>NC_045478.1:32840442-33146942 GCF_009650955.1 Corvus moneduloides | reverse complement strand
TACCCTGGAAAAAAACAAAGAGTTAATTATATTATGATTTCTCTCTGTGTCATACTTTTATATAGGATGCTTCAGGTGGCATTTGCCCTCTTTTAAACCAAGAGAGCAAAATATTATTCTGAACTTCCTTTCATATTCCATGCAAATGTAGCTAAAGTCTCCATGGTACTTCTGTATTTTAAGAAGGCTTTCCCAAATTCTATCACTATTTTCCTCTTTATCTTTTAGTGGCAAAAGTAGGAAAACATGTAGAATTAAATAGCAACATTTCAATTAATTTAATGGGGTCTCAGTTTTCACTCTGTGTCTTTCTGTAAAGCACCAGAAAAGATTCAGATGTGAAATTGAGTAATGGGCAGTATAATTCCAAAATTCTCTATGTTGACTTATTAAAAGACAGAGGTTTCTGATGTACATTTACCCCTTTGTTTGTTTTTTCTCCCTAAGCTAATATCTTATGTATGATCTTCCAAAATGTTAGGCCTCTCTTCAGTCATGATGATGATTTTATTCACTCTTTAGAAATATGTCTCAGATTTTTTTCCCCGCACATAACATCCTCCCTCATTAACTCTAGTCTGAGATTTCAAATCCTCTCAGCAGCTTTTGCAATGCTCACTTTTGAACACTTAATTTCAAATTAAATTTCAAACAATTAATTCTTCCACTTCTAACATTTCACCTATACCACTCAAGGAATCCCTGAGATTACACTAAAGTTTCGCGCTTATTAACTGACAAAAGCTTTTTTATTTGACAGCCACCATGTTAAAAACAGGGTCCCTTCAAGAAAAATACAAAAAAAAGATGAGCCCAGAACTCATGTGTGTAACAGATTACACTTATATATTGTCCAATGTCACTAAAAGAGTAACATGTAAATAAAGACAAGTAACTGAAGGCCAGTAATGCAACTACCCAAAATTTAAATAACTCATGCAAGATGTGCTAGCCCAGTTCCCCACCTCAAAGAGGAAGGCCAGTGTTGGGCTGCCCTAGGCAGAAACTCTGGTTTGGTCAGAAAATCTGGATTGCTTGTGTTATTGATGGAGGTGTGGTTGACATTCCTAAACTATCAGCATTTCTAATGGCAACTAGGAGATTAATAATGTGACTGAGAGAATAACAGTTCTAGAAAAGGAGGCATCATAAATCATCACAAGGGACTGTTTTACTTTTAACGACTTCTCCAATGCAACTTTCCTAGCATGAACTTCTTGGATGTTGTGAGATTTTACAGCATTCATAGGTATCATGGGAATGAACCCAGTTATATAAGTAAAGGGGGAACACAAAAGCTATACTTGGATATTGTGCTACATCCCAACACCTCGACGTGCCATCAGGACAATCTCTAAAGTTTCAGAAAGAATGACAGGATGACTTTTTACAAGAGCATGTAAAGCTAGAACAAGGGGGAACGGCATTAAACTGAAATAGGGTTGGGAATGGATGCTCCATTCCCAGATGTGTTCTAGGCCAGGCTGCATGGATATTTGAGCAGCCTCGTCCAGTGGAAGGTGTCCCTGCCTATGGCAGGGGGCTGGAACTAGATGTTGTTCCTTTCAACCCAAACTATTCTGTGATTCTATGGTTATTAGGAAATGTAATCAATGATGATCTCTCATCTGCTCAAAGCTCATGCACATGCTCAAACTAATACACAAACCTGCATCATCTTTCTCTTTTTCATATTCTTCAAAGGGAGAATATGTTTATAGGAGCTTTGCCTGCTGCCTGCATTTAATGCTAATATGTTGAAACATCTTTCCCTTCTAAATAGAAATGATACTTTCAGACAATACAGGTTAAATGAATCTTGAGATTTTTTTCTTCTGAATAGAAAAATGAACAATATTTAATCATTTTTGGATCATCACTAGATCAAAATAGTGTTTGCTATAAATTCACAGAAAATGCTCAGAGTTCACACATTCTTATTAAGAATAGGTAGGAAACTTCAATGGCTCCAGTTACAGAGCAGTACAGAGAGGCAACAAAGTAGGACATGAGTAGGGTATATCTGCCCCCAAAATTGCAGAAATAAGCAGAAAATCTCAAGAGGTTGTTTTATCTAGCCTGCAGCTGTATTAACTCACAAAGGAAATTAACTGGGCAATTGTATGACCGAATCTAAGCTACCCTTAGGCTGTCCTTCTAAGGTCTAATTTTGAGCTGGAGTTATTATCCATGACCCAGAGAAAAGGCACAGCTTGTAGTGGTCATTTCTGAATAGTTCTCAGGACAGTTCATTATCTTCAATTTCAAAGTTACTTTTAGAAAAACCCCAGCACTATGATTCTGTGGTGTTACAGAGACACTGTGCTCCACAAAGGGCATGAACCAGCTTTGATATCAGCTCCATCTGCTTACCATGGCACAGGTCATGCACACGTATGGCGGCACTGTGAGCAATTATTCTCACTTGCTGAGTAGTTGAAAGAGCTTTTAATTGAGATTTGCAACAACCACTACATAGAAACAATTAACAGCTTTCTATTCTGAGTCGCTAAGGGGTTAGTGGTGGTAGGGAGGAATGACCAGCATTTTAGTTTTTCTGATATCTCTTTGGATGTCAGTCCTTTCGGTCCTTATTGCTATTCTCATAACTCTCTTCAATTTGCCTACAATAATCTCTACAGCTGGCTGGTCAGGACCAAAGGGTATCATCTAACCAATGTAGAAATGTACTTTGAATTTTAATCAGACACTACAACACAAAGTTAACAAAACACACATTCCAGACCACTGTACATGAGCACATCACACTATAGAAATATAATAACAAAAATATATTCAATGGGGTTTCTCCTAAACTGATATAAATTGGCAATTTAAAGCAGTTTAAGATAAAGCCTGATGACAGACATTGGACTTCAGACATACATCAGTACATGAAAATAAGGTTGCTTTTTTCAGATTCCTAAAAGAGAAGGTCTGTTTACACAAACTTGACTATTGTAAGAGAAGCCTTTTTGAGCAGCCTAGTAACATATTGAGCATTGGTGTACTTCATGGTTTTTGGGCTAGCTAAAAAAAACAAGAAGAAAAGAAAAAGACCTTCATAGAGTTTAAGGCTCTGAATACCCTAATAGAGGGGTATTCAGCGAGGGATATAATTGTATAACTATTCCTTGAGCACTTGTTGAGAAAGATCATGGGACAGAAAAGTTAATTTCATTGTAAGTGGCTAAAAAACTGCTTTTATCTTGAAAAAAGGGATTAATCACTTCCCTCTACCAGTTCAGGAGGGCAAAGAATAAAAAACATGAATAGAATACGCTGCAACAGTTATATTGAAAAGGGGAAAATGTAATATTTTTACCAGGGGTAGTTCCTTTGCTCTGTGAATGTTCCCTTACTATAAAATTAGTGGGATATTTCACATAATTGTGACAGAAAAATTTGGTCAAATAGGGGCTGAACTTACAGTGACCTTACATAAGTATTTACCCCAGAAACAAAGAATTTTAAATATCTTTACCTGGAATTACATCTCTGAACAGAGAGATGAATGATATTACCATATTTAGAAAGATAATGTGTTATCATGTTTTGTAAATTATCTCATTGGAAGAAGCAGAACTATTTTATCAGCAAAGTAAAAGTCAGCATGTGCAAGATAGCCAAAATCTGAAAACTGGCTTTTTCGAGACTACTCTGGAGACATGCAGCCTTCTGAGGTCACCTGAATCCACCCTCAAATGATATTCTCAAGCATTATTTTCTGCCTATAACCCCCCCTTCAAAAAGCAATTTAATAGCACCCATTGAACTATATCACCTGAACATCTCTAGCGTAATTTGGGAGAGGCAGGAAGTTGAGTTCTGTACCTCCCACAAGAAGCTGAGCAGAATTACATCTACAAGGCCTCAATTTTAGAGAGAAAAAAAGCATGAACACCACCATCAACAACAAAACCCCACCAAAGCAATATGAGATAATCTGAGTTGGGCACATTCTAAAAATAATGATGCTCAGGATCTTGGGTCCTGGCAAAGTTTGCTTTCAGCTCTGTCTGAATATAACTTTTCTTTCTGGGCAGGGATCAGATCTCTGCTCAGATGCCAGACAGGTTATGATTAATCGTCACCTACTAGTAAAAGTAATTGGCAGGATATCTTCAGGAAATTCTTGGGATGGATGATGCTGTTTGATTTTTGCAGATGTTGTTGTCACTCCAGCCAAAAGGTCTTTGTGTTTTCAAATGTGTAACACCATCTGGATGGAAATCATCTTAATTGTCATTACAGGCAAAACAAGGTTGTGATTTCGCTTCCTTTTTTAATCTTTTTGTAAGATGCAAAACAACATGGTATTTTTAGAGGTAGGAAAGTGAGCTGGTTTTGCGTATCAAGATAATTCACAGAGATAAACATGGATGAGTGTGAAAATTGACTTTTATTGCTGTTGAAAAACAGGAAGATAGTAATGTATGGTAGTGGCACATACAAGAGAAAGAAGTTCTACAGAAATATGTAATACTGTCTAGGCACTGAAGTGGAATAAAAAAAATCCAGAGGTTAATACCTCATCTCTACTTAATTTTTTTTGTTTGTTTGTAACAGTGGAAAATGGCTACATTAGTCACTGCCTTCCATTTTAAGGAGTCCACTAAAACTGATCTGTGAATAGAAACTTGGATTTTTCTTATTATCAGCTAAGCAATACCCCAGGGAAGAAATCAAATAGATGAATCACCTTGAACCCTTCTTTCCCTTTCTAGTTTTTATTTGCAATATATAGGAATCATCTGAGTAAGCAAACTATTTTAATGTGAAATGAAATTAACCTCCTGGAAATATAGACAACCTTTTTCTGGAATAAATGTTATTTTTATATAACTGAAGTGGGTCCACTTAGAAAAAACAACTCACCGAAACATAAAGCTATCTTTTCTAGCAAAGAGAGAACTGGAAACAAGTCAAAGACTCTTATTAGGAAAGCTAATCAAATACAACAAAAGTTAACTTGGTACTCAAAAAAATTTCTGAAACAGAAGGAAAAGGATAAGGCAATACTGGATAATTTTTAGATGGGAAAACTAAATATTCCCTTTTTAAATTGTGGACTAATGAAGATGAGTAAGATTTTTCTTTTGTAATTTAAAAAAGTTTTATAATAAAATCCTAATTCCATGCCCAGTAATGGATCAACCAGTGCTACTCACTATTGTGTCAGTGTATTAAAAGTATATGTACCCTGTTCCTGTGTAAAAGTAGCATATTGTCAGACCATGACAGCAAAAACACTAAAATAATGTCATTTAACCTTCTGCTTAGACAGCCAAAATATTTCTCTATGGCCTGAGAACCACAGTAGCTCAACAAGCACTGAATTTTAAACTGTAGCTATGATTGCCATATTTTATTTAGTCCAGATAAGAATAACAACATTAATGGGAACATTTCACCTGTTGTTGTACTGTTCGCAATTATAGTTCATGGCCCTGTTGAGCACACAATCTTTCTATGGACTGAATAAATCCTCAGCAAACATCTTTATGTTATTAGCAGCTGGCTCAATAACTCATAAAAATCTAAGGGCCTCCTGCAAGTTAAGATTAAGTTCAATTGCAAGCCTTTCATGGAGTTATACTTTATTAGCGTTTTCCAATAATTGATCTTTAACATAATTCATATGTACCTGCCAGAAGGAATAAAGCAGTATTTATTCAGTACCAGTTTTATTTGGCTTTAAGACAGGTTGACAGAAGCATTTAAAACTGTATCTTTGACCTAGTACTTACCAACCCAATTTTTGTTCAGCCTAAGAAAAAAACTGAGAGTAACACATGCAGATTCTTTCCATAAATCTTCACTTATTCTGTCCAGAAATAGTTTTGTGCCTTGAAAGCACTGGAAAACAAGGTTTGCTAATCACTTACTATGTCTGTATGTTCCTGGATGGCAGTAGACCTTAGTGAAAAGGGCTATTGCAGTGGAGAGAAAAACAGCTGAAAATTTCTGGACAGAAAGGCAACAGGATGGATAGCCAGACACACATACGCCCCTGATGAGTAAAGAGGCTCATTACATCAGGCTGTAAGAAAACCACAAGGTTATCGGCAAGAAAAAAACAAAATAGCTACAGCATGGCAGGACTTGTATATGGAGAAAGGGCTGAATAATTTAGGAGTGGTTAGTCAGAAGACAAATATGAGATGGCAGATAGAGGTATGCAAACTAGTGGAAGATAAGAAGGCCTGTTGGATGCCTCCTATTTACCCTTTCTTATAAAAGTGAGATCAAAAGACAATTTAAATTTGATAAAAAAAATACAAGATGCAATTGACTTGTAAAGTTCATTGCTCTGAGGTATAAAGGAATAACTGGGGGAAATTAAAGAAAAGTTTAGATGTTTTCCCCTGACTTGTTGGAATTAGATTTTTCAGGTGATTCAAATTCTTGTGTGAGTCAGCCACTGATTACTCAATGTGTGATTGGCTATTTTGGGCTACAGGTATTAACACCATCATTAGGGGTCTCTGGCACTAGTCAGCAAGTGGAAAGACACCAACCAGGACTCCTACATGACCCAGCCCTGCAGGGAAGCACTGCTGTGTCTGTGCTGGATCCTTGCAGCCATAATGGGAGGAATCTATAGGCAGGAGCGTGCACTTTCATGGCCTTTTCATCATACTCTAAAACCTTTGGCAGGGACAGGTGGGCAGGGGGTCTGGAAGTGTTCGTCTGACGCATTCCCAGATTGTGGATAAAGTGAAGGCGATACAGTGGCATGGGAGTGGAAAGGCCAAAAAAAAGTGGGAACAGAAAAATCCATGGTGTGTAGGTGAAAATGGATGGGTGGAAACTGACAAGTAAAGATGCTGAAATGATCAGGGAGAGAAAAACCTGTCTCTGAGGAGAGACAAAGCCTGTTTGTAGGTGGAGAGGGAAGAGACAGTATTGAAAATCTGCTCTCAAATTCACACAGTGGTGGGCAAACAGAAGGTATCCAGTATCTAGCTGAGTTATCTAATGCAGATGTTGAAGGCAGCAACATGGGTCCCTCAGTGTCGGCTGAAAGAGTTCCTACATTCAGTTTTCTGAGCCTCCCTTCAGAGGCAAAAACCTCTTCCTGCTGCCTAAAAGCAGAACTTGCATTTCTAACCTATACAGCTATTTTGGACGTCTGCATAATCAGTGAGTGCCTCTTGGGACTCCTTTGTTTCTGTAAATACAGAGTTTATTCAGATTACATACAGAACCAGACACCTCCAGTCACTCTTTACCCTCAGCTGCTACCCCACCTGCAATTTGTGTGTGAGTAGCCTAAGAGGGACCACTGTGCCAGTAAGAAGGTTTATATAATTTGGAGAACACTAATGTGGGGCATCTTGCACAACCACACTTGAGACTTCCTGATGTGGGAGACATGAAGAAAGAAATAGAAGCTCTGTTCAGTGCTTGTCAGAAAGGAAAAACCCCATAATCTGGTATCACTCTCACAAACCCAATAGAGGCAATCTCAAAATGAGATCTTAAATACAGTAGATTATGTCATTCTGTGTGACAACTTCTCCAATCTGCCTTGTGATGTTTTCAGCACAGATGAAACAATCTCCAGCATGGGGGTCACATGAATAGACTGGGCTGGCAAAGGGGAGCCCCAGGAATTAAAGAGCTTTTGCCTTTGCCTTGGCTGCTGCCCAGGTGGTCACATATATGCATTGAGGCACCAATGCTACACAAGGGTGAAAGTGAGTGGCTTCCTTTACACGATTTAGGAGCTTTTGTAGGTTGATGTAAAATGGATCTGATGGTCACCTTCCTTGGATCTGTATTGACAGCAATATCAACTATTACCAAAGGACAAAGCTCAATTTTGAGAGCTATCAGCACAGGCTTAAAGATAAAAAATGTAATTTTTCTTTAATGGGAGACAACAGGTAAATGGGTGCCTGGTACTTAAGTGCTAGGGATGGGAGGAAATTAAAATGTGCAGAACATGCCCAACTTGCCATCTAGAAATATGCAAATATTTCTACTTAGCCTTATTAAACTTGTGATATAAATACTGTAACTCTGTTACACAGTGTAACAATATTGTTACGTTGTCAAATCCTTACTAACTGCTGTATTTAACATAGCAGGTGTAAAAAGGAGGAATTAAAAATCTGTATTTTCTCTCTTGTACACAAGTGTTTTCCTAATGTAGCAGTTGAAGTGTAACCATTTGAGACATGATCATGAAAATAGGGATTTCCTGCAACTCTCACCAGACTACTATGCCCATCAGTCACTTCAGCAGTGCTGGGGGCAATATGTAGTTCTCTGAAGGGACACAGAAGAATGGAAACATCTGTGGAAGCTGCATTTCTTCAAGCTTTGTGATCACTAATAAGCTAGTGGCAAGGCTGGATGAAGACACCTGGTAATCAATTTGATTATATTGAGTGTAACAGTGGGCAAAGCGTCTGTTTTAAACTGTCAGCATTGACAGTTAAAAAATTAAAGCTGAGTAGATACCAGAAAACTGCATATGAAGAAACAAACACTATCTCTAAAGCAACTGAAAATGTCTATGTTTCTAAACAATAATACAGTCAAGCAAAATGAAACTACTGTTCTTAGCCAACTGCACCAACAACCCCTTTCTCGGAGACCTCCCTCATACAGAGGTGACTTGAAGAGAAATAAACTAGTGTTCAGCAAAGAGAGCAAAAAAATCACAACATTCAGCAGTTATAAGAAAGATAATTATAAACTAAAAGAAGCAAAGAGATGGAAATATGAAATAGCAGCATGTTGCCTGATCATATGCTGCAGGGTGAATAAAAAAGGAACTGTTATCTCTGCAAAAGAATTGGTAAAAGTGTACTTAATACAGGTAATCCTGAACGAGGTAGTTTCCCACAATACAATATCTAGAGATGCATAGAGACTGGACATTAGGAGGCATTTATTTATGGAGCAGGTGCTCAAACATGGAAACAGGCTTCCTAGAGAAGCAGTCAATGCCCCTTGAATGTAAGCGTTTAAGAGGCTTTTGGACAATGTCCTTAACAACATGCTTAGACTTTTGGTCAGCCATGCTGACATGGTAACATGCTGACAAAGCCCCCCTGAGTAATTATGGGCATGTTAGTAAAATAGAAGACACACTGAAAGTGGCTTTTGAAGTAAAGCAGTGCAGCAAGCCAGGGGTGTCACAGTCCTGAATGCCAATGGCATTCATGTAATGACTTTAAGTAATGGGCAGTTGCAAAAGCCCAAATAACGAACTCCTAGTCTAATAGGATTATTTTGGGCTAATATGAAAATGTTCCTAATGTATCTAGATTTCTGCCTGGAGAGCATAATTCACTGTTCCAAAAGCAGAACTTGTACAAAGCAACAATTCTTCTCAAAGAGAAGCTACAGGAAAGAGCTGACAATGATCTGAAATGGGAGTTACAAAGAATATCACACACCGAAGCAGCCGATCTGCAGCACAATATCTGGCAAGAAGCCAAGAAAGCTGAGAATTTTATTGCATATCAATTACACTCTGACATATTGTTCACATCATCAAAAAATATAATTTTTTGTTAGATGATAAGAATGATAAAATTTGAAAAATAAACCATTTTACTACTTTTGAGACTCCATACTCTGAAGTAGGCAGGTAAGTGAATTTGGCACAATCCTGCCTACCTCTAACTTCCACACCAGTGTTTATATTAATAACTACTTAATTTTGAATTGGCAAACTTACACATATTTATGGTATCTGAGAAACTATGTTGTCCATGAATATGATGAGAATTCAGCATAGTATGGCAGGATATGAACATCAAAACAAATAAAAGCAGACTATTAAAAGAAAAGTATTTTTCTAAGCACCTTCATATTCTGGGTATCTCTAGCAGCAACAAGTTTAAAGCCAGTCCCTAAAAAATGTGAGCAAAACTGAACATATGAATACTATAACCAGAAAATGTTGACTGCTGCTTGGTGTGTCAGTTGCTTCTCTCCTTATCATACATTTCCAAGTCACAGCTCATAAACAGCACTGGAAGTTCTATGATACACTTTCATATTCCATAATATTTTATAATACATAGCATTTAATATCTATTATTATTATTATCATCATTATCATCATTATCCTTATCATTATACTACAATGTATTTTCTGAGATTCAAATATGAGAGATAAATAATAATTTGAAAGACTTCTTAAATCATATACAGAACCTGGGTGAGGATGGACAGGGAGCCTCATTATTTCTAAATAATTTCTAAATAATTTGACTGTGATATTTGACTTTAGGACACTTTCCTAAAAAAAGGGAGCTGAATTAGCAGTTACTAAACATTTTAGTGGAGGTACTGAGTTATATTAGTCTTGTTCAAAATGGATAACTATCTCATGCTTAAGAAAATATCTTTTATAGCCTTCTAATGCAGTAATTCTATTATTACAAATAAATTCTTTTAAATAAAATGTCACTGTCTTTTAACAGCCTTTGTATCACAAACTTGTCTCTTTATTCCTCATATCCCAGGCTGCCCAATTCATGGTAGTAGCTCCTCTACTCTACGTCACAAACACAATAGTGACTCTAGAGTAAAATCAAAAAACCACGGCATGGACAAACACAGGCTGCTGAATTCTCTAGCTCATACCAGAAAGAAACTTCAATGTGAACTGCATCGTACCAAACTAGATTTCTTTTGAACAGCAGACACACAACTTCTAGAAAGAGGAGACCAGAGACTGAAGTCTTTAATCCCAGCAAATGTTACCTTACTCATCAGCAAGGGTAGTAGTCAGCAAAAGTAAATATGAAAGGATAATGCCCATAGATTATATTAAGCAGACATTTTTCCTACACATTTCTAAAAACTTCATTGCCAGAACTGTAAAACATGAAGATATGCCACTAAATACTAATTTTAAAAATCTACATTTTTTGGGACAAATCTAGACTAAAGAGCACCTCTGTTCATCGCACAGAATTATGGCTGCTGAAATTTTTGGGTTTTGTTTTTTTTTTTGTTTGAAGCCTAATACTACTGCTACTGCTACTGCTACTGCTACTGCTACTACTACTACTATCAGAGTATTTTCTGGAGTGAAGTGGGCAGGGTGTTTCTGAGATGAGTTCAAGTTCAGCTGGCAGGAGATCCCCAAATGTGAAATTTGCTGTAACTTTTTTTTTCTGGGTTTTATAATGAGATGTGATGTGAGATATGTCTTCTTGGTCAAGGATATACTTAATTACAGACCATCTCTGGGTTATTTAGAGTTCAAATTACACTGGAAAGGGGCTGTTTATATTGTTTATCACAAGCAGCAGATTTACTATCTGTCTGTATTTAAACTATACAATGTGTCTAAATACCAAGGTGACAGACACACAACGTGCCATTACACAAATATATTGAAGTAATTCAAATTAAATGTTCAGAAGATCTTGTAACACACTAGATATGGATTTGTTTATAAAGGTTTGACAAAAGTGCCACATGATGGTTCATTACAACTCTAATTAATGAAAAATAATCCAGTAATAAGCAACAGTCACTGCTATCACTTAATGCTCTGAAACAAGGTTTACCAGCCATGAAGTTCAAGGGCCTGATTACAGATAATGGACTTAAGCTTCCTGTTGGGAATTTGCTCATTCTGCAGGCTCAACAGAATTTGAACTTTTGACATTTCCATCATGCTGTAGCTTGACTAGAGGTGAAATAGAAGCAGCTGTGGTGAAACTGCTAATGGACTAACTGAAATATACGAAATCTTTCACTTGGCTGGACCACCAGGAAGTCTAGTTCCCCTGGAGAAATGTAATATTACTAGAAGTAGGCTCAAATTTAAAGTGAAAAAATTCTGAAATAGGGGTTTCCACCCCCAACTTTAAATTGAATAAAGTTTAGGCACTAGAGTCAGGAGTGTGCTCTGGAGGCCAGGAGGGCCAGCCCTGTCCTGAGGAGCATCAGGCACAGCATCTCCAGCTGGGCAAGGGAGGGGATTGTCCTGCTCTGCTCTGCACTGGGGAGGCCTCACCTCGAGTGCTGGGGGCAGTTTTGGGTGCCACAATGTTAGAAAGACATTAAACTGTTAGAGAGTGTCCAAAGGAGGGCAACAAAGATGGTGAAGGGCCTTGAGGGGAAGCCGTGTGAGGAGCAGCTGAGGGTCTGTTCAGCCTGGAGGAGACTGAGGGGAGACCTCACTGCAGTTACAACTTCCTCATGAGGGGAAGAGGAGGGACAGGCACTGATCTCCTCTCTGTGGTGACCAGTGACAGGACTGAGAGAATGGCCTGAAGTTGTGTCAGGGGAGGTTTAGGTTGGATATCAGGAAAAGGTTCTTCACCCAGAGGGTGTTTGGGCACTGGAACAGGCTCCCCAGGGAAGTGATCACAGTCCCAAACCTGACAGAGTTCAAGAAGTGTTTGGACAATGCTCTCAGGCACATGGTGTGACTCTCAGGGGTGCTCCTGTGCAGGGCCAGGAGTTGAACTTTGATGATCCCTGTGGGTCATCTCAGAATATTCTATGATTCTATGTCTAAAATTCACTTGCTCTTGTTGGGCCTTCCCACATAGGAGTCCCTAAGTCTCTTCCAGAGTCAGTGGAGAGGAAGAAGTTTCTTGGACAGCTCAGCAGACTTCAGACATGAAGGTGAGACCAGCAGCATCTTACTCTTTCGATCCAGAGCATTTTTATTATTCCTAACTATTTTTACAGTGTCCCAAGTGGAGGCTGCCCTCACAGACTGAGATTTCACTGTGGTGGTAAATCCTCTACACATAGGAGAGTGGCCAGAAGTTTAATTTTGTCAGGTCACATACCACCATCTGGGAGCCCATTGCCAGAGGAAGGACAATGGACTCTTCATTTATTTCAGTGTCCCCAAATGGCTTGACAGGGAGTGGATGCCTTATATCTTCCCAGTTAGACATGCTCTCTTTTATTTTGGGGATGTTCAGGGAGCTAAGGCACAGGCATCAAGTTCTTCCTGGTTGTCAGCATCCCTGGTCTCCAGAGGCTCCAGGGAGCAGTTAGAATATGGATTGCTTGGATTGCTGCTCTTCTGAGCAACACAACACAGCAACACTGTTATGCAGTGCTAACAGCCAAGCTTCGGAGTGATATACCTGTGACATTTAGGATTTGCAGGGGTATGTACATATTTAAGTACCTTACATGCCTATAAGGATGTGTTACTATGCCCTTTATATTATGTAAACCAGCTCATATACAATCAGAGGAAATGAGGGATGTCAGGTAACATAGGACAAAACACAAAGCAAGGTTTAATACTACACTGTTATTCCCATTTTCACAGAAATAAACAAGGGTACAAAACTGTCAAATAATTTGATAGATGTAATTACTAACCTGATAGCACACAGCAATGCTTGATGAACTAATTTGTCAGAGCAGTGACATTGTAGGCACACTAACATAAGCACAGAGCTTTGGCCCTGAATAAAACTTCTCCGGTTATTAGGTCATTAATGGAAAAAATAAAGGCTGTCTAAATGTGACCCTTGAGGCAATCCTCAAATTTGTTATTTCTAGCCCTTAGGCCATTGCCCTATGTGATTTGTGTTTAATCACAAAAAAATAATCAGGGAAAAGATCTGCTGGAGATATATAGCAAATTTAATTAATAGTAAACAGACTAAATCTTCTAAAATATTATTGTTCCACTGTAACAATAAACGGAAATAATAATTGAATGGATGACTTAGGAAATAATTAACAGTAATAGGCCCAAACTGGTCACATGCACTTAAGGAGGCTTTAGCAGTGATTTCATTGAGTTCCCCCTGAAGCCATCCTTTCTCCACGCTGAACACACCCAGGTCTCTCAGCCTCTCCTCACAGGGCAACAGCACTGATCAACTTGATGGCTTCACTGAACTCACTCCAGTTTATTAAGGTCTTTCAGGTATGGTGTTGGAGGGGGAAAATGGGGTGCAGTATCTTGGATGTGGTCTAATGAGCGATGAGTAAAGGGAGATAATAATCTACTGATTGTGCTCTGGCTAACGAAGCCTTCTGACCTCTGCTGCTGCCTCACACTTTGCCAAGACTGCAAAGCCAAGGTGTCAGGCAAATAATTAATTTGAGTAGCAAGAGCTGCAAGATGATTTGGTTTTTCCTCAAAAGATCAAATCTAGAGAGATGCTGAACATCAGAAACTCCCTTCTGGGATGCTAAAGTCCAGAAATGGACCAAAGCCGATCAATAGAAGAAGAGACATGCAGAACAGTCAATGGCAAGAAATTAAAGCTATTGGTTTACTTTCCAGAAGCTACAGAACAAAGTTTCCTTTCCATCCAGTGAACCAGCATAGGAAGGCATTGTATGTAAGTAGACAAGCAATAGACTGTTGTCTACTAATTAATTCCACTTGCAAGTGGTAGGATTCCTAGGGGGATAGAAAAGATGCTTTTAGGGCCAGAAACTGCTTACATAAACATAGATGAAACGAGAAGAGCAGGTGAATTTCAGAGAAAGAAGGAAATACCATAATCAAGTGAAGTAACCCATCCCCCTACAGGGTGATCTGTGCCAGAAGACCTGCCTGAACTATTTCACCAACAGTAGGAGGGTAGCTATGAGTAGTTTTACAGAAAATGTGGAAATCTATACCACACCTCCTGTGAGTTATCAGATGAATTTGATCTTTGACTTCTGCCTTTATTGGGAAACTGTTTTCCTGCAGATCCCTTTTCAAAATAGGGTTTTGACTGGTCATGAGTCTATTAACCATTCTCACAGACAAATTCTAGAGCAAAGAATCTCTTGAAATAGATGTAGAAGAAAAAATGAAGAAGATGCTGTATCTTATGCTAGTGTCACTGCAGAGCTGATATGTGGACTGTCGTGCAGAGAACAGCAAAACAGGAAGCAGCAATGTTGTCAGAAGATGTCTCTAGGGAGGTTTTCAAACTCCTTGTAGTGTCTGATCACAGAGGTTAAACAAGGAGAACACGATATATACACATATGTACATGATCTATGTATGTAAGTACAAGACGTAGTGTATCCATTAAAAGCATGCAACTCTCTGGTCTTCAGTAAGATCAGCTCTCAACCCCTCATTTGTCCAATATATAGGCCAGCTGTATGAGATTCATAGGAAAATGTCTTTTGGAGAACATAAGAAATGTGGACTGACTGGTTTTTAGGGATATAATGACTTATATCTAAAGAAACCTTGGGCAGATGAGAGTTGGCACACAGCTATTCTGGACTTAAAGCTGGTTGATGTAAACAGAGTCTGATTCCAATAGTTTTCATTCAGAAACAAAACAGGTGGGTGAAGGTGTTTATCTTAAAATAACTGGATCTGGGACACTCACCTATTACACAGAACGGTTTCCTCGCAAAGCGCAGTCTTCCTTGCCATCCTCGGTATCGACAACAGCATCCAGCAGACCAGATACGAATAATAAATTCCAAACCAAAGACAACAATCATGACAAATTCCTAGAAATGGCAAATAAGAAAAATGCCTGTTACAGATAACCAGCACTTGAACATCAGGAAAGTTGTCACTACTGTTTGTGTCTAGCAATCCACCTTGAGCATCTGAACATCCCAAGCCAAACTTGGGATCCTGCTCCCCCGGGTGGTTACACATCTGCAAGCAGCACACAGTCCTTAGAGCTTCACAGTGAATGGTCTAAGCCTAACCTGAATAGCATCAAATATCAGCTAAGATTGGCTGCTGAATATGAAACACCGAAGAACTGAATAATACACAAAAATATTAGAGCAAAGTACTCAACGATTTTGGATATTGAGCATCAGAGCACAGGTAATTTATACAGCTAGAGAAAAATGTTCCATATCCACATCCATAAAATTAGTTCTTAGTTTAAAAGCTAAAAGTTTTGGGAGATATATTCTCATTGTTGCAATATACAGGTGAAGTAACTGAGATTATGAGTTTGGGAAATCAATTTGTTCCCATCAGTAGGTTAAGGTACATGCAAGTGTAATTACATTCAATGGGTATGTAACTGCTTGTAAGGCAATGAATGAATACCCACCCTAGGCATAACTTTCCCTGGACAACCTGTGAATGAAAGCATTTAGAAATTTTGCCTTGCTTGTTTGGCCTGCTTTTCTTTCACATTGGAACCTTCTTTAAGACTGTCTATTTTAATAGCATCAACCTGTATTCATGCAATTTTTATTCCAAGAAAGTTTTCTTTACAACAGTGAGGTCAACAGAGTTGCAGTGATAGAGCTTGGAGCACAATTCAGCTCCATACCCTAAGGAAATCTGCAGCTCAATGATATGCAGTGATATAGTGCATACACGCTGTATGGAATTATAAACTTAGATACTTTTCTGGAATACCATCACAAAGTTATGAAATGATAAAATAACAATTTGTATGTTCACAAAAGGAGAAAAGTACTTGATGGAGTTCCTTAAACAGCCCATCAAGAAGAAAAGGATGGAAGTTGTGTTTTATTTGGCAGCCCAATGTATTTCTTTGTCCAGAAGTAAGTTATTCCTTGTCAGCCAATTAATTTGTTATTCCTGCAGGATGAGGACTAGTGTGGTACTGGTGAAAAAGCACTGCAAATGAATTAAATAGAGGAATATTTGCAAGGGTAGGGTTGACCTAATATTGACTTTTCCCCAATAAATATTTTGCATGTTTTTAGACTGTGAGACCCTACAACTCTACAAGCCAATAAGGCTGTAAATATCATATGTGTCAACTCAGGCAATAATTTACCTGAACAAATGATATTATTAATGTTTTGCCATATAATGGTGCTTTACTAAATTACAGTTAGTGGCAGTACATTGAAACATTGTGGACTTAATTGCTTTTGCTGTCATAGAACAATTTGAAAACATAGTATTCCTTCCTAAACATGTCAGCTTCTGTAACTACATTACACTGAAAGCACTTTTAGAGATTTCTTCAGTGTCTTTATTTTTGGTTTTGTAAATCCCATACTGAATGCCTTAGTCACCAAAACAGAATAAGATCCCTCTGCTAAAACGTGGCTGAAGAAATGCCACATTTTTTATTAGAAAAGAACACATGGAAAAATGAGTGTGATTGTTTAAAGTTTTCTTTTTATTCCACTACAAGAAACTTCAGCTTAATTCCATGGGCAGTGTTATTGCACAACTTCAGAAAGGATTATGTACAAAACTGAAAAAGTTCCACATATAGTAACAATAATTCCTAAGAGTTGGCTACCCTGTGGTACATTTCCTTGTAGGAAATTCTGTGTAGGCCAAGAATAAAATGGACAAGAAGCCAACTGGAAAAAAACGAAGAATAAGTACTTTAGTTATTTAACTACCACTTTTACAGTGGTAGTTAAATCATGAATTGTCAAATCTGGTTTACACATTTTTAGAGGATGCCTCTGAATTTATGAGGGTTGATGGCAGGCATCCAGGCCACCCGACATCTTATTCTCCTAAGGAAGTTTCTTCTTTGGGACAGGGTAAAAGATACTGAAGGAAAGGTCTGAGAAGCATGAAAAATTCTTTGCTTGCAATAAAATATTTTTCTTGTTAAAATTTAATCACATTTTACTTGACTAAAGTTTGTTGTTTCCCTGGAAAACATACGGTGAGTACAGATGGGCGATACGCTTTGTAAGCACAGTGAAATTGTCCCAGGCATCTTACTGAAGCTGATCCACACACACAGGAGTGCGTCCTCTCCTGTACTCTAGACCCCGGCAGGGCCTCTGATGGGGAACTGGCAAGGACAGAAAGTACTTAACGATCCTGGAAGGACTAATCCACAGCTTCAAGTCAGTTAAAATAGTATCACAAAACTGCTGGTAGGAGTTGGAAAGAGGTAATTTTTTTTGAAAGTTTACTCTTCTGGTTCCTATCAGTGCTATGCAGTTTTGTATTTATTACCTGTACTATGCTATATGTATTTCTTACCTATACTATGGGTGCTATGCTTGCTCAGTGAGACAAGGATGAAAAAAGTTATTGTGTGCTGAAAGCATGTGTCTGAGAGTCTGTGTTCCACATTTTGCCCTTGTGTGGTAGAGACAGAAATCATATTTGTCTTTCACACACAAAAACATATACTGAGAAGAGAAACTTCTTGGAGATACATCTATTTTGGGAGAGAAAAAGAACAAAAGGATATTTTCTCAAATTTTTTTTTTTGGTGGGTAGGGTAAGAGTATAAGATTTTTCTTGAGGAAAAAATGTGAAATACATTTTCCTTGAGAAAAAGAGTTACCATTTCTAGAACCATTACAAATTTATGTATGGTTGTATCACCTCAAAATTAACTAAGGTTTCTACTACTTAAACTTTTTTTTCTACTACTTAAACAATATAACAACTGTAGTTATATTGAGCTCAAATGCAGTAAATATGTCTCTGTGCACTGGGATGCTAAAAGAACTGCTGCTTTTAAAAATGCTGTATGTGATTTTCTTGCACCCATAGCAAGTTTCTGGAGATTTTAAAGTACAGTGTAACCTTTAATAAAGGAAAATACATTGAAGAAAATGTAGATGGGGTTTCACACTTATTTTTGCACTTACTGAAATAGTGATGTTTCAAACTGATCCTTATATCCTAGTGACTCCTACTTCCTCAAAGAAAATACGATTTTGAAGGGAACTAATATAAAATATAATAAAGTCTAAAGGGAAAGGATTTTCCAAAAAAAAATGAAATGCATTGAAATGGAACTCTTCATAGTAGTACACGTGAGAGCTTTGTTTTATTTTGGATTTGTTCAGGTCAAAACGAGAGAGAGACAAAGATCTCCACACTACTGTGTAAAAAAGTAATGTTTTAGTAGTCAGGGCACTCAGTCAAAATGTAAAGGCAAATCTCTGTCAAGGTTGATACAGGCTGGGGAATGACATTATTTTTTCCTATGGCAGCTGTAAAGTTACAAGGTTCTTGGTCTTCCATGAGCAGAAATTGGAAGGATGCATCCCAGACAAGATCAGGATTTTTATTATTTTATATTTCATTTGGAAGGCTTATTGCAAACTTAAACATAAATCTAGGCTTTGAAATGACTTGAGTTTAGTTCCTTAGCAATTGAAACAAAAGATCAGAACATAATTGGAAAGGTGTGTGATGGAATAAATCATTAGACTTCGTGCTTTGTAGTCTTGCTGAAGAAATGATGCATTCCAAGTATCTCTGTCCTACATATAATATAATGGAACCTCATTAATTTTGAATTACTTAAGAGATATGAGAAACAACATATCAGAATGGGAAAATCTTGCACTGTTTATAAATCTGGCCCTCTTCAAACTTAAGCAAGGCTGTACTTGAACTGATGAGCAAGTTAAGATTTACTGGAAACCTAACCCTTCCCTTTCTAGGTAAAGCAGAGGTGCATTGGCCTTTGCCATTTCATGCTTTTTTCCTATCTTGTTATCCTTTTCCAATCACAACTGCATTTGGCCTTACACCAGAATCACTACAATCTGTCACTTTTTTGGCTATTCAAGCTTGCAGTTAGCATCTCCCAGTAACCACGATGGCAGATGCCTTGGTGTTTCAGACAGTGGAAAGTTTTTCTTCCTTCTCAAAGCACAGTTCATCCAAACTGAGGAGCTTTTCCTTCTGAAATGTTTCTGCGTATGCAGCTCCAGTTGTCATGGGGAACCATGCACATGCAAGAGAAGCAAGGCTGACACACCTGGGATTACAAGGTTCAGTTGCATTTGGCTAGCAGTGTATTCCTGAAGTTCTTTACATCTGTGTGTGCCTTGGTTGTTACACCACTGGAACAACGAGGGTCACACAAATGGCAGGAAAAGAAAATAAGAGGTCATCCAGAGCAAGGTTTCTGTTTACAAAAGGTCCTGGAGGACTCTAATCAACAGGGTTGATGATTAAGGAAATCAAGGATACTTTGTACAATCCAGCTATGATAAGCACTTTTCCCCCGTTTTTTTTCTTCCTATCCAATTAGGATACATGATTTGTTGAAACTGTTTACGTTAATATGCTTCTCAGGCAGTTTTTAATGATAAGGATTTCCCTAAGCATAACATTTTAATAGCAAAAAAAAGTTTATATAATAGCATTCTTACTCTTTAGCATAACTACATATTATAACTGAAAATAATTTTCTGTTGATGAATCAGGTGCCTTCATTGTAGACTGTAACTTCAAGGAATTAGATCCATTTTTGCAATAAGAAAATGACCAAAGCTGAGCACTCTGTGCTGGTCTAGGATGCTTCTGGTTATTTTGCAATGTGTAAATGAGCTGAGGCTTGGATATAAGAAATCCACCCACAAGACAATGTCTCTGCTGTTATTTTAATTATATTTCTTGTATGGAAATTGGGATTTTAATTATTCTAAAGGCTAATGAAGTAGCCCAACAAACATGCAGACTGATGTGAGGAGCTTCCTGCCTTGAGCTCATAGGAGAGCTGTGTTTACAAGTGACATTGGTCAGAAGTCTGAGAAATGGACAAGAACAGACCAAATGAATCCTCTGAAATAAGCTTTAGTAGGGCCACGAGTGTTTCCCCTCTGAAGACAACATCTCTGCAGTGTAGCTGCACTGCATATCCTCATCTGGTGTAAACCAGCAAGCCTCACTGCACTAACACAGCAGAACATGAGAAGCAATGTCATCTGATACTGCTTGGGATATATCCCCTCTTCCCTAAAGTCTCATAAACAGGCAAGTCCAGTGTTTCCAAATCAGGGAAGTCCAGTGTTTCCAAATAATTTTGAAAGGAGGGAGAATAAACATGTTCTCATACCTTAATTTATGGCCGACTGGTTTGTCACCAGCTGCTAAAATATCTTTATGGTGACACATGAATACTTGATACTGTCCAAATAGCAATGCTTTATTACTCATCGTCAAAGAGGATGAGATTGTTTTATCATTCAGTTAAACCAAGAACAGAAGACCTCAGCTTATCAACAACATCCGTCTCCTAAGCCAAAAAAACCCCCTCTACTGATTCCAGGTAATAAGCTCTAAAGTTGGGCTGTACACTTTAAAGATATGCCATTGGGACGGAGGGAAAGCACAGTACTGGTCTGTCTCAATGAAACTTGACAAAGGTCTGAGCTTTAAATAGTTATGATGCAGAAGCTGGTGTAGGACTACAGACAATTCTGTTATACTGCCATTTTCCAGATTAGAACAAGCAGGTAAGAATATGTGCATGCTTTATGGTTTAAAATAATAATAAATTTGAACACATTTGTGTTATTCCTGGTTCAGCACTAAAAGGGAGATCTTTGATATAAACAGTTAACAAGCATATCTATGTGTGCATACATACACTTAAGAAACTAATGTTTTAATACTATCCAGCTGCAGTTTAACAGAGGGAGGGACAACCATAAATCCAAAATCATAACCCAGAATAGAACCTATTAGTGGCATATAAATCACAACCAGAAACTTCACTTCAGCTCCCAGTGCAATACACAATGCACATGAAGTGAAATTTGTGCACCTTTTTATCATTTATCAGTTTTATAATGGATGTGATACTTTTAGTGCATTTGATTTTACATATCATGATTAAGAATTTCCACATAGATTGTACATTAATAGAGGATTATTGAGAAATCAGTTTAGTGCCTTTTACTCAAATATACAGCTACAAATCTATTGATAGAATATTAAAATCCCAGTTATATGCTTAGTCCACATGTTATATATATGACTTATGCTATCCAACTCCCTTTTAGTTTTTTGTGTTTATACCTGACATGGCACCCAACAGTCATGCTTCTTCTTTATTCCTTTGCAACAGAAAAAAGTGGTGAATTTTTATTTCAAGTAAAAGTAGTTTTGAATCAGATAGTACAACCCAGCAGCAGAATTACATAGATGCCATTTATTTATGTTTTGCATAATCTCTTATAGAATAAAGACAAGTATTTACCATATCAGACACAATGCACGATTCCTACCACTGAAACTGTGCTAACCTTCCTCAGCATCCTCTGCCTCCCCAGATCAGCTGACTCACTTCACATCACCATCATGGGCCAACAGCTGAGGACCTGCTGGTGCCAGAGGAATGAGTGCCACAGGGCTGCACCGGCCATCATGGTTATTGCGATTACCATGTAGGCAATTTGTACATGTGGGCAAACAGATCCCAAAACTCCTTCTGGTGGACATGGTTCTTCTAGGGACACCCTGCTGATCACTGAACACTCTCTTTCAAACTGGGAAAAGGGCAATGGGAAACACTGACTTCTCCACGTCTATCCTGCTCTTTCCCAGATACTGCATCACCTTTAAATTTTCCAGCCATTTGCACTCACTGCTTTGTGTCATACCATTTGTTTATGTGTCAGGTGCAACTACACATCTAAGAGAATTTCTTAAAGGAGATCATAGCATGAAACTCACATTACAGAATAATTTTCTACTTTTCAAAAATTTTTTACCCTTCTCTGTGCTTATTCAGATTTTCTTCCTCTTTAGTGAGATATCAGCAGTAAATGGTCTAATTTTGGTTTTAAAATTGTCCTTGTATTGCAAACAAAGAAGGTCTGTACAGCTGTACCCAGGCCTTTGCATTTCCTTTGTGATTTCTTCACGCATTTTTTTCTGCTGTAGTCACATTTCTGATGTCACGTTAGAGGCAGACGTTCAAGCACATGTCTCTGTAGCAACACAGATCCAAAATTTTCCATTTGAAATGTCTGTGAAGAATTTTGTATCTTTTCTCTGTCCAAAACAAGTGTAGAACAGGCATCAGAACTCTGAATCTCTTTATGCCCTGGCATCCGTATTGATTTTGTATTGATGCAAGGGGTTTAGGCTAATTGTTATGGCTGATCACGTGCATGTGAATTAACTGATAACATCTGCCATGCTGTACTGCAGAGTAGGATGGAATATCCATTCTTTTATTCTTTGGTCTTAGCATCTTTGGAGTTGTTAAATGCTGGAGACTCTGCAAATGATATCGGCAGTGTTCTTTTTAAAATTACTTCTTGCAGTTTCCCAGTTCTCAAAGCTCATTAAGAGAGCTTCCCTAGGTGTTCATCTGTGCCTGTTTTAACCACTATGAGACCTAAGTGCATCTTGGTTGATATATACTGAAATGTTACCAGTACCAAACATTTTCAGAAAACAACTTTAAGAAAGTGTCTTCTGACAGTTCGTAACTTTTGACAAACTGGTCTTGGTAGCACTGCACCCAATCAGCCAAAATCTTGTTCATGCATTTAGTTTTTAAAAAATGTCACCTCACCAAATATTTCTGCTATTTGGACAAGTATTTGATCACAATATTTTTATTCAGTTCCTTAAGTTCCCTGTAAAAGTTGACTTGGTCCCCTTTTTTTCAGTCAAATAACTAAATTTTGAGAGCCAGTATACCAAGTCTTGTGTTTCACACATCATGCCATTTGCTGACTGTTTTGCAGTTTTTCCTATTACCTTTTTCCTAGGCTTATGGAATTTTGGTCCCTTGGAAAAAGAAAACATACATATATCTTTGTGAGCCATACATTTCCTGAGATCATATCTTCATATGGTACAATCAGCCAATTCCTGTCTGGTTCAGATGTGATACCAAAGTTATTATCCTGTCTATGACATACTACACCCTCTCCTTAGGTACTTCATGGAAGCCCAAAAGTCTAAAATGGTCAGTACTTATTTTGCTAATTCACCTTTGTAACTCATCCACAACTCACGGTCCTCAGAACTGAACTTCGTTCCAGTGTGTGTCTGTGTATTTACCATCACCTTCACTTTAAGTGGATTTTAATATTATATAAATGTCTGTTCTGGATTCTTACAGATGTTTTTGTTGTTTGTTTTTGCCTGTATTTCAATACTTATTTCACAGAATCACAAAATCACAGAACAAGCTGAGTTGGAAGGGACCCACAAAGATCATTGAGTCCAACTCTTGGCCCTGCACAGCACCATCCCCAAGAGACACACCATGTGACTGAGAGCACCAAACACTTCTTGAATTCTGTCAGGCTTGGTGCTGTGATCACTTCCCTAGGGAGCCTGTTCCAGTGCCCAAACACCCTCTGGGTGAAGAACCTTTTCCTGATATCCAACCTAAACCTCCCCTGACACAACTTCAGGCCATTCTCTCAGTCCTGTCACTGGTCACCACAGAGAGGAGATCAGTGCCTGTCCCTCCTCTTCCCCTCATGAGGAAGTTGTAACTGCAGTGAGGTCTCCCCTCAGTCTCCTCTTCTCCAGGCTGAACAGACCAAGTGCCCTCAGCTGCTCCTCACACGGCTTCCCCTCAAGGCCCTTCACCATCTTTGTTGCCCTCCTTTGGACACTCTCTAACAGTTTAATGTCTTTCTAACATTGTGGCACCCAAAACTGCCCCCAGCACTCGAGATGAGGCAGCCCCAGTGCAGAGCAGAGCGGGACGATCCCCTCCCTTGCCCGGCTGGCGATGCTGTGCCTGATGCTCCTCAGGACACACTTGGCCCTCCTGGCTGCCAGGGCACTGCTGACTCATGTTCAACTTGCCAGGTCCCTCAGGTCCCTTTCCATGGCACTGCTTTCCAGCATCTCATTTCCCAGTCTGTCTGTACATCCAGGGTTGCTCCCTCCCAGGTGCAGAATCTGGCACTTTCCCTTGTTTAACTTCATGTGGTTGGTGATTGCCCAGCCCTCTGATTTGTGGAGGTCTCTCTGACGGGCCTCCCTGCCTTCGAGGGAGCCGACAGCTCCTTCCAGTTTTGTATCATCTGCAGACTTGCTTGGTATCCCTTCCAGCCCTGCCTCCAAGTCATTTATGAAGATATTGAAGAGGACAGGGCTGGTGAAGGAGCCCTGTGGAACCCCAGTAGTGACAGGTCACCAGTCTGATGTCACCCCATTCACTCTAACCCTTAGTGCCCAGCCCATGAACCAGCTGCTCACCCATTCCATGATGTATTTATCCAGCCGTGTGCTGGACATTTGCTTTAATTCACATTTTTTAAACTGAAACTTGTGAAAAGATTTCTCCTGTTACTTGAGGAAAGTTCACATTTTGACTGCAGCAAGCTGTGTCTTCACGTGCTTTGTCACATCTCTGTGAAGTGACTGAGTGGATTGCAGTTTTTCTATGTTACTCATATGGTGGATATCCTCTCGACTGCCAAACAGCTTTTATATCACTAACGTGCTGCCTTCTTCAGCATTCTTTTCCTTTTGACATTTAATGGTTTGTAGAATTTTTTCCTTACATATTATTTTTAACCATGTACTTTGGCTTTCCTCTGGGGACATATTCTGCATTTCCATTTGGCAAACCAATATTTCCCTGACAAAGGTCAGGTCTGAATTTCTGATAGAGAGTTTGATATCTATCCATTTTTACTGTTGCAATCTCAACTGTTTGTTGCCTGTTTTAAGGAGATAGCTCTTGATCTCTATATCAAACTCTGGTATGAAGCCAATAAAATTCAGTACTGCAGGATCTAGCATAAACTATTATAAATCTACATCTGTGGAAAATATTACACTTATTCCTTGGAGGTGATTTCTCATGCTACCTTGTTATCACTTAAAGGGATAAAACAAGAACGAAGACATGTCATGGAAGAGCAGTTTTGCAAGGAATCTTGCTCGCTTTTCCTTAAAGGAAGTCCAGGACAGCTGGTTTGGTTCTTTAGCACAATGTGTTGATCAACCTAAAAGGAGATATGCTTTGCCCTCCTCAAAGAATTATATCCTTATTAATCTGAATCCTGCCACCCCATCACTGACAGCTAATCCTCCCCATTTTCCATTTCTAATCTCAAAATCCTACTAAAGATTCTGTGATCTCCTAGAGAAAATGGCCCCTTGAATGACTGGTTAAAAGGCTCTTTTAATATGTTCTCTGCTTTTGAATATTAATTCTCTTTGTTTTAGGAAACAAAGGGAATCAGAAACTGATTGGTCTCAGTACCAGTATCTTCTCTTCCGACTTTCTGCATATAGCTGTACAATGTCATCAACAAGATAAGCTGAGTAACAGCTCTTATATAGGAACTGATAACAATAACATAAATGAGTATAATGTACCTATTTAGAAATTCAACACTGGCTTTCTTACTGGGGGTTAGAATTTTATTATTAAAGTTGTACCAGGTCATGAATTTGTTACATTTGTCACTGCTTGTGGGTTTGCTATTTCCATTCATCTTTCTTCACTGCACATTACCACCCATTTCTCTACACATGCCCTGGTCATTCAGAGGAATGGAAAATAATTTTGTGGATGGTATTTCATCCAGCAGCCACTGACTTGTGGTAACTCCAGTGATCTTGTTTAACACAACTGATTGGTAGTTCTGCCTACCTGGGAATTGCTCTGTCAGTGACAAAATCTCTCTTGCCTTCTACTGCATTTGCTGCTGAATGCTGTAGCACTTGAGGTACCTGTTCATAGTTATCCTACCTTCTTCAAGTGATTCAGTTACGAGATTTTTTTTCCCCTGTTTGTAGATCACATATGCAGTTTTAATGATCTTTAGTCATCAAACCCATTTAAGCTTTCCCAGTAGAACCTAATATATTGCATTTTTAATTACAATAGAAAAATGATTCTGTTCAATGTGTGATTTTCAATCTTTTCTTTACAAAGGTAATTTCTGCTTAATACAGAATAATAAAAGAAAAGAAAGGACAAAACATTGTTAACACTATAATCAATCCCAGAACCATATCAATTATAGGCTTATGCGAGGATTGAGACATCTTTATTCTCTGATCTGTTGAAGTGTACTTATCGCCCTCAGCATTGTCGACAATATATAGAAACTTCTGCTGACAGTATATAGATATCTCTAGAGTTTTATGTGCACTGCTGTGTTCTGTTGTTAGGAAATAGTTTTTATGGTTGCTTTCATCTCTCTCTCCATAGATACAGTGTGTACTTGTTCGTTACAGAGCTTTGCTGGTTGGTTGGGAGTGCCAACACTGCCTTGTGAGAGAAGAATTAAGCTTTGAGGACAGCCACTGTTTTTAACTAACTCCGTCTTTTAATTTACATTTTTGTTTTCTGTCAGATTTTCTTGTAATAACTTTTAATTTCAGCAAAGTGCATTCAGCATTTAAATTTCCAGTGGGAAGTCTGCTCTGTTTCTACACAAAGATTCACAAGCAGTTGTGATGAACTGTAGTCCAAATTTTTGTAACAACAGTCAGCTGTGACTTGGTCAAATCCGTATACATAATAGGAGAGCATCAATGTAAACAGCAAAGATGTGAAAATATTCATTTTGGTAAGGTAAAGATATTTTTAAAGCTAACAGGTAGTTTATTATGACATGGTTGAATTGTTTTTTGCTCATGTTATCACCTTATTATAATATTAGTGTACATGAATCCAAACAAGACTGAAAGCATGAAGGTTTTTACCTTATCAATGTTATATTTCCCTCTCTTATTCTGTCTTTGATAACATCAGTGTTGTATGTCTAATGTAATTGTTTAGAGGCCTCGATGAGGAATTTTGAAATTTCAAAGCTAAGAATTGATTTGGAAAATAAAACACTAGAAATTAGTGTTTCTTGAGAAATACTAATTTTGAGTTTTGACAAATTCACTGTTTTTTAGATCAGGGATAAATTAATCTGTTTTTCTCAGAAGAAGATGAGACAAAATTCCAGTAAAGGGTTTATACCTTACTGTTGTTAGAAATGTATCTATAACTGAAATCTTTCAAGATCATTCAGTTTTTCTTTTTATGCCTTGATAGCTGGTCCTATAGAGCCATCCATTAAGTCTTCTATCAGGTCTGGTGGTCTTTTATCCAAGCATGGCAAGAGCATTCAAGTGCTCATACAATCTAAACTGAAAAATGCCATGTTTTTTTTAACTGAGCCCAAAAAACATTGAGTGGATTTTTAAAAATCCACTCTGACTAGCTTTAAAATGCTGTAGTGGATTTATATGATTTCATCCTTGTGAACGGACTTATTTTCTAGAGCAGAGAGAAATGGAATATACGCTTACCTGCAATAGGGTAGCTATACCCTATGTTTTTAAAATCAATGTGTGCCCTCTTTCTTTTACACAAAAATATTAGGAGAAAAAAATCCTGGAAAGATATTAATTGCAAGAAGCACTTAGTAGACTCTCCTTTTGGATTCATCTAAGTGACCACAGTACATGAACAAACCAGCTTCATCCTGTGCACGCTGTCTGCTTTTATATCTTTGGGAGCTATTTCTGCCTGAAGAATGTGTTCCTAGAGTACATTTTCAGAGGCCTTTATTCTACAAATCTGGGTACAGCTTTCTACACCAGCCATTTTCAGAGAAAAGCACAAAACAGATTTGATAAAACCAGTTCTGCAGAAATTCACTTGAGTTTCTCAATCTCCCTATCTTGATTAAAAATTAAAATTATGAAAAAAAATGGGATGCTTTGTTTGTTCAAATAAAAATGATATTTTGTTTCCTACAATCTCAATCTTAGTTTTAAGCCAGAAGTTCTAAAAAATCAAATACACAAAGGATATTTTACCCCAGGCCGAATGAAGGATTTAAACTGATCCAAGACCTTTTTTATTTACTTCTCAATTTGTCAAATCTTCATGGGTCAACTCAAATTATTTTATCAATTTTCTTGCATTGACAGCAAACAAACAGAAGTGAACCAGAAATTCACATAACTTTCAGCTTTAGTTGAAAATGAGCTTAAAATATAGAGAGTTTGGTCAAGAGCACAAATGACCTCCAGTTCCAGATAATATTCCTTCTTGGCTGCCTTCCCCAAAAGATTTGGTTTTGCCTTCACAGCCTCCGTTTTACTCCCCTTGTGTTTATTATTTGATAAACTGCTAGTAAATGTGCTTGTAGACCAGCAATACACCAAAGATTATTTTCTTGCTGTGTTTGTTAGATTCTCAAGCTGCTTGTGGTTTATTTTGATGCTGAAGTAGATTTTTATTCTACTGCCTGTCTGGGATATATCACTGCTACAGCTCAAGTGCCAGAAGTTGTGTGCACAGATGAGGCTAAAGCACAATTATCATTATAGGCATAAGGAGTTTAATCTGATGGTCTCCTCCCAGTTACTCTTATTATTTCTGGACACAAATCTAACCAAATTAATTACTGATGTAACAGTTCAACATTACTGTATGTAACATCCACTTAACTTATCTGCAGGACTTTCATTTTAAATATAAAATTCAAATATTAAAGGCGTTTCCCTTGACAGGTTTCCTGATAAGGACAAGATGCCTTGGAACACAGTAGTACTTGTGTGGATGCCAGAATTGAAGCTGGGTCCAGCACAACACAGCGGGGCAGGTTTGCCTCGGCTCTGGGAGCAGAGCTCAGGCATTTCTGTATCCCAGATGAGTCCATTAACCTCTGCTGAAGCTCAGAAACCCTCAGCTACTACTGCTTTCCTAAACAATGATTTGCTTTGAGCTATCACACACTGTTGCATGTTTCTGAGAGAGTATTTAGAATGCAGTGATTAGGAAATATGTTCTCTGCTCCCTAGAAAGGGAAGACTCAGGCAGATAAATGGAATTGACTGATTGCAGAAGAATAATCTTCTCAGCTCCTCTGGCCTTTCTGAGAAGGAAGAAAAGGTTTGCTCAGCTCATCTACACTTCCCTCTTTAATCTCCCTGTGTAATTGTGAATAGCTGCAATATGTCAAAAGCCACAGGTGCCAGTGCATGCAGCAACTCAGGTATTAAGTTGAAGGAACATTACATTAGCTTTTTAGGCAATTAACATGGCTGTAGGGGAGACCATCTGGAATAAATCTGCAAAACAAACAGTTCACAGAAACCCAGCAGGCAGCTCTATGGATTGTTGTATTTGTACAGTACTTCATTAGAAAATAAACATATAACTTCTATTTCAAGCACAAAGCACAAACAGTATTAAACCAGATCTGATAGTTAATACAGCTGTCTTACTAAATGACACATTTGGAAGAGCTGTGTGAATCACTGCAAGGAAAAGGTTGCGAAAACCCTAGTGGCTGCAGTTAGGTGTTGGCACAGCCAAAACAACTGCTCCTGAGTTAATGTAGAAATGTATTTTCCTCTTGGTTTGCAGCTACAAAAGCCTGCTTTGATAACTGTTAATATCAGCTAATGATTCAGTATGTAGAGAAGGGACACACCATGCATCAGCAAACTGCAATAAAGCAGTCAGCTTTAGCCTGCTTCTGGAACTTCATACTTTGCTGTGTTTATATATTTCTCCATTAGAGACCCACAGCAGGAGACTCAAAATTCGTCATCACTAGGTTTATTCCTGCCAAAGGTTTGCTGAACACAGTAGGCTATAACATAGAAATGTTGGACGAGGCTAGTATTGATGCTTCAAGAATCAACCATCCACCCTCTTCCTCCTTAAGGCCTATTTGTGCTCAGAGGAGGCCATGGGATGTGCAGTTGGAACAGTTAAGATGGACAAAGTTCATCTTGGAAGCCATAGCAGCAAAAAGCACCAAAGTTTCCCCCAGTAGACACTGAGCAACTCTGCTCAGCTGATGGACATCTCTACAGGGACTGGTGCCTCAGCTATCAGAGCTCGCCACACCTCTGCCCAGTGCTGGGAGCAAGGCCAGGGCTTCACAGACTTCCTCCACATTGTGGCTCCTGTGAGACCCATGGCACAGTAGAGGGAATCAGCCAGCTGAGGAATCAGCAGTAGTAAGTGTACCAACACAATCAACAAATATGTGGCTCATGAGAAATGCATATTTTATGTCAGAACAAATGGCATTTCTGCAAACTATTTGCATAAGTATACAGGCAAATGGATTACTTGTCACAAAAGCACCTTCTATTACAAATAGGGTATTTTCAGACTAATAATATTTTCCTGTTTTCTGTACCAAAAAATGTTAGTAATTAGTGTACCAATTACGATAATATAACTAGCTGCAGAACATTCAAACAAACTTCCATTTGCCAAGTGTTGTTCAGATTCATAAATAATGGGTCTAGGTATGAGTGTAGGATTACATCTGATCATTTCTAGCTGGTTTAATGCCACCTGATCTTTTCTTCAGAGAAAGAAAAAGCACTAATACAGCTAGGAAGAAAAACACAACATTTAGCATGGTTCTCCCTAATTAGCCCTGCTAAGAAACCATCTAATGGAGCAGGACACCACATACCTGCACCTAGCCAGCTCTGGACATTTAGTTCAGGAATTTTGGTGCAGTGGCCTATTGTGCTGCAAAGACATAGCACACAGCATAATTATGCTTATCGGCCTGCTCACACCCTAATTAATTAGGGAGCTGTTCTGAAGACCGGAGCTTTTGGATATATACAGTGATGGCAGTTAAAATGTTGGCATTTGTCAACAGTTACTTCACCTCAGGTGCTACCTAACAAGCCACAGTCTGCTGAATACACTGAACTGAAATAACCATGGTAACTCCAGGTATACAGTGACGTTTTAACGCTTGCTACTGCCTATCCTCAGGCCATTGCTTGCAGAACTAAATGGCCCATCAAGAAGAAGATGAATAAAATGGTGTCTGTACAATGCATGAAAAATGTTAAGCACTTTTAGGGATTAAAGCCATTTTCATTTACCTCAGAAGGGAAAAAGGAGAAAAAGGGAAAAAACATAATACAAAAGCACGTATTATGAAGAAATAATGAAACTACCACATCCTACTGCAGCAACTGCTACTAAAATGTCAGTATCTACCAAGAGCTATCCCAAATTGGTATCTAAGATACCAAAATTAATTCCTATTTTAAGTGCCTCTTACTACATACTGACTTTATAAATTACAGCAGCAATATCAAAGGTCTTTCATGCTCAGTCACTGCCAAACTGCAGTAGAAATTCTATCAGTTATAAGCCACAGCAATTCTCAAGCAAGGAAGGCAATGCAGTACAATACTTTATGAGCACTGTCTTACCATCCGACCTGTTTTTCAATAAAAAGACAGTGCAATCCTCTATTTTATCATCTTTTCATCATCCTGATGAAAAGTCTGATTTTTTTAAAATGTTCAGTTATTGTGTTATATTACTTCCTCCATGGTGAGAGAGAGGATTTGAATGTATACAAAAGTATCTGTAAAATTGTCTTGTATTTAGAATTTTCACTTACCAAAATGAAGAGACAACCAGAGGCAAGTTTTGTGTGTTCAGGAATAGTAGAAAACACGGACAAAATCAAGCAACCAAACACAAGGAGAAAACTGAAAAAGAAAGAATATTAATAATTGTTAATATTTTTCAGTATCCTGACCCAGTATCTATACTGATCCTACTTCACCAACATTAACAGAAGACTGTCTTTGTACAGTCTTCATTAGTAGAAGGGAATACAGGCACTACTTAGTTCATTAGAATAATAACCTGTTATTAAATCCATACCTTTCTGAGCAGCACTGCTAGAATTAACAGAAACAAGATTTTCTTGGGAAAATGACCCAGTATACACAGACATTATGTTTTGCATCACAGTCCTGTACCTTTATGCAGTCCAGATAATCTAAGTGTCTTTAAAGAAAGATCTCCAATGGGACAGTTGTTTCCCAGGTCTGAAAAATCATTTCTCCCACAACTGATCACAAATATCTGCTGCACAAGCTTACCAAAGAGTTAAGTTACATATCACACCTCTCTGTCCATCTGAAACAACCTCCTTCTGAGCAACAGACTTCATGTACAAACCACCAGAAGTGAGAGGCAGTCATTGTCCTCAATGAACAGGCTCTGTTCTGGGAACAAACTTCGTATCATACAATCCACTGAAGGACTTAAAACAATTACACAAGCTGGGCAGTTACAATCAGGAAAACATGAGCACAATTTTGAGTTTGCATGAGCCTGTATGTTTCATGATACTGATGAATATATACAGGAAAAACAGAGCTAAATCTTTTTGTGAGGAAGATCCAAACAAATGGTATCACTGCAGAAATTCTTGCATATCCCATGTCCAGTCCTTAGAGCATACAGCACAGGTGTTTGCAGACATGAGACAGAAAAGCTGATATTGCTCTGACACATACTGTTGGTGGTAAGGATTATCCTTTCCTCTTGTACTGCTTCACCAACAATACCACTGTGCTAGTGAAACCATCTATGAACTGGATGAGAAGGTTCATTTTACCCACAATATCATGAACTGACTAATCAGCAGCCACTAATAATTGATTCTACCAATGTCTTGCTTAATTCCTTCTTAAAACACTTGTCAGTCATGCTGTGCTATGAGTCAACCAACAAATGGCAGGCCTTTGACTTTTGTCTGAATTGCTGGGACTCACTAGCAGATGTTCTAACCCACGTAAATAGATATTGTAATTAACACAGATACATATCCCTCCCCGCCCTTGTCTTGACCCATGAGCCTTTCATTATACTTCCTCTTCTCCATCCAGCTGAGGAACGGGAATGATAGGGAGGCTTTGGTGGGCACCCAGTGTCCTGCCAGGGTCAATACAGCACACTGTGAAACCTCTGCCCCGAAAGATTGCAGAACTTGGCTGACAAAGGCCATGCTCTGGCTTTGAAGTGAGCTCTGCTTTGAGCAGGAGGTTGGACAGGAAGACTCAAAGAGGATCTTTTCAACCTAAATACTTCTGTGTTTCTAACTACTGGATATAACATTACTATATTATTGCATCTGCACCCACTTGTGCTTCAGGAGCTATGGTTACTTTTTCCCACAACATATGGACTTTCCATAGTGGTGTAATATAGTAGTGCTATAATATATGCAATATATTACATAAAAAAATGAGTCTAGTGTTCAGAATTTCTAGTAGAAAATCTCTATCTGCAATGCAATTAGACTTTGGAGGCACATTTTTTAGCATATCACTTAACTGCTGGGGAGAAGTTCTACTCTGAAAATCAAATATGGTACAACCTTGCATATAAATTCTATTAAGGACTGTAAATAAAACAGTATCCAGGAGGGTGAAGTGCACATTTGGCATACACCATTGGCAAGTCTTCTAGACTAGAGAGAGGCGAAGATCAACACATGCTCCAAGATTAATTAAAAAACTCATTCAAGACGTGCAATTCCAAGCACATGTACAGGCTGGGCAGAGAATGGATCAAAAGCAGCCCCAGGGAGAAAGACTTTGGGGTGTTTCTGGATGAAAGTTCAACATGACTTGGCAATGCATGCTCACAGCCCAGAAAGTCAACCACATCCTGGGCTGCATCAAAAGAAGTGTGGCCAGAGATCGAGGGAGGTGATTCTACCTCTTTACTCCTGTGAGACCGCACCTGGAGTGCTGCATCCAGCTCTGGGGCCCTCAGCACAAGAAAGACATTGGCCTGTTGGGACATCTCCCAGAGGAGAGCCACTAAACTGATCACAGCGCTGGACCAGTTCTCCTGTGAAGACAGGCTGAGAGAATCAAGGTTGTTCAGCCTCTCCTCAGAAGAGAAGGCTCCAGGAAGACCTTAAAGCAACCTTCCATTACCTAAAAGGGGCCTACAAGAAAGCTGGGGAGGGACTTCTCACAAGGGCATGTCGTGATAGGACAAGGGGGAAGGCCTTAAGCTGGAGGACATGAGATTTAGGTTAGATATTAGGAAGAAATTCTTTACTGTGAGGGTGCTGAGGCATTGGAACAGGTTACTCAGAGAACTTGTGGATGCCTCATTCCTGAAGGTGTTCAAGCATGTTGGATGGGACTCTGAGCAACCTGGTCTAGTGGAAGGTTCTGTGCCCATGGCAGTGGGGCTGGAACTGGATGATCTTTAGAGTCCCTTCCAACCCCAAACCATTCTGTGATTCTATTTTTCTATGATTCTATTTTTCTATGATTCTGTGATTCTATGATTCTATGATACGTGACAAAAACCCATCTTGTGAGCAATTTTCTTTCCTTCACCTCCCTTTATAAAAATGGAAAATCTCAAAGAACATTACTTGTAGTTTCAGCTGCTACAGCCTTCAGATGCAACCCCCCTATAATTACATCCTACTGACATAGGCATAAATGTGGTTTCTTCTCATTAAGGCTTGCATGGAGGGCAAAATAAAATTTTGAGTGACTAAGAATTTACAGTAAAGGAACGTAATTTCCTTTTACTGAATTTCTTTAGACCTGAATCAATTAAAATGACATTTGCTTACTTCCTTTGTGTTTAGGTATTAAAAATCCCTCATTTGGTTTTATTCCTGTAATACCAATTAAACTGGAGGCCCAGTTGTACTGGGTCTTGTCCAAACACACAATACAAGTTTTCACTTGGAAGAGATTTCTTATAGCACAATTATAGAAAACAGACACAGCAGGAAAAAAGAAAGTTTTTTGTTCCCATATCACAGTTGGAGACCATGGCACTGTAAAGGTAAGGGACTTGCCTAAGGCTACATAGAAAGTCTTTATATGTGGAATAGACCTGAACCTTTTAAGTCACAGCCCAATCCTACAGGCACAAAACTGTTGTCCACTCACCCACCACTTGCTTTGCCATGGTCTGTCAGGACCGTGCTTTAGAATATCACTGTGGGCAAGCTGTTTATTCACAATAGATGGGAAAAGTGAGTCAGGAGAGGGAATAAGTACAGTTAAGCAGTGTATTAATCAAAATAAAAGCAAATATTCAGGAAAGCCAGGTGCAGTGTAGATTAGCACCTGGTTGACATAATTCTACAGTTTGCCCATGAAAAGCAGAAACAATCCTCACAGCAATACATAAGAAGAGTGTTGGAAAGAAATTTTTCCAAACATATATAACCTTTGTTCTCAGTTTTTCCAGAAACTCTAAAAGGAATGGAGCATCATTATTAATTATTGTTATTAAAGAACAAAAGAAAAATGTTTGCATTTATCCGCAAACACATTCAAATATTGCCCCTCTGTCCCTCATTCCTCCCTCCAACACTGAACACTGTTTTTAGTGCCACTCAGTACATTATGTCTAAAATTAAAGTGTAAGCACTTTTGGGGAGGGGAGAAACCCAATCCTACTAGCATGGCAAAACTAAAAGCATACATTTAGGTGTTGTAAAACACAACAGTAGCAACAAAAGTGGAATGTTTTCAGTAGTTTATATATCGCTGAAGTGCTTTCCTTCAAAGTAAACTAATAGTTGGGATTCACTATCTATCTTTTTTAGTGCAATCTGTTTACTCAAGCCATGCAACAAAAGCACTTCTCCTTTTTCCCAGCTGGAACTGAAGGCATGAAGGGTCTAGCAACACCTTTCACCTGGCTGGATGTTAAACGATTTTAACAAAATCAAAATAAATCCCTAAGGTTCAAACATCACAGTGGTCAAAATTTATCAGAAATTGTTCTGTCCTATTGTGAACTATTTCTCCAGTGACAGATGAAGTGTAGAGGATTGCATTAAGCCCTGGATAGTAATTTGATAACCCTCAATAGAAGAAAAAGTTTTTCCCATGCCATCATTTGAACTGTGTGCTATGATACATGCTGTACAAGACTATGCTGCTGTAGGTAGAGAGGAGTACAAAGCAAAACACAGAGCAATTATATTTGGCCTCTAGTGGTTCAATCTGGATCATATAATTGTTCAGGCTGAAAAAAACAGATGGTTTTTCCTCATGCATTCGGTATCAGACAGTAAAACATATGCCTTGGGCAGCAACTTCCCATAAAATTATTCAAGTGCTGCCATAGCCTTGTATTTTATCAAAAGCAGCAACTTCCATTTTTGTTTCAGCAATAATCAGTTTTGTTTCAGATCCTTTCATCTTATTCCCCTGCTCCTGAAAGTATATACTAATTGGAGAAAAGCCAGTTTATGAAAGATAATATAACTCAGAAGCTTTGATATTTAATCAATCTGCCTCTCATAAACTTTTCTTACTGGTTAATTAGGACCTACCAATTCTCCATTTATATAATTTTCAGCAGAATTTTACTACGGTTTGATTTAAGGGCTGTTCATATGGAAAAGGATGTTCAGCTTAAAGCAATTGTTAAAACATTACTTAAGGAGTATCATAAGGACGAAAAATATAACCTGGGAAGATCTTTAAGAGCTACTTAGCTACATAATTTACTGCTAGAATTAAAATAATCAAAAGTTAAACATCTGCAAACTTTTGTGGCCTCTTCTGTAAATAATAAAAATGTATCACTGTTAAAGTGGCATAATTAAGCGATTAGACCACCAGAGATATTTTCCAGTATTATTTGAGATCTGATTTAATCCCCACAGAGGTAAGGGCATTCAGGATTATGACCAAAACTGCAAACTGTTGGCAGTGCCATTATCCCAGATTTTGTATGGAAGGTAGAAAATGTTTGAAAGCTTTTGCTAACTTTAGTTACAACCAAAAACTAGCTCTTACTTTTCCCACTGGTACACTAATGCACTTGCTTGCAAATTTAGAGGGAGTTGTTTGCATTCACGAGGTCTGAGTCTACAAAGAACTATTAGAGCCCCTCCATAAGTAATTCTTTCCACAGCCAGGGGCAGTGACCGTGCTTTCTTGACAGTGATCAGGATCTTGCTGAGTTGAGTACCTAAGTGCCTCCTTTACATGATTTTTTAATCCTCGAATGCATAAAATCTGTGTGTGGCATTAGATAAATAAATGTGCTGAAGATATACTGGATGTATAGCACCAATAGATACATTAAAGATTTACATAAGTGGATAAAATACCCAGAGAAAACCCTATTAAAAAAGGAAGGAAAGACAGTCTTTCATAGCACTGTTACACTTTCATGGGGATTATTAATTTTTGTGAATGGTTCTCACAAAAAGCAAAAAGACAGATCTGCCTTGGCTAGATGTTATCAGCACTCTCATCCCTCTTGATGGGTGAAAGGGAGAATTTACAGCTTCAGTATCCCATGCAACTGCTGGGGACAGAAGAAAAAACATCCTCTCCTGGACCAGGAGTTACTCTTATATGTACACACAATTTGCAAGACACCAGGTTCCCACAGAGGAGGAATTATGCATATTGTTCAACTTAGAGCTGGTGTACCACATTCCACCCCAGAGCAGATGTGAATGCTCAAGACAGGAGGGCAGCACAAACCTGACAGCACCCTCAGCCTCCGAGCACTTCCTGGTGCCTCTGAGCAGACAGTCATTGGAGGTGGGTGGAAATGCCCTCTCTGATAGGACATGGAAAGAGAAACGCTGAAGCATTTTCCTAGCTTCAGGAAGAACTGAAAGTGAAAACGTCATCTAGTGCAGGCGTGAGGCAGACAGTTACACAGGTTCTGTGGTATCTCCCTTAAAAAGTAATCTTTTCAACATTCCTATAAAACAGATAATGCACTGCTGACATGGTGGAAAAGAATACAGTTTAACAGTTTTGATAGTGCAAGCCACGTGGATTAAATTTTCCATCATTTATAGTTTCAGCGTGACTTGTTTATGCAAGAAAATGAGATATGACAAAGGTTATTACAATTTGTTAAAAGTGTTTGACAAAAGCTGCATGGAGAATAAGTGCTCTTCCATAGAAAAAGCCCATAAATTTCTCCTGTAGATTTCCCTTAAAATGACTTGCACTTCAACCTTTCCTTCAAGCGGAAGAGTGTAGCATGTTCAGGGTGGGAATGCACTGCCTTCTACCCAGAAATAGTACAGTCCTGGCTGTGGAGAGGTAGAGTATGAGGACCTCACAGTCTTAAAATGGGAAAATAAACTGGATATGAAACTTAATAAATAATTTTTGAGAAAAAAAAAAGCATTGCAGCAAACCTGTCTTTTTATGTATTCTTTCTTTGGATTAATTGCTACCTTTTTCAGAAATATAGAAACTTGAACTGAATTTCATGTCTGACAATTTTTAAGAACCAAGCATGCTGCTGAAGCAACTTATTTAGAAAGGTGAGTTTTGTCAGGCTGTGATGGATAAATTTTGTTTTAAAAATATTTTTTGTTCCACTGTGGGATGTTTATTCATTCTAAAAATTAGAACAGTTTATCAAGCATGAAACAGTTTACACTTGCAGTGTGAAAAAAATTGTTGCCAACCCAAATTGTTCTTTTCTGACATATTTTTAAGGAATCGTATTTTTAGCAGAGTCTGCTAAGTGATTGTACTTGGCTTCTATTGACAAAGCAATGAAGAGGCTATAACAGGAGATGATATCAAAACAAAGCAAATCAAATAGTTCAGGTACCTATGGGGCACAAATAAAAGAGTCATTAAATGCACATTTGATAACCCATTCCATCACAGACAAAAAATAAAATATCAAGGTAAGTTTCTCCAGGGTTCTAAAAAAGGAGGCATCGTTTTTCCTTGAGCAAGCACATTAGCTTAAAAAAAACCAAAACAAATCAGGAAATGCTTTTTCTTAATGCTCAGAGATTCTTGTGACCTAGATATTTTCTATTTTCACTGGTGTCAACAGGAGATAACAGAAAAATTAGAATAAAGCATGCGCTCCTCCAGATTTTAACTATTTTACTGATTAGGACAAGTAATAATGATTTGGCTCGAATCTTTAGAAAATTACAAAATGCTCCTTTTATCACTCACAAAGCATAGGTCTTTTTGTAAACCAAAATTTTCAAATGTGAAGGCTTAATTTAATAAATAAAATTTGTATTTAGACAACTCTGTTGGATTTTTCTTTTGCATCAAATAGCTCCAACTCCCAGTGACAAGTCTGGTATCTTACACAGCAACCTTTGCTTGACCACAGATACTTCACAAGAAAATTAATTTAAAATATGAGTAGAAACTATGTTGTCTTTACCACTGAGCACAGGTTGCAGAATTTATATATATTTTTTAGAATGTTTACAATATTAAGATAAAACTTCAGTATAATGAAATAGAGAAAATTTAAAGAATTACAGTATGAAGCTAGAGAAGTGAAAACCACTATATAACTTTTTCTTTAAAATCATTTTTCTATTGCTGTCTATTTCTTCTAACCTTTTTCACAGTCTAGGGCAAAGGGAAGTACTCAAACAACCTTTTTATGTGAAAGTGTTTGCTAACATACTGTACTTGGATGTCTTGCTAAGGAGAAAAATAATCCTTAATATAGGAAATGTATAGATGTGCAAGGAAGAAATGTGTTCGGTAATCACCAGCATAATCCACTACAAAATCAGCTTTTCAGGTCTTCAGGTTTTAAGATAAAAATATTGCCACTACCTCATGTTTGGTTGGGTTTTTTTTAAAGTAACAGAGCAAACTTAAAAGAACAGGAAAATTGCAGGACTGCTGGGTAATTTTTATGCCACAAGAGTTGCCTGTTTGCTTGGTGCTCAGAGTGCAGCTCTGACTCTGGCAAAGCCAAGGTGTGATTTACTGTAGCAGGGCCAGACATCAGTTACCTTCATTGCCTAATTGACCATCAGTGGCCAACGCTGCCAACACTGGCTTTGGCAGCTAAAACTAAGGAGGAAACACACTGTGTTGGGAGAAAAGAACCTTATCCTCTGGCGTTAATCCCATTTACTGTGATTCAAGTGAGTAATGTGACAGGGAATGACACTCCCAATGGCTGCTGATGGTCTGTACCATTAAATGCTGAGGACTGCCACTGGAATCATTTTGGCCTGGGTGAAACACCACTTTCCTAGACAATTCCTGGGTATGGTCTGGGAGTTACCATGTGTCTGGATGAAATTTTTCTCTGGACTTGCCAGTACATCTTTTACTACGGATAGGTACTTCTGGATGTCAAGTTATTGCGTTGAAAAAAACATTATCAAATGAGCCTATTTAGCAAATGAGCTGTAATTTACAAAAAGTGGGGATATTTTACATTTGAATACCTCAGGATATATCACAGCAGAGGCCTGCCAGAGTTCTAGAAGCATTTGGACAATGCTCTCAGACATATGGTGAAATTCTTGTCCTGTACAAGGCCAGGACTTGGACTTCAATGATTCCTGTGGGTACCTCCCAACTCAGAATATTCTCTGATTCTGTGATTTCAGTCCTGTTTTACATCTTAATTAAAAGTAAATATGGGGACAAAATCTATTGAAAATTTAATCTTTCAAATTCAGGTGCGTGATTGACATATTTTAATAAAAGCTTGGGATTAAGACTATTAGCCCAACTTGACTATGATAGGATGATACTGTGGGAAACACTCGAGTCCACTGTGCATTTTCACAAAAAATACTTCATCCTATTGAAGAGCTCTGGAACAAAAATCAATTTCCTCATTTCTCTTATTTTTTCTCCAATAGTATATTGTATACTGCATTTTGCTTTGGTTTTACATTTGTTTTTCATTGATGTATAGTCAACAACACTGACAATTAAAAGAGTTTTTCAGGGGAAAGGACACTCAAATGCAGTCATACAAAGATATTGTACTGTAATACATGAGCCAAAGGAACTTATTTTAATCATATCTCTCAAGAAGGCATCTTAGCAACCCTTGGCTACTTCTACAATTTTTTATCCTTCCAGGCGTGTGAACCAAAAAGTACCCACAATGAACAAAGAAGTACCCACAAGTTCTCCAATAACAGCTTTCCAGGCTGCAACGTAACATGGTTGTTCTGCCAGTAATGCTCAATTCCATGACATAAATGAAGAATCTATGGGATCTCTGGCTTTGCATGGGGATTCCAATTTGCTGTCATTAAATGTGGTTATCTCACATGTTAGCCAGAATAGTAGATAACACATAAAGCACACTTAAAAAAATTATTTCTTTTTAAATAATAAAAATTATTTTGAGTGGAAACATAAGAGCTTTGACATGTATTGTACCACATCATTATATCAGCCTGTGGTGGCTGTGGGGGGAATGGTACAAAATGATACAAAATCATATATACCAATTAATCTGATCACTTTATGATGCTTTAATTCAGCAAGCTGATTAAGACAGGAATGATTTATCATATTTATTACACTGAAATACAGAGGAGTATTTTTGAGCACTCCATTGTCTATCCTGAAAAAAACCATATATCCATGATGGTATTAAAAAAAAGTGGTAAGCATAACGGAGTATTTACAAGTCCAGGCTACCTTATAGCCCCAATGCCCCTCACAGCTATGACAGAAATCTAAGCAGCCACAAATGCCAGGGCTCGTTAAACTTGGCAGAGTAATGCCATAATGTTATTAAGAATTAGTATTTTTAAAAAATTCTTTAATGTTCCAAGGTCTAGGTCTTCTTTCTCTAACTTTATTTACTCCTAGTAACTAATAGCTGGGTTTTGGTTTTTACTGAAACCTTACAGTTGACTTCAGTGGAAGTATGGCTTGTGTTGGGAATTATGAGCTGACTCATAAATATCACCAGAGCAAAGAAAATCCTGTTAATTTCCTATCATTTTCTCCCAGTAGTAAACAAGGATATAAATGGAACACAGAATATTTTTCTAACATAATGCACTGTTAGTATTAAACTTACTTCTAAGAATCAATCATGGCACTTTAGCTTGAGGGTGTTCAGTTTCATACCACACCATTAGTCTTGTCTTCCTTAATCTAAATAAGTCCTGCACTTTCTGGAATCTAAAGTGCCCTTTCTTGTTGTTAGGCAGCAGTACTAACAGACCAGAACCTGATGGTGGAAGCATGTGAGATTGCAAAAGAAGAATCCCACCTTGAAAGATTCAAATGACAAAGAAATTTCCTGAGTTTAACTTACTTACAGCAATACTTATCTCTTCTCTATGCTCATCCATATAATACTGATAGGAAAGCAGCACAAAGTCTCAAAACTGAGGGGGTAGGGGGGTGTTCACCTATTTCCTCATATGCTTGAGTTTCTTTGTGTTTAAAAGCAAAGAGCAGATACACACTTTGTCAAGCACTAGGTCTTGCTGGAGAGGGTACAACAAAAAGCTTATGGCTTTGTATCACATGCTACTTTGAGTACAGAAAACTTGCAGAGATTTTAGGTCTTGAGACCTAAAGCAAGATGTAACCATTACTTTTCACAATAAGCCTTTATTCTGTCTGAGTCTCTATAGTCAAAGCCCAACGATGTGACTTCTTTCCTCTATATTTCAGGATCTTTTATCTCATAATCACCCCAACTGGAAAGAGTGTTACATAATTTCTTCCGTGCACCGAGCAAGATATTCTGAAGTCCCTACAAGGCAGGGCTGCGGAGCACACCAGCAGTGACTGCAAGCAGCGGGTGGAAGGGCAGCACCTCGTGTGCCCACAGCAGGGCCTGTCTCTCCTGGGATGTCTGTCAGGAAGACAGCTGCTGCTCACACGTCTGGCTTCCATGTGCCAAAGCTGAGCCTATGCATTGCTCTGGCAACAACAATGTTTCTGTTTCAATAACGAGTTATTTTATTAAATGCGGAGTTGCAAAGGTTCTGGAACAACCATTGCGCTTATGAAGAATGTTAAATACACAAAATGATCACTTATTTTCCATGTGGGGAAAAGCTTGCCCTTTGATCTTAAACACATGTGCCTGTTTGAAACAGCACGAGGGTGCTTTTACTTTCCAACATTTTATCTTACAGTGGCTTTCACTCTTTGCCAAAATTGTTCAGCTCAGAAATTTGTGTGAAATAAGCTTGTATTTATAAGACATACTGCAGGCACAGAGAATGTCTTATATAAATTTTACTTTAGCAGATCAGTTTCCTTTCACATAGGATGATCCTGTAAGCACTTATCCAAGCGTTTAAGGCCAGGCTGGATGGGGCTTTCAGTAATCTGATCTAGTTGCAGGTGTCCCAGCTTACAGCAGGTGCATTGGACTTGATGGCCTTTAAAGGTCAGTTCCAACCCAAACCATTCTATGATTCTGTGATTCCACGTGCACAGTTTGATCAGAGATGATTGTGAGTACATACTGCTGAACACTGCATACTTCCAAGGCTGAAGAAGAAGCCCTGGAGATCCCATTATTAACCACACAGCTGAAGTCAGTTTCTTGGAGCTTCAATATACAGAGTAGTAGCCTTCAGTAGTTGCACGGACCATACTAGTAAATAGGATTATAACTTCCCAGAACGGGGCAACAGGCAGACATGCATCTCTGCTAGAAGGAGAAAAACACCTCTGTGACAACAAGGAGGTCCAGTTAATTGGTATATTTCAGCTAAGAATGACTCCTTGTTCTTTGACAGCCAAAGGAGCATCTCTCTGTGACTCCCAACACACAATAATACTCTCTTCAGTTACTCAGTCCAGACAGCTCCATCACAAGACACAGTAGTTGTAGTGTTGAATATTAACAATGTGAAGCTGAGATACACGGTAATTTTGCCTCCTACAATTCATAAATGTTCACATTAAAAATCAGTACAGGATAGGCACTGAAGAACTTTTGCAAATTATGAGCCTCTGGGAGTCTAAATTCTTAACTGTCTTTAAAATATTAACTCAAGCACACAGGAGAAGTTTGTTAGAGTTGAGAATTGGTCCTTCCTAGGCTAGGAGTGATTTAAACTATGTATGGTGACCATACAGAGCACTTCCAGCACAGTCAGGAATTGTTCTTAATTGAGATGCACCAGCTGACTGCTCCTCCTCGTAGTGAGAGCACTGTTTTTCTCCTTCCAACAGAGATGCATGTCTGCCTGTCTCCTAATTCCTCAGGAAGCCTGACAAGTGAAAAAGTGGATTTGGGGTGAGCCAAAAATGTTGTATATATTTATGTGTAAAAAACAAGTTCTGCTCTTTTCACAGATTTTGTGACCCATTATGAACATTTATTTATGTAACTTTAAAGAGTGAATGTTGAGCTACAATGCACATCTTGATTTGACCGAAAAATTATGAAACAATATCCATCCTTTCATATGAGAGCACACAGAAAAAAAGTAACCCAGTCAACCACTATATCAAAGCAACAGAAACCTTTGTCAACTTAAGGTCATTTAGTCAAACCTTCCTATAAAAATGTATGAAATAAATAGCTTTTTAGTATGACCAGAGCATCATTTAACTCAGACAATCACAGGCAAATAAATAACCAAGAACCTGTCTGTTAAGATCAGCATATTAATCTCTAATGAAACTAAAGTTACACTGGCTCCTTTTACAAAGTTCATAAAAATCACAATCCTATGTTGGCTGGAAGGGACCTCCAGCAGTTATCTTGTCTAGCCCCTGCAGAGAGCAAGTTCACTTACATCGGCTTGCTCAAGGTCGTGTCCAGTCGAGTGGTGAGTGTCTGAAGGGAAGGACACTGTGGCCTCTCTGGACAGCCTGGTACAACACCTGACTGCCTGCACAGTTACATTTTTTTTCTTAACATGTAGTTGCAATTCTTACATAAGAAACACTGAGCATCACATTACTCCTCAAAGTCTAATCATCAAAAGGTTTTATTATTTTTTTTTCCCAGCTCACCAGACTGCATCATTCAATCTACTACGTTAAGAACCAGTGGGCTTCATGAACTGGGATGATGGGATAGTCTTCATTCTCATAATCCTGGTGCTATTCTCTCATAGCTATTCCTCCTTACCCCAAAAACCTCACTGAGTTTGCTTCTTTCAGTTTGTAAACCTAACATTAATCACAGAATAATAGAATCACAGAATCACAGCATCATAGAATCATAGAGTGGTTTGGGTTGAAAGGCACCTTAAAGATGATCTAGTTTCAATATCAAGGCCCCTCAACTCAAAATAATTTCACAGTTCTCTGTAGTATTCTCATTATCTGCATTTCTATTCTTAGCACTTTCTTTCCCATTATTTTGCTGGTTATTTTTCCTGCAGCCCAGGCAAGAACAACACTACACTGCTGGTTTTACTATAATGGTAGACATGGGTTTACTTTGCTATAACTCAACTTATTTGTTCATATTCCTTTTATCTTGTCAGAGAGTTTTATTTTATCTTATTGAAAATGCAAGAAATATCACTAAACCTGTGCCAATGAAGTAAAAAAGGGTGCATGTTAATGATATTTCTATGAGATAAATTATTATTTCTTTACCAGCTGCTATCAGCACTGAAGGATTTTCCAGCAATTAACTCGTATCTTCAGATGCAGAGGCCCTGAGTAGCTGTTTAGAGGGCTGACACACAGCTGGTTTGAGCTGCCATACTCAGGAGTACTCATTTGCCTGTGGAGCACTTTTGAGGCTCAGTGCAGTGATTAAATGCCCAGGCACAGGTTCAATGTCCAGCAGTACAGTACTTTCATTTGGAAATGTATTTATCATCTCTTTAGCAGGTATGTGATGTCTTTCCACAATGTGTTTCCTCTAACTATGGCCACAGCCCAGTAGGTCACATCTACACCTGCCCACCTTATTAGCTCTTTTGGGTTTAGGGGAGGAATGAGGATTCGTAATGAGATACCTACAGGATTTGTTTGAAGACGAAAAGGCTCCTTCAGCCAGTGTGCTGTAGTGCATGCACATCCAGGGGGCTGGAAGGCTTTTGCACAAACGTAGACCATCAGAGAGAATTACTTTTACAAAATGAATATTCACACAATTCTTGGAGCTTATGACTGGATGTGACCAGGAGTTCATTTAGCCAGGCTTGTGAAGAGTACTTGTGACTGCAGCACTTCAGGAGACTGAACTTTTCCTCTCTTTGGGACATGGGAAGACCATAGCCCATCCACAAGGCCCTGCAGCTGCAGGCACCGTGTGAAAAGGGCTGTGTTCGAAACAGGCAGACCATGGCCTCACTGCAGAGAAAAGCCAAAATACCTACTGAGTCCCTGACAATTTGATCTGCAGAAAAACTTCTTCCTAACTGTAGATTTGATCTCTAGGACTTAACAAGAAGTAATATCCAGCTTTTTGCTTCAGAGGAAAGGGGAGAGGGGAACCGAAAGTATTTGGTTGATTTTTCTTCACAGACAAAAAGAAAAACTCCAAACCCTCCCACTCAGTTGCTTTTGCCAGTTGCCTCAGGAAGTCTTTGGCTGGCTGAATGTGGATCAGGTGACAGCTAAATGAAGCACTTGAAAGTTTCTTTAAATAATTTGATTTTTTCCAGAATTTAAAAAAGAAAAGTACACTTGGTAATTCAAGTCCATATGAGTTTGCTTTTTCATGGAATAAAGTTTGCTATGAAGTTCTTTGCCATTTCACCATCTGGACAACCACAGACCAAAGCCTGTCCAGCCCTTGCAGCAGTGGCTGGTAGTGGATATGAAAGGAAGACTGTGGAGGTGCCAAGCTGGTTCTTTACCAGCAGGCTATGGCTCAGGGGCTTCCTGAACCTCAAACTGTGGATCTGAACAGACTCTGCTGCTATCAGGTTGTCTAATCACAGTTCTGGAAACTGCATACTTTCAGCATGGGTGCAAACTGTGAATGATTTACAAAATCTAAGAAATAGCTCTATGAAGATGTATATTTTCATTTGTTTGCCTGAACCTGCTCCTTAGAACCTGCCCTGTTGCCACCTCTGTGTGACATTCTGAGTGGCTGTCAATCACCATTCCTGTTAACTTGCTCTGTTTGCATCTTGACTTTTTAAATCCTTATTATGCATTGCTACTGAATAAATCTTTTTTCAGGAACTAGGGAAGTTACAAACAGAAGCGAGCTCTGGTTTCCAAATCCTAATCCAATGACCACTGAACCCAGCCCATGTCAGGCCAAGCAGGTTTGCAGCATTAACGAATGCTGGTGTCTATTTTCCATGACTCACATTGAGGTGATATGTCTGGAATAATCTCCATCTGCTGGCTTCTGTAGCTTCATGACCAGATCTGTTCAGCAGAGACAGCTACACTATGAGGCTGAGCTCTTCAAATGCTTTAACTGCATGTATAGTACCTAATATTTCTGCTTTGCACCACAGGACAATAGCATATTGTTGTTACATAAAGAGACACCACTATTTCAAAATATATTTACAACCTGCCTGATAAAGAGGAGCTGGCTGGGACCATACAACATAATTTTAAAACTGCCCTTTTTTTTGTATTATTGCAGTTCCTAAGTAAGTTTCATATCAGTTATATGGAGGAAAAATGGGGCTAAAATGCAATATCTGGAATGGCATTACAAAATTTCCAAGGGGGAAAAAAATCTTTAATTGGCAAATATATTGTGAAATCTGTCCATGATTTGTAAGATAATGATACAGTGTGGGTCACAAAATCACAGAATGGGTCAGGTTGGAAGAGACCACAGCAGGTCATGTGGTCCCACCTCCCTGCTCAAGCAGAGTCATCCCAGAGCACATGGCACAGGATTGTGTCCAGATGGCTCATAAATATCTCCAGTGAAGGAGACTCCACAACCTCCCTGGGCAATCTGTTCCAGTGCTCAGTCACCTGAACAGTAAAGAAATTCTTCCTCATATTCAGGTGAAACCTCCAGTGCATCAGTTTTTGCCCATTGCCTCTTGTCCTGTTGCTTGGCACCACTGGGAAGAGCCTGGAAACCTCCTCTTGGCACCCTCCCTTCAGATACTTTTAGACAGTGGTGAGGTCCTCTCTCAGGCATCTCTTCTCAAGGCTGAATAGACTCAACTCTCTCAGCCTTTCCTCCTATGAGAGATGCTCCAGTCCCTTCATAGTCCTCTGCTCGACCTGCTTCAGGAGCTCCCTATCTCCTGTGCCCTGAGTAGCCCCAAACTGGACAAGGAACTCCAGATATGGGTCACTAGAGCTGAGTAGAGGGGCAGGATTACCTCGCTTGACTTGCTGGAAATGCTCTTCCTAATGCATCCCAGGATACCACAGTTCTTCAACAAACAAATATAAAAAGTCTTCAGCTCATTAATCTCTGGAAAAATCAAACTGCTGCTCACAGCTTCAGTGACTCCTGGTCCCCCTAGAGTCAGCAGAAACTTGTCTTACATGTGGAAGACTAAAGCTGGACCTTGGGTAATTACTGCACAAATGCAAACAGCTCGCTTTTAAAAAATTCTTCTGTGCATGTTGAATGTATGTGACAGATTTAAACAACATCATAAATGTAAACTGTACTTGGGAAAACTCTGCAGCTGGTAGAGTCCATAAAGATAAAAGAAACTTTTCCATAACATTTAAGTTGACATTTATATAACAAAACTATGGTAAAGCTATGTTTAGCCAAAGTTGTTTGCATATTTTGCATCTGTATCACCACAGGCTCTCTCCCTCATTTATAGAGTTACCACACTTCGGTAACCACATTTATACAGCAGAGGCAACAGCTACCGCAAAAGGAAAACTGAAAACCAGAGAATTTGTATTATTTGGATAAACAAGACATCAATTCTCATGTTGTAACTAATCAACAACTGGATGTGTTCACTTTTGACTGAAGCAATTGCCCTGTTTTGAGTAACAGAGGAACATAGCAGAGTTTGTACCAAGTTCTTGAACATTTAACTGTGAAAAGACCCCAATTAATATGACTTTAGTTTGTCAGATAGAAACATACTATTCTGAGTTATTTTCCTTAGCAACCACAAGGCCATAGAAATGTATTTTTTTCAGTCCCATTGGTTTAGTAAGGAAAAGACTTAACATAAGCAGATCCCTTCCTGACTGCCACTGCAATACAGAGGCGTTTTCCTTAATACACTACCTTTTTTAAGAGACACAGAAACATGAGCAATTTTCGCATTTGTGGGGTGACATCCTGTCTGTGCCAGAATGAACAAGAGTTTTGCTGTCAACATTAGTAAGGTTAAGATTTCCTGAAAGGAAATCAGCTGCTTTTTCCATAACAAATCTGGTTGAGAAACACGTATCGACTGCAGTAAGCTATAGCAAAGAAGGGTCTTTACTGCACTTGAAGGTGTGAGGACACAGTGAGACCATAGCATGTGTCAGCCTGCCACGGTCAGCTTTAAATGAGCTAACTTGAGTTCTGACAAAGTGCAGCCAAGGCAGCACAGAGGTTAGCTCAGGCTAGCTGTCCCATTATTCACCCGGCTTTCCAGACAGGCTGCGTAATTCATGCTTGTGCTCCAGCCTGGCACAATTACACTACTCTCATTCCCAGGTTGACTGCGTAAAAACTAGCTCATGAGTGTCCACAAAAGCTCTTGCTGACTTCATCTGAGATTTTGAAGGTGTAAGAATGCAATTTACCACACAATATTTAAAATAAATTTCTCAAAGGATATCTTACAGAAGAGTAGCAGGTTTATCTTTGTCACCACACAAACAGACATTCTTTGTAGACCTAAGGAAAATCAAGTTTTAAAAAAATAACAGAATATGTTTAATAAGTGCTGTGAAAAAGTATGAAAATTTCAATGAAATGAGAAATTCCGGAAAAGCTGCGCATCATAATCAGCAAATTCCAGGGCTTATACTTAAAGTGTCAATTAGGTTACATGACATCAGTGGACTATCAAAATACAGAGACATTTCTCACTACTCTTGGTCCTTGCAAATCTGTAATAGAAATGAATCCAAAAGAAATAAAAGATTATACATCACACACCTTGATATTCAATGAGTAAATGTCCCAGGAAAATGCTGAGGACACTGTTTCAGTCAGCACTTCCACATTTCTCCCTCCCTACTACAGTGCTGAGAATAACATTACAGGCAGTAATAAATACAGAACAGCACTAATCATCTCTTTTTTAGAAACCTCTAATGTTTGAAATAATAAGTATTTTTGCACACAAGGATCAACAATGAAAGACAAAACTTTAAAGTCCAAGAAATGTGTGCATGGAAACAGTGCAGAATCAAGTCTGAAACCAAGATTCAGCTTTCTGTTGTGATGGCTGAAAAAATGCTAAGGGAACATTTTCGAAGGGTGTTAAGCTGCAAATGTGGAAATATGTATTCAGTGACATTTTTTAGAAGTTCCTCAAATTTTGCACCTTCTACAGTCTTCCTTCAAAATTTAGCCCAAGTAATGTGATAATAGTTTTATTCTTTTTGCCCTGAAAGACATTTAGAGGATTTCAAATGTGGTGTTATGAATGACAATATGGTCTGACTACTGTTTAATAACAATGTTCATTTGTATCACACACTAAATAATGTGCAATAAAAGTAGTGATACATTACTGATAATGGTTAAAACCTACCGAGTGTCACCTCTAAGAAGAGTGATTGAAATGAACTGTGCAGCTTAAAATACCTTCCCGTTGCTAAAAAATGCATTTTTCCAATATTAAATCAAAGAAAAGAGACTTTAGACAGTAACATATAGGAGGCAAGTTGTAGTTCCTTAAGTGTGTCTGGAAAGTGTTCCACATACAGGAAGCATGGTCTTGGATGGAGTATTATGGGCTTAGATATGTTATTAAGAACCAATCACAACTCCAAATTATTTCAGAACATCAAATCCGTGTTTTCTCCAGTTCATTTTCTATCTTGCAGGCTTCTCTCCAAGTTATTAACAGTGTGGGTGAGAGACCACTGGCTTCATTTCCCAGACCTGAGTGTCACCCTGAGAGGAGCTCTGGGTGAAGAGACACTTGATGCTACTGAGCTGGAGATGGAGTACAAGGAGCAGCATTATGGTTACAGAGCCCCTGTGTGGGCTGTGAAAAAAACCCCCCAACCTTCATTTTATACGTTGAAAACCTCAACAAATCAAGCATCAAGAAATCTTTAGGCCATGCCCTTGTTAAGACAGCCTTGAAAACAAACTGAAAGAAACAAAAAGTAGCCTATTATGTTGTATAATACTGGGAATGACACAAAATATGGATTATTGACACAAAACATAACAGAGGCTTATTTAAGAATGTATAAAATGTAATTCAGTAAATTATTACTAAGGTGTTTCTTACGTAGTATAGAGTAACAGCAACAAACCCCAAAACAATAGAAATTACCTTCAAGTATTGCAAGTGGTAATAAAATGATTTTCCACATTGCATGAGCAAAGAGTATTTTTGATAGTAAGAGATAAAGGCAAGACTTTTGTCCCCAAAATCATAGCAAGATGAGACTGGAGGTCTGGCAGAGGGAACATTGTAAAGCTACTAAGCATGAATGTAGTGAGATTCTGCAGTGAAGAACTTTCTGGGAGCATGAATGAGTGCTGATCATAGCTTTGCTTTAGGACAGTAACTCTCTATTCCTGTCATTAGGGTCAAGAGAGGAAATGTAAAGAATAAATGACAGTAAAACACTTGCCAAGGGTCCACAGCAAAGAGACCATGCAACAGGAAATAAACAATCAAGGGTAACCAGAGCAATAAAAGAAGTAGAGGGTTAAATCATTTTTTTCTACTGTTTTGTTCTCTATTACATAAGCATATTTAATTCTTTCATTTTGCTCTAACAAAATAAACCTTTGAGAAGTTTTCTGTTACAGAGTGTTACTCTTCCATATACAAAGGTCTCCACTGTTTGGATTGTGTTTCTATGCTCTGCTGACTTATCTAGTGGATATATAGTGTTGAAATTACAAAGTCTCACAGACTAAGTAACAGCATTTACTGTACTTTGGAATAAAAGCTAAGTAGCTTTAGATGACTTGGAAGTTATAAAAAGAAAAAAGAAAAAACATAGAAAGAAAAATGAGATAGATTATGGAACAATAGCCTGTTAAAATAACCTAGTCTAATTTTTATAGCTACTCAAGTGCTCAAATCATAGCCAAATTTCCATGATGCTACTGACTTAATGCCTTTGAAGACTTATGCCAACAGACTTCTCATATCCGAACAAAGAAAACAAAAACCTATCTTTTCCATGACTTACATACAAATCTCAAGTTAACAGGATCCAGAGAAAAAGGTAATAACAACTGACAAGATTAATAAACTACATGAGCACACACACTGCATTGGCAGCAGGTTTCCATCAGCTTGAATCCTCAGGCTTGCCCTTCACTTCTAACTCCGTGTAGTTGTATTAAACAGATGTCAGACACAATTTTACTGCACAAGAGGAGCCAAGCATCCAAGCCATCCTTTGAGCTAAGCCTCTTTGAAAAGGTGGTACATTTCATAAGAACCCGTTTTGTGGTCCATACCTGTTATCTTAGAGGCAGGTCAACAGAACAGCCACCAGTCAAAAATACTCTCTCCCACCCATCCAGGTGACAGCATGAGATTTAAAACAAAGATTTGGGAGTGGTGTGTGAGAAAATGTCTGGAAAAACATATCTAGAAAACCCAATGAATGTGATGAGATGGGAGTTCAACTACTATAACACACCACCTATGCTTGTCTCTAAAAAAAAATACCAACCTTAAAAAATGAGGAAAAAATGTAGTATCTGGCAATTGCTAACCTGAAAAAATTATTCCCAGTGAATTGCTGTCTTTTCCAGGCAGTGTAGCAAATATCTAATCAGCACTGCAGATAGACACTCTAACAAATACCACTTCCAATGAAAGGTCTCCTTCCAGCATCCACACAAACAAGTGTGTGCTGCTGACGCAGCATCTTTCAGTTACCCACCCAGCTTCCCAGGCAGATCTCAAACAGTCACAGATGAAACCTGCAAATTTATATGCAAATCACTTTCTTCCCTATAAGCTAGCTTTTATGGAACAAAATAAAGTTTTCAGACATATATTTAGAATTCTCTTCTCTAGTAAAGTGAGAGAAAAAAGCACGTTGGGACTGTCTACAGGAAAGGAGAACTTTCTCTGTGGCTTCAAGAAGACTTCTTCATTTTATCTTCTGCATGGATTAATGCCCAATTTTCATGTTTTCAAAAGCATCCTGAATGGTGCAATGTAATCAGCATCCAATCCAATTTACTGCCTAACATTTTATGCACATATAACATATGTAGCGATTTTGAAGACAACACACTTATTCCTTGTTTGGCATTCAAAACAGAGTCGCTACATTTCCTTCCCCTCACCTGCAAAGGACCCTACCTAAAATTGGGTAGGTAGATGGTCTTCTGGTGCCTATGTATAAAATCTGATCTGGCAAACCTTTAAACCACGAGCTGCTTAATACCTGTAATTATCCAGGTCTCTTATTTAAAAGACAGCAGCTGCTTTGCGTATCTCCAAGGCTAGAAGTGGCCCAGGCTGAGCAGCTCTTGGCTATGCAAAGGTCACTGACATAATCCATGATCTGGCTGGGTTCAACTCAACATTGTTCATTTACCTGTTTGTGTTCTAGCAGAAACTGATACTCCCTCAACTCATTCAAAAAGCCTTAGTCCTCCAGGGATGAAATCCATTCCAGCCCTAGATAAATTAGGATTTTCTCCCATATTGAGATGCAAAATAGCTAAATGACAATCAAAAACTATTTCCACATCCTCCATAATTCCAAATCTAGAGCAAATGAGAATTCTTTACATCCTTATTCAGCACAACCAAGTTTAAAGTTTTTCCAGAAAAAAGGAAAATATATCCTACAGGAGGAGGCTCCTTGATGAGTTTCAGAGTTATTTCCTTGGTGCAAGACTGAGGGAACCCTCTTGACTGGTTTACTTAGCAATTTGACATATCCGAAATTCCTGGTATGTCACATATGATTATTATATTACTGATGCAAATCATAATTTGATGACTTATAGATATGCTTCTTACAATGAAGTGTAATACACTTGCCAAGGAATATATTTTTGCTACAGAAAGAAAATACTCTAATCAATAGGTATCGTGTTCTATGTGTACAAAAACATAGGAATCACCAATTATTCAGGTAATCTTCAGTCTTCATTTTGCTCTTTATTGCCACCAATTAACCTGTAGTGCAATTTAATTATTTTTAAGTCATACATTAACTGTGTTTTACTCTTCGTGTTTGAAATATGAGGTGGAGAGTTCACCTTTAGGCAACTCTAACACAAACATTGCAGCTTGGTTAGCTGGTTATGGTGCCCTGAGCAGGGATTTTTAGGATGAAGTATGTTTAATAAGTTTTAGATTTCAAGTTAGGAATTAGGAAATTAACTGTTTTGCCTAAGAGAAATGGCATGTCCTAGCCAAAGTCCATCTTCCTTTCTGTCTGAAGGCTCTCAGCCACAGCACTACAGATGAGAGTATGAGAATCAGGGAAGCAGATGGAATACTCCCTTTGACTCTAGTGCAGGACAGAGACTTCCAGCACCAAGCACAATATTTTTGTAGTTAATATCTGTTGACACGTTTGTCTTTGATAAATCTGCTTAGTTTCTTCCACCTGTTCTCTTAAATCTTGTACCAATGTAAAAGCATTAAAGGGTCTCTCCAGTGACTGTAAAAACTGAATCATTCATAAGCAGACATCTTTACTGCAAGTATATGTCTGACTATTGATATTATTACTAGACATGATGTCTCAAATTAGATATAGACTTAAAATATTCCTCCTGGCCATTTTCTTAAATTAAAGGTTTTTTGGCAGGTGGATCAAACACGACTCAATGAAAGATACCTTGGGGCAGAATTTTTCTTATCTATTTAGATTTCAATTTAGGGATCTTCTGTGTGATGTCAGCAAGACACATGTCAGATAGATAATTTATAAATAAACCATAAAGATCTTGAATGTTACAGCTGAGATCAGAAGGTAAAGGCATGCTCCAGATATCATGCTTAAATAGTAATAAATGCATGGTAAATAAATCAACAGTGCCTCAGTTACTATAAACGTACTCCAAATTGTTAGACATGGATGAGATCAGAGCTCATTATTGAGGTGGACAACTCAGATGCTAGTGCCATGCTCAAGGACTGGATATCCCAGAGTTTCTCAAATGGTGCTAGATTGCCTATTTTAGATAGCTTCAACCCTTGAAGTAGACTTTCAGGTGAACCAAACTGATCTTCTGGCTAACTGAATATGTGTGATCAAGTCTGCAGGCTGAGTTTACCCACCTAGACGTAATTCTGTTGCTAGTGTCACACCTTATGTATTTTCAGCCTCCAGCTACTGCACCAGAAGACTGAAAGACTCCTAGAGATCATGAGTCAGAGCTATGAATGCCACATAGTTGTTTAAGAATCTTTAGGACATTCTGAATGTCAGGAGATGCCCTCATTTTAGGCAACAGAACAAAGTGCTTAGTGTGTCTTCAGACAACTACATGCATGTTAATAAAATATCTTAGACTTGAACTGAATCCTACCCTTCTGACAATGTCACCATTTAAACTGTCCCTATGAAATTTATACTGGCTGAAGTACACATGACATTGAAAAGAAAAAATGCTTGCCCTAAGTTGCTTCTGATAGATCATAGATATTTTTACTGCACTTACACTGTGATATTTTTTTTCTCAGTAAGGTAATACAGGGAAGTGCACTGTTAAGTCAGAATGTTCAGACAACTGAGAAAAACACAACAAAACCTAATTCCCTGTGATAAACTCACCTCTTGGCCCAATATTAGTATCACTTTTGTGAATATAGCAATAGAATTAGATCCACTGAGGCTGATTTTACCCTCAGAGAAAAAACAGATTTAGGCCCAGAGAAATAAGGAAAAAGCCCCAGAGGACTGTGTTTTCTTCCCACTGTAAACTAATCAAAGCCAAAGTGATTGTGGTCCAGCTTTTTCAACAGAACAAACAATTCTAAAAAATGTTATTAGAATTATCACAGAAATATTTCCTTCCTCCTTCTTGCAGAAAAAACCTGACAACGCCAAAGAAACAGGACATACAAATATAAAAAAAAATCTTTATATATTAGCTTTTGCAGAGATTTCAAGAAAGGAGAATGTCCATTGCAAAGCTAAGTCCTCAAGCATAATGCAAAAAATAGTGTATAGCAAAGCTGTTTCACTACAGTGGCTATGGCAGCAAATGTTGGAAGCTTGTTGAGGAACTGTGAGCACTGACTTTGCTTCCCTACTGCATGCAGCAACATTAACCCAGTTATTTTTTTCAGCTTTGAGCTATTATGCCATTGCAAGCAGTATAGTTTGGTTTATAACCTAAAACAGGAGAAAAAGAATGGTTTCCTCTTTCAAGTAATTTGATTAGGAACTGACTAAGCTACACTTAAAATCTGCTTGAAACGAGCTCTTCACATTTTCGTGGATTAAACCCTCTGTGAAACGCTGTACAATGTGAAAAATTCTTTGCTGTCCCACTGGTTTAGTGTGAATTTGTACTGTTGGATGATGTTCATACACTGATGACAGCAGTAAATATGCAAAGAATTTCCTTGTGCCGTGAGAAGCTCAGTGTGACGGCACTGCAGGGCCAGGTGCAGCACAGCTCCAGGGAGGAGAGCAAACACCTTCTGGAAAGCACTATTCACCCTCTCATCATCTCCATATCAGAAAAAAATGCATAGTTCGTTTCTGCCTTTGGAAAAATATTAGACAATGTTTCACTCCGCTGGAAACACTCAGAGTAACTATAGCAGGAGCTCCATGGGGGTCAGATTTGCCTTTGAATACAGCCATGGAAAGATGAACATGAGTATGTCTGAAATAAACCAAGCCAAGATTACCAATGCATGTGCATGAAAGGATGTCGGATTGCTCACTCCATAGCCCAGCTGAAAATGATAATGCAACAGCTACAAAAAATGGTTTTTTATGATTGAAACATCACCATCCCTGTCAATATAAATCCTGGATTTTGACAAAGAAATATAATACTGTTTAGAAACTAACTTTTTAAGAAGAAATGAATACTAATTTGTTCCTTTGCAGCATTCTCATGCTGATGCAGCTGATAATTTTAGAAATAAAACAAAGCATTTTTCTGATTTTTTTTCTCTAAACCTGAGGTTTTGACTTCTCCCCTATCGTTAATTATCCCCAAACAATTTCAGAACATTAATATATGCATTGTAACACAGAAGCACACATAAGGCCAAGTCAGTTGTGTGTGAGGCAATATCAACCAGGTCTAATTTTAACAGCAGTTTGGCACCAATGGCTTTTATGTTGCCTAGGGGTTTTCATTACTGTAGCTAACAGCATTATATCATTGACACCAAAACATCTCTGAAACGTCACTGTTTTGTTTCTTCTTCATATATTTTATTCCTTTGTTTATTTTCACAAATATGTAAATATAGATAACAGAGCCTTGTTAAAACGCAGAACTTAAAAACTACTCTCCTCAATATATCACATTTGGTTAGTGACAGAAGTTTCCAGACTGCTTGATTATTATTACAGAATTTTTCCTTCATCTATCATAAAACTTTTCCTTCTGTACCTGACTAAAAAGGTTCCATTTCTGTTAACACCAGCTAGTGTTATTATTGCAATGCTACTTCATGTAAATATTATGAGATCAAATTTTCTCAACCACTCCATTTCATAGACAATTTAATAGGTACTTCCTCTGAAACTCAAAGGCCAAAAAAAACCAGATTAAAAAAAAAAAAAAAAAAAGTGAGTGCAACACTACTTTTGAGGTTAGGAGGGCAAACACTAGGCTGGAGGAGGAGGGGCAAGGGGAGAGCCAGAGGAGGAAGGAACGCAGGTCTCCATCTTGCAGCACTCTCACCTCATGCTGTAGATTTGTGAGCATGACTAGATTTGCCTTGATAATGTCATGGTGAAAAGCCAGAGGAAACCACCTGCTTCTGAGTGTGGGGAAGGATAGGACATGAGCTTGATGCCCATTCAGTTCTGTGCTGTGTTCCTCTATTAGTTTCTTCATCAGAATTGTGTGCTTTTTTTCCCTTTGCATGGTCTTTTCTAAACAAAATGCAAATGCTGAGTTCAACTTCAGGTCTTCACAAAAACCCAACAACCCCCAAACAAACCAGCATTCAATAACATGTAAAATTAGACAAATTGAGTTCTTAAAATCCTACACTGTATAAAAATGTTTAGAAGAAGGGAAGCAAATTATGAAGAGAAAAGCTCAAGCATCTCTAAGGACAAATATAATCCAAATTATTTTGTAAAAGCAAGAGGTGAATAAGAACAGATTTCCTAGAAATTTTCATACACTCATTTGCCACAGCAAAAGTACATGATGATCTCAGCAGGATTCCTGCCAGAGATTTCTGACACGCTACAACAGCAAGAAGGCTTGCTTTTTCAGATACATAGCATTTCACCAGTAAAACTTGTAGAAGTTCACAGCATACTGAAGCAGCTATAAAGTTCTAACTAACGTGGAATGAGTCTTGGGGCTCAGGATATTTTGGATTTCTTTTTTGGGTTAGATTCCTTCAGTTGGTGTGGTGCAACGTTTGAATTAACTGTCTAAACACCTTGAAAGAAAAGCATAGATTTATTTATTAGCTCAAATATTTTCTCAAAAATTATAAAGAAGCTCCTGGCAACCACTTTAAGTAAGGAAGCAAGTTTTATCTGACAACAGCAGTCGTATCTATCTTCATCACTCTATGTATGCACAGGTAAGATTAGTAGGAGAGCTGAGATCCACTCAGAGAGTGTTCCAACAAACTCATCACAGTATTGCATGATATAAATGTGTTATCTATGTCAGGTGATGATTGAGCAGATTTCAACATGATAATTTTAAATTAGTCAGCCAATAGCATTCTTTACCATGGTTTGGACCTTCGTAAGCTGATAATTTTCTCAATGTAATAAAATAAGCCAATATTTACAAGCCAGATTTATTTTCCAGCAAAGAAGAAGTCTATTTTTATATTATTCAAGAGTAAACAGGATTTAATCTTCTTCTGTAAAAGCTAAAAGAGAATTCTGAGGTAAGCAAAAATTTTTGGAGATTAAAGAACTGGTGTGTATGTAGACAGGTACAAGCCAGGTGTTTTAGACTTGGTTGCCTATCTATCTCCCTTTTTTCCACCAGATGAAAGCTGATGATATGTGGTCCAGGTCTACAAAAACTAGTTCAGCTGTTTATTACTTTCACCTTTTAAATTAAATACCTTTCCCTTAAATCTTTTAATTGGCAGAATCTAAGGTTCTGAGAATTGTAAATTATGATTAGATGTATGCTGTGGATGAAGCTTTGCTTCCTTCAGAACTTGCTGACAGAATAAAAAAACAAATCCAAAGACACAACGACAGAAGGAGATGAGAATAGACAAGATGGACTGTAGAGTGCATGCTGATTCCAAAAGGAATGTTCTGAGGAAGTTTTCCGCAAGGTGTTGAACTCTACCATAAGTATTTTAGTTTAACATCATGTGACAGGAAGACACAAGGATGGGCTTAAGGGCCCTCCTAAATGAAAACTGAAATAAAACCAATGATCAGCACTTTACCCCTTTCTTGAAAGCATTAAGATTTCTGCTGGAGGTCTCATAACATTTCCAGGATGTGGCCACTGCACATTGTCTACAGGCATTCCTTTCTACACATGCCTGATGGCCAGTGCAAGCCCATGCCTCAGTGCAATTATTGGTGCATGGAAGAGTTCAGTTCTGAGCATTTTGTTCCAGTATGGGTTCAGCAATGTTTCTGCAGTCAAGGACACCTTTCTGATCTCCTGCCAAGACCCACAGTCACTTGCTTTTTGCACTCTCTCTGTGACACCATCATTACTATCAGTTTTAGAAACACAGTAGTTGTATAACTCATATCAAGTTCTTGAACTAAACACTTTGTAGTAATTCTCTAGTTAAATGGCTCCAAAAATTTACAGCTGAAAAACATCCTATAAAACTTCACCCATGTGCATGCCCACGCTTCCTCCTTTTTCTGCTTTGTGTTTGGAATACGTATGGAGCCATGCTGGCAGACCACAGCCAACAGCAGAGGAAACAAATGTCGAACCCAGCAAGTAGCCAGAGGGTCTCTGACACTCACCCCCATCCAAAGGTTGATGCAGGAGAACAAAGCAGGTCTTTTACCACCACAAACAGCATATGTGGCTCAAAGAGGGATGTTCAATTCCCCTGCTCTCACTGTCTGGTGTCTCTGGCCATGGAATAGATTGATTATTGGTATAGCTTCATGGGTGTGCTTTGGTATCTGTCTTATCCTACCAAGCATGATGGGTGTACTATGACTGTAATGCAGAGACGGGCTGAAACTCCTTGCAGATGTGCTGTGGCATCACTGAATGTTACGTGACAATGGCAATCCAGGAGCTCAGTATTGACTTTGCAGAAGTTTTAATCCCATAAGAGCTCTCTTTTATCTCAGAAACTGGCTCCATTACTCTCCAGCCCTGTTTATGCTGTGGAACTTTGTAAAGGGCTTCATTGGTTCCAGGCATTTATAGGAGATGTAGGATTCAAACCTCAGCTGTATAGATTCACAGCTACCGGCAGGTACAATGTTATCAGAAGGTCTAAAAACCCTTTTAACTCTGCAAAAAGCTTCAACTCCCCTCTCTCATGATTCTGGCATTGCTGTTTCCCACATGGCATTACAGCTTCTCCCTGATCCTTCAGGAGAAATTCAGCCCATGGTGCCAGTTCTGCTCTGTGCCAAGGGGCTGGAGGGAGGTCAGTGAGGGATGAGAATGAAAGGAGGGAAGGACAGCAGTGGCTTAGTTGAGCCTGCAGCAGAGGACTTCAATCTGGGGCCTCTGGACTTCTCACAGTTGGGGTTTCTGACAGCACCCAGTCCTGGCCGTGGTGCCACAGCCATCGGGGTGGATGGTATGGGGTGAGCCCCGCCCATCCAGTCAGCCTGGTGCTTGTGACATTCAGGTGCCCTGCCAGTGTTGGCCTTAGCTGCTGGAGTTAAATGCTACATGGAAGACTGAATTCAAAATAAGAATATCTTTGAGAAAAATCTGGCTAAGTTTGACACTGGACTATCCATACCTGTCAAGGCATGATGGAGGGAGGGAGGGGCAGCGTGCTCCCATCCACCCAGGTGAGGGGCAGAAGGCTGAATGCATTGCCCAGAGACTTGCACAGACTGGGCTATGACTGCTGAATCTACTTTTACAGCCATTTTAAGCCTGAAAGCAAGTCCTACTGCTAGCATGGATTCATCTAGGAGACAGATGAAAACAAAAGTCTGTCCCATGGGGCTCCTGGAGCCTAATAAATGGATGTTATAATAAGTGAGAGGTCCTCTGAGAGCTTCCAGCATATGGAGAAGGTTAAGGAGAAAGAAAATCTGCTTCTGTAGAGAGTTCTTAAGAACAGAGCAGTCTTCTGAGATATAAATCTTTGAATGAATATTAGCAGGACTAAGTGGTTCATATGAACTCTTCAACCCCAAGCCACCATTTGGAAGGTATTAATTGTTTGCCCTGACCTCCTAGAAATCTGTAATTACAGTGCTGGTAGTTGCATTAAGCTTCTATTAACACAATCTTACTAATATTATTCAAAATGCTATGCAAACTTCAGCTTACTGTAATGTACCTATTTTCTATATTTTATCCTATAAATTTATATTTTACTGCAGTCAAGAATGGGAAACACAGGCTATATACTGCCAAAATCAACGGAAGATACTTAAGCTAATGCATGCTTAAGCAATAATTTTAAACATAGGAGCCAGAGATGTAATCCAATCTCCGTGCTTGAACAGTTAAAAAATCTTTAAAGAAAATACATATAGCTCAACATTTCTTGTAAAACATGGGAGTCTTTCTTTCCATTATGTTTGATTTGACCATAGAACACATTATGGTTTGCTCATGCATTGCAGCTACAAGGAAACCCCCATGCCAAAATCTGCATTGGTAGAAATAGATACAGCAGGGAATGGCTGTGCTGGAAATACAGCATTTCTGCTAGGTTTCACTGGCTTCAGTCAGTACTCAACAAATACAAACCATTTCTGAGAATTTTCAGTTTGCAAATGACTATACACACAAACTTACTGAGTATTAATTACTGGATGATATTAGATACAAGTTTTTAAAGGAAAGGAAACAAAAATGAAAAAAAAAAAGGTTAAGTGACATGCCTTAATGGTACACACAGAAAGAGACTATGCCAACAACTGACTTCAAATACCCATCCTTTGATTTCACATTGCCAGACTGCTCTGCATCTTTCACTCCTTCCCTTGCAACAAGGGATACAGTGCCAGGCCACTGGCAGGGGAAATGTAAAGGAGTTGTACTGAAAGGAATACACAAAACTGGACTATGGATTTGTCAATCACGTGGGCAATGCAAATGTAACCATGTAACTCTGTGGAAAAATAAACAAACCTGAGAAGTTTGCCTTAGAAAGCAAGGGATGTGAACAATCTACAATAGAATAAGTGCTGGGAACATGCCCCATAGGAAATACCTAGATTTAATTTATGCAAAACTCTTGCAAAAAAAGAGCAAATCCTGTCTGCCTCGGACACAGAACATGTGAGCACACACTGTGTGACAGTAAGTGCACACGCTGTCCCACTGGATATGCTGAGTCAGCACAGCCCTGGATCACATCCCTCCAAACGGGCATACCATGCTGAGCAGCAGTCCTGACAACAAAGGTCACAGGGGATGGGGAAGGTGCTTCATTGCTGTCGTCACTAAACGTCAAATGAATATCAGGACATGTTCATTAGCCTTTTGGAAGGGAAGGCAGGTATCACTGGATTTTAGTGCTGCAAAATAAAGGAAGGAAAGGACAATTAGCCTTCCCTCATAAAACTCCTGACAAGGTCTGTGCAATGTTTCCTCCTAAAAGGTCTGCTATTCTTTGTGGGCTTCTTTTTAAGAGGATATATTTAATAGTGACAAAGCATTAAGATAGTAGCTCAGTACATATGTTTGCCTTTTTTGCCATCAATTTATCAAATGAAAACACAATGAATATGCACACTTGTATCTAGAAGTTTTTGCCTTTATGATTACTACTAGTGTTACTTATTATTTCCATCATACTACTTATTGTTACTGCTATTGCTACTACTTGTAACCTGGCTGAGCTTTCTTTTCACTGACACTGCTTTTCTTGAAGTTTATCATTCTGATTTTCTGTCTGTGGAAAGGGGAAATGAGTGCAGTACTGATAGTGGTTAATGCATCTACCAGTGCTGTTCTACACTCATCGTGTTTCCTGTGATACCAGTCCAGGGTTTGTGCCATTTTTCAGCTTGAAAAATGTGCTGCCTGGTAGATCTCACCACATAAGCCACAACTGTCAACTTTTCTCAGCTCTGTCATTGAAAGCAATGCAATCCTGGCATAAGATCACAAACTGCACTTAAGCAAAATAAATTCTTTGTGCTTCCATTTTCCATGGTTCTGGCCAAGAAAATAGTTTTTTGAAGTCCTCTTCCCTGCTCTGATTTAATTTTGGTACTCTATTTTTCCTTATTCCTGTAGCAATATTACTTTAAATTCTATTTTGTTACTGCTTTGGTCAGCCTCAGTCTGGATCACGTCTTTCTTCAGTCTTATGTTTGCTGTGCCCTAAATGCCCCTATTTGTTTTCCTACAATAAGATTTTTTGTGCCATTTACACATGCTCATCATCTGTAAACTTTTTACATACTCCTTCTTGTAGTTGCAGCAATTTCCCACTGTATTTTATCCAGAAGCTTTTAGTAGCCTTTCTATTTTTTTTCTGTAATAACTTTAGGTAAACTCTGCTGCATGCCCAGTTTTCAATTTGTACTGAAATTGAGAAAAAGGTTAGTTTGCTTCTGTCTTCTTGAGTCATAGATAGTCCTGTTTCTAGTACAATTCCAAGACCCAAGGCTAAAGATAGAAAAAACAGAGAAAGAGCTGGACATGTGCTTCTGAAAACACAGCATCACACTTTTAATTTGTATTGAAGGGGTGGATTATTTATTTCAACTTGTTAGATAAACCTCAGTGTTATGAAACACTGAGTTAATTTACCTCTATACTAGCTATGATGGCAACAGCATTTTCTGATTGAAAGACAGGAAGAACCTAAATTCTGATCTCAGTGTTACATCAAAGTAACTGCACTAGCTTTCTGCTTAGTATGTGTAATTTGGCTTTCAATTTTTCATCAGTCAATTTATTTTTGTTACTGAGCAGAAAACTCATATCAGTGTCCAAAATGATGATGAGAATCTGTGAACGGTAATGCTGTGGTAGAATAATGGTACGAAAAAGAAGAACCAGGGCCAGTTTTCCATCAGCTCTATAACCACTGTAAAAGTTGAAGTAAAATGCTGAGAAGTGTTACAACTCTTTAAATAGCTTAAGCCAAGAAGTTTTAAGAATAGATATCCAAAAATAGCATTGTAGTAAATTTTGTATAGAGTTTAGCAGACTTTCTGTTCACTCTTAACTACAGAAGAACATGTGTTATAATTATCCTCTAACTCTCGAAAAGGAAAAGGGAAAATCTAAGCTACCAGCCACCAAAAGCGCAAACGGTATTTTTAGAGGCACAAAATATAACTAAAGGAGAAGGAATGAAAGCAGCACTGGAAAGCAAGTATGCATAACTGAGTGATACTTTAACATTTTCTGGCATAACTGAGTGATAATTTAACATTTTCTGTCATAAGCAATCCAGACAAGGTTAATTTCTGGGTATGCTGCATATAAGGAACATATACATCATTAAACACCATCTGTCGCATGTAGTGGAAGCAACAAGCAGAACTGCAGGCAGTATCTGGGGAAAGGATCAGCTTCCTTTAGGGGAGTCTTCAGCAAACTCTTAAACAGTAATCTCAGGCACTGCTCTAAGGCTTTCTTCCCATTAGAGGATCTAGTAATGCATTATTGACACTCATCACACCTCTTTGCTACTAAAAGAAGCAGGTAAACCCTCTATTCCCTCTGTTAAGAGGTTGCAAAAATGGACCACAGAATGATTTTTACAGTTCTTAAATGTATATGAAGAACTGCAATATGAAGAGGAAGAAAACAGGTCCATTCTCCATCTTGTAGGTAATTTCCTTCTGGATAATACTGTTGTAATAACTTCTGCAGCACTGGTAGTTTTTGAATCTGAATTGTTAGACTTGAAGAGAAACCAGTCCTGTTTTCATCTGCCAATGTGTATTCTGAGTTCAAACGTCCATTTTACAGGAGGCATGTCAGTAACCCAAAGTCTGCCCAGCTACTGTCAGGCAGTACCTGGAGGTCTGCCACACACCAGCACTGAAACTTGTCTTTGAAACTACTGAAGTATGAAATGGCCTTCTGATACTTGAAATCAGTGTAAAACCATGGGCATTCTTGAATTTCAGTACTAAAAAAACCCTAAAAACCTTTGCAAATTCTTCAAGTGCTCTGCCATATAAGCACTCAGTTCAGCATATTGCGGGTATAAATCTATTATCAATGAATTGTAGATTGTGTAGAAGAACTATTGCTCTTGCAGCAGGCTTCATTTCTAGCAGGGAGGTTGTGAAGCTGCTAAAGCAGGTTCAATACAAATATATTGTTCTTCTCTTCAAAAAGCAGTCCCATGCTCTACAAGACCATATCCTCAGAGGCAATCTTATACATTATACATCAAACAGCTAATCAAGCCTCTAATCTCACGCTGCGTTGCTTGCTTCCTGTTGAAAGCCTGAGTAAACAGCGGTATGTGCTCAGCTGATTAGCCAGCATCTTAGACATTTCTCCAGTTTGAGGACCAAGTATTTAACTGAACAACTGAGAGTTGCTGTAGAATTAAGATATCATTATTTTACAGTTCTTTGCATAAACCTCCCTCTAAGATGAGAGCTGATGCCAGACACAGTGACAAAGATCACGCATTACCTAATCAAATATGACATGATAACCTCAATCAGAGATGGCACTGTTTGCTGTCAGTGAAGAATGAGGCACATGGTCATTAGCAAACCTAGTGGTTAAAATGGTTACAAGCTTTTAAGACTGATTTTCTGCATTACTTTTTGGAAGAAAGGTAATCTGTATAATGGGAAGAGGCTATTCACACAGGTAATCCCCTTGGGTACTGCTGTACCGTAGAGAGAAAGAGAGATTCTCTGAATTGCTCTTCGAGAAAGCTTATTTTTCTCTTTTCTGTCTAGGAATGGAGCCAAGAGAAGTGTAGATACCCAGGTTAGATGCCCAGGGTAACCAAGTGTGATGACACCAAACAAATAGGCATATACAAAATCTTAAACCACAAAACAGTGCAAATGTTCTGCCCATTAACCATGATTATTGGAGGCACTTTTGGTGTGCCTTAACCCATTCTGTCAGCATAGCCAGAGTAAAATATCAAAGTGAAAAAGTAGTTCCCAGGGTTTCTTGAACAAGAAATATTGTTTAAAAAGGAAAATAACCCCTCAAACATTTCTCTGACCATGAATACACTCCAAACCTGTCAGGAGCACAAAGTTTTAAAAATTAGACTGAAAAAAATCTACATTAGTGCATTTATGGACTTTGGTGTTTGCTACTCTTATTAAGGACTGAGAAGTAAACTATCTATTGATGCTGGTGTGACACATTCATGTCACATCTTTAGAGCTGATGTAGAAAGATGCAACCAGGAAAGTCAAGCTACATGTAGCTACAACAGCATGTCACCCTCTGCCCTACTATTCAAAATGAAAGGGTCATAGTGGGGACTTTTCAGGCAAAGTGATTTAATGTGTTCTGAATCCATTCTTTCATTTAAATTGACTTAACTTTCCTCAACATGCTTATGTACACAAAACCGATGCTTGTTCAAATTTACCAAAAATAAAAATCTGCACCCAATTAACTCATCTTTCATTCTGTCATCACTTAGACAATGTAGTTGAATAGGTTTCTACAGTGCCTCGTTTCTCTGTCCCTGGAGATCTGCCTGCACCAGTATGGTTAGGAAAGTTAAGCTGAATTAACTAAACACGCGAAATAAAAATGCATCAGTAAAAATGCATTAATCCCTAAGGCACAGTCCTCATTCACAAACAAAGCTGTCTTAATTCTTCACTACTTTGACTCTCAAAAGGAGCACCTAAACAAGGCTTTTGTGCACTTAAACTAATTCACATTCACTTAACACCTTTACTTAACATCCTCCTGTGACAAAGCAATGCCAGCAAAATCTTTAGCATAAACACTTTCAGGAACAAAAACATCTTTACTGCCAGTAGAGTTTATTTCACTTTGGGAGCAGGCTATTCTCAGAGCAGAACTCTTCTGCCAGAGGAAGTCTCATCTCCATTCAGACCGGTTGGTGGTAAATGCTATTAAAAAAAAACGAACAACCACCTTCCTTATAGCAGATGAACATATTTAAGATAATTAGACTAGTCATGAAAACTTCTAAAAAATGTAGGTGTATTATTTTCCTGATTCACTCAATAACATATGGAAAAGTATTTCTAAATTTAATCTTTGAAACAGCAAGCATTTCTGGTTTTGCAATTTATTTTGTTTTTATAAATACTTTCAAACAATTTGCTAGTTATTAAATGTTATTGCCTCCTAGTGCTCATCACAATGTTAGACAATGCCTAAACTCAACAATTTGGTGTAATAATTCAAACATTTATCAGTCCCATAAGTAGACACAGCTTCCTGCAGTAGCCTAGTCTATTGTTCAGCTTTCCAGTACAACTAAGCTATGCTGGTTATAGTACTCAGGTAAAATTACAGTCCTTTGCTGGTGCATTTTTATTTCTTTCTACAGTGTTTCGAGAGCATTTGCTGTAGCCATCACTATGAAATACTAGTTGAAGCTCTGTCTTTTGGCTGATTTTTATTGCAAACATTTTCACTGAATTATGCAGCATACAGAAAGCCAGAAGCAGAACTGGAGAAAAGAGAAAGTAAAATTAATAACTGTGATGGCAACAGCCCCACAGCTGAGGAAGCAGGGGTGGAATAGACAGAGCTGGAGGCAAATGGGATGAAGGAGGTGGAAGGATTCTCTGTCCAGCTTGTGCTTAGCCACAGGGCGACTGCTGCCAAGGCATCTTCTGGAAAGTTTGGTTTTCTTGTTCTGGTAGTGGCTGCTTTTCTGAGCACTTTTGTTTTGCTGTTTATTTTGCATCCACAGTGTCATCTGCCTTCCTGCCTCTTGCTGTGCCCCATCCAGCTGCCCCATCCTTCCTCACGTGCTCATTGCTTTGCTACAGCCAGAGTCACAGACTCTGCAAAAGTCCCTGAGCCATGATTGCCACATGTTTTCTACAGACTCTTTCCCTTTATTACTCCCTGGTAAGCATCTCTTGGTAGCTTGGTATCTCCTTACCCCTCTTCTCATTTACAAACCTAAATACATTCACAGTAGTGCATCCACTGGCCTCATTCTGTCTAAAACTCACAGCTCATTCAATGTGCAATTGAAATTAAAACAAAGTTTGCTTAGAAGAGATGCGATGGCCCTGAGAGAACCAATAGCCCTGGCCTACCCCCACCCAAAGTTTCTGGTGCTCCTCCCTTCCTGCCCCCAGTCCAGAATCCTATTTGAGCCCCTCGAGGCCACCAGTCCATGTCCCAGGGGTCAGTGCAGCTGATCCCTGACAGAAAGCAGTTTATTTTACAATAATTTCCTGCTAAAACATAACTTTCTACTTGTAAACCCAAAGTCTCCAAACTTTTCTCTGCTTCCTTGTCCTATTTCAGGTTTCCTTCTAGCCTGGCTGTCTTTGTAAGAAAATTGTCTCTGGAAGATATGTGCAAACATCTATGCTCTGATCTTTCTCATTCTGAGCTCCTACTTCCCCAAGGAAGGCAAAGTGTTTGGTACTTAGAGGTAACAGATAAGAAATCACAAAAATAGCTGGAAAGGAAAAGAAAGTAGAGTCCTACAACAAAGATAGAGTAGGGTTTGCATTTTAGACTTAATGGTTAGAGATGTTTTCTTTTTTCTCCCCAAAACAACTTCTCTCCCAGCATCTCAGTGCACTAACCTCCTGCTTGAATAACTGATGAAGGAGTGGAGAGCCCTTTCAAGCAGGACTGATCTCTCCTAAGGACAGCCTAAGCAGCTGCCCAGAAGGAAGTATCTGAAGATGTGATAACCCTCACAGGCCCTGGTCCTGCTTCTGGACAGACTGCTTAGCTTGGGGCACAGCAGCAGCACGTTTGTACTGGGGGCTGGGCAGGCCCTAGCTTCAAACCTGAATGTCTATACACAAAATTTCAACATTTTAAAGCCAGCTATGCATGCTCATTGACATAACTTGGAAGGGACTTACTCTGCAGTGGGTGCTTCTTGGTCAAAAGTAGGCTGACAGTGTAATTTGGGATGCCAACCTTAACTCCTGCTGGGAATGGCTCCTGTCTGACCATTTGCATTGGTTTTAGTTACATTCAAAGGCTAGAAACATCAACAGAAACTCTACGGAGTGTGCAGCTTGCAGCTGTGGGTTAACATAATACAGAAGCTGCTCAGGAGAGCTGGAAATGAGCCTAACACCAGCTGGCCAGGGGATATGTCTGTATTTAGCATAAGATGGGATTCTTCACACAGGAGCACACACAGGTATATGAACAACCAGTGAAATCGTGCCTTGACTTTGAATTGGTTCAGGTACTCTTGTAATTATCACACCTGTTTTACACATGGATATGTTTGAACCACTACAATAGTGTCAGTAATGGGTGAGATATCCCTACAGAACAAGATAAAACCCAGAAGAACTAAGACTGTAGATAAATGAGATATAAATTGTATAAGCAAAAATAAATACAAAAAAAACCAAAGAAAAGAAACCATGAGTTTATCCTTATTTTAATATATACCTGTGTTGCTTTCAAATGTATAGCACCAGTGACTGGTTCAGTTTCCTAGACACTATTTGGCTCTGCAATTTATTTTGAAAGAACTTGAAACCTTAGCCTATTTGAAAATTAATTTAAGCTGTGACTTTCTTGCAAAGGCTTGCAAAAAGTGTCTTCTGACACCTACTGCTTGCTTCTGTGCTGTGGCAAGTATGAAAATGAGCCTTTGAGCCACCTATATTCCCCTCTTGATGCTGTGCTTGATTCAAAGAACAAAATTCCTATATACTGCTTGCTTGATGTGGACATGGCAGTGACCTTTGAAAACACTTAACTGGGTCGCAGTAGGAGCAGAGGCTATAAAATTGCAGTTAATGAAAATTACTTAAACAGAACAGAACACTGTGATACGTTTGTGTTCAAGCATATTGTATGCATGAATCAGATATTGTCAAAGTGGGAGGATCAGCCTTCTGCAAAGTGGAAGTGTTTCTTCAAGAGAAGACTGTGTTGTGCAAAATTATGGAAGAGTTAAAAGTATTACAGCTGCTTGTCTCCTACTATTTATATATAAAGCTAAAGTATTACTTGGCACAAATGTATTAACAAGTTCCTTAAAGAGATACTGGAATGTTTACTCGTCTGGAGAGACTGATATTTTTCCAGTTTGCTATTCCCTTTAAATTGTTTTATTTTCCATTAGCTATAAAATCCTTATGTTTTCACAGCACTGAGAACAGGAAGGGGTATTTTTTCAAAAAAGGCAGCTGAAAATAAGCAGCACCAAGTACTTGATTTGCTTACCTTGTCCCTCCCTTTGACTTTCTTAATCAATCAAAAATTACTTTTCATGACACTTGATACAATCAATGAATTTTCTTTCATGAAAACTTCTGTTTGCTGACAATGCTTACTTTTGTTTTCCTTATTTTTTTTATACTTTCAAAACAAAATTCCTTTTCCATTTCTTTGGGCACAAACTCCAAAAACAATGGAGAAAAACTGGAAAATACTGAAATTCTGTGCTTTCTCTTCTACCTGAAATCTTGCACTGTCCTATTTTCTCAATAATATTACACAGAGACATTACATAACATGTTGTGAGTGACCATGTGCTCACAATGTAAGTAATGAATGTGTCTGAAGGTGAAAAGTTAAGCCACCTCATGACATTTGTCTGTTCCCTCACATGAAAAGCTTCTTTCCATTACAGCTACAGTTTGCTTTTCGAAAGCATCTATTAACAGCTTCAACTCTTTCCCTCTTTCCCCCACTCTCTGTAGGAATTCCTTTAACCCCAGTTTGCACCTCAACAGCTGACCCAAAGGCTCCCAAGCAAGGTTATGTTCAGCTCTCACAAAAGTTAGTCACTGTAAACTTAGTTATAGGGAGTATGGCACAAAAGGCTGCACAAGATTTTCTCCCACATATGCTGAAAGATGTCTGAATTGTAATCAAATATATATACACACAGAGCATGAAGCATGGTAATGAAAAGGGTAAATCTGCCTGAAATCAGTCTATACGTGAGAGTCACAATATTTCAGTTGTGACTCCTGTGCAACTACAGCTTTCAGATTTCAAACTCCATTTTACATTAAAAAATAATCAATCCCTTCTTATAATATATATTACAACACATAGGGATGCTCAGTTCTTTTATTATTGTATCTTTTGGCCAGAAGCTAACTTTCACATGATGTACTACCCACATTTCTCCACTTCCTGGCTACCAGTAGATAGTGTTTAACAAAACAGCCATATTTCATAGTCAGAGGGTATGAGTCGTATATTTTCTTCTTAGGCATGTTGGACCAAATGTGCAGCAGATGAATTCAAAAGAGCCATGTTTATGACCTGAAACTTTCCCAATGGTCTTCTTGACAGTACAAATATTAAGGTCTGTAAGTCGAAACAGAATATGGTCAAAACCCAATCTAGCACGCAGATGAGTATGAGTTGCCCAGCATGGCTATGGGAATGCCAAAACTTACAGGATATAGAACATTATTCTTGGATAAATATCCCAAGGTATCCATCTTAGCCACATTCTACCTTTCTAGAGTGTGAGAATATATTTCTTTTGATATTATTTTTGACCCTAAGTAGAAGCACAGAATTCCAGTGCGTAAATCAAATGAGAAGAGATTGCCTCTCTCATGTTTCTAAACCTAAAAAATATGCACATTCTAAATGTCAGTTTCAAATCTGAACCAAATTTTGGATTAATTTTAGTTCCTATTCTACTGATATTTCAACAGAGATCCCTAATCATTAGCTATTTAAGTCAAAACAAAAGACTTATTTAATTGCTAAGGGAATTTGATTTTAATGCAAGAACAAGTTCCCATTAGTCTTGCTTACTGCATGCACATGTCTGTTTCCTTGGTAGTCACAAGATACCTTCTGAAGTCTGAGAGACTTCCCATTTTGGACTTGAAGACTAAAACCAGAAACCAAAACCCTTTAAAAATTGTTTGGTATCTCTTAGGCAAGAAACCGGTTAAATGAGGAAAATGCCTTTTGGAGATCAAGGATCTTTGAGGGTTTGCACAATTTTAGAAAATCTAGGACCAAGTTTATCACTGGCATAACTGCAGATTCCTGAATCTCATGGAGTTATGACAGGGATAAATCTGTCCCCTGGTAGCTTGCAACTAGATGAATGAATATTACTGCATGAGAGTAAAAAGACATTGTATTATATTCACTCTCTTTGGGTTTAGGTTAGTTTTGTTTCATATTTATATGTTTAGGACCTTGGAAAAATCTCTTAATAGAGGTTATATTCATTAAGTTTCTCTTATACATATATATTTATATACACTCAATCCTATTGAAAACAGCATTAATTAGGAGACGTATAATTGTTAAAGCCAATGTCCTGTTGGAAAGATGAGGCTGCTCTAGGAAGGTATTGGTCTGTATTTTTCAGGTTCATTTAAATGTAATAAGCTAATATTGCTATTCCCATTAAGACCTTTGAAAATGTAATTAAATGCTCAAATGACTACTAACATGATTAAACAAAGAACAGGGTAGGTTACTCACTAAGCTTATTAAAGACATTTCACATTCTGTCCTGCTCAGTAATAAATCACAGCGAATTTTTTAGAGCATATCAGCAGGCAAGCAATTTTACCATTATCCTGTCCAGCAGAAGGTTAGTGCTGGAATGCTATTCCATTTTAAAAAATTTTATACCTGTGTCATAGTTTTGTTGTGTCCCGGGTGTTTCTGTTCCTTTATTTTGTTCTTATCAGGTCTTTATTTCTCTAAAGAAAATGAAGTAGAGGGAGCTCTCTTTAAAATGCCTTCAATCTAATTGGACAACCTGTGCTTATTCCTTGAGGTTGGTTTGACATGCACAGAAGCAAAGAGGCTTTGTGGAATAGACGTAGGCATAATTTAAAACATATTGCACTATTATAAGGCTTACTTAATTAAAGCTTTCATCAATAACTTGTTTTTTTTTCCCCCATGAAGGTCCATACTGCCTGTGACTTACCTTCCAAGCTACCTTCCCCTCTAACCTCACACAAATGAAATCCCTTCACTTCTGTTCACTGTTGCTCTGTTTACACATTTCCTGATATAGAGATATTTAATTATATGGTAGGGTAAGCATCCACATACATGCATATGATACGTGGTAATATGTACTACAGAGATTTATACACACATATATATATGCTATCTATACTATACACATACATGTATGTGTTCACATAGATACAAATGTTATATGAATTGACACACAAAACATGTATTATATGACTATATGTGTATAAATATTTAGTGGTTTTGCCTTATATTGCATCACTTTTCCACAATGATCTCTATAACCTTTTCAGAGTTCTGTTCTTCAGGATACCAATTTCTACAACTACAGCTTAAATTTCTCATCTGGATTTGTACTTGCTTTTATAAGGATGTGCACATTTTTGAACACAAAGTGCTGCATGTTTTAATCGCTATTTATCACATCAGTACGTGTTATCTACCAGCAGACTGGGGTTTCTTTTTGTTTGTTTTCTTCCAAATATTGGAAAAGCATAAACATTACCTCTGGAATCTCTTCTATCACCACTAGAAACATTTTGACTCAGCTGAGTCTCCTGGACAACTTCAATGAGAGGTTTATCAGACAAATTATTCTTGAGCCCTATTCTTCGCACTAAATCACTCATGGACAGTAGTTACTTTGCCCAGGACTGGAATCAAGATAATAAGTTTCCAGTCACAGCTGGCTCTTTCCACTCGAACTTTTCAAGCAGTGGCACATCAGATTCCTTTGCATTTATGCCAAATTCTACAAAATTATAAGGAATTGCCACCAAAATGGTAGAAACCTCTTTCCCCTTTGTGGACATGGAGCAAGCCAGCAAGGTCTGTTAAGGGAATAGTTTTTATCCCCCATAGATACTGCTTCAAATCTGCTGTCAGATTTTATGTAATAGATACATATCCCCCTTCCAAGTACCTAACAAATATTTATTAAAGACATCTGTTCTTTTTTGGCAACATGGCCAATAAATTTCCATTCCATAATAGGCCTAAACAACTTTTGAAGAGTCTAGTAAGAAGTGATGTTTTAAACACAAAAACCCCACCAAAATTCCTAGAATAGTTTCACTTCATCAGAATAGCTTTCTTGTATCTTTAACTTCTCTTATCAACAGTCCACGCTTTACAACTCTACTAAATGAACAAACAGATGTAGCAATCCATATAAATCGGATTTTCTTCCAGCAGTTTTGAAGAGAGATTCAGCAGTTTTGACTATGCTGTAAGATGGACCTAATCCATCTTATGGTATGTCTGAGCTTTTGCAGTGCTTATCTCCACTTTCAGGGCAGCATACTGAAGACATCTCCTTCCTTGCTTTTTAAATATATATCATGATAATACAAACCCCAAGATTTAATAATGCTCATCTCTGTGCACTTGCATGGAATGATCCCATCTACTCCCATAAGCTATCTAGAGTCATTCCACTACAGTCTGTAAGTCCTGTGGAACATACAAGCATGCAGGTACTTACATGAATGAAACAGCATTAAATGGCTGTTCAAAGCCAGAAACCGAAATGTTTACAGCCAGGGATATCTTGTGACTCTTGGCCTTCCATGACATGCTTTCTTGCCCTAAAATTCTTTCCTCACACTGCCTATACTAATGATATATGGACTTTTACTTAGATGCTTGTTTTAAGGAATATACTCAGCTCTTATATCCTCACCTTTTCTTTTAATAAAATTCAAGTCTTCACCATTCTCCTAGGTTTTGACCTTGGTGCTGTGTAGTCTGAATTTGACTAAAGGAAATGAAAATTCCTATGCAGGTTGGATCTTTCCAGAGAAATATAAGGTATCTTCTACCTCCGTACTTTGATTAAAAATGTTTATTTTGACAACTAAAGATTGTTATAAAATAGAATTTTAAAGTAATCTTCTAGGACTTAAAAGAAAGCAGAATATAAATTGAAATAACAGTCATTCAGTAAGGCTGGTAGCTGCAGGTATTTCAAAAGTAGAGGTAAGAGACATAGGGCGTTCAGACTATTTCTTAGAGTCAGGCTAAATTAGCTGTGATGGATTTTTATTTATGCAAATTACTCAGTTATTGTCTGTTGGAGTGAAAGCTCCTCTAGACTCAGGCCCAGAGGGAAACCAAAGCACAGGGGTTGAATTAAAACCTTTGGACAAGCTGAGATACGTGAAGCCACACCAAAGCGAAACAGAAATATAGATTTTTAACTTTAAGTAGAAATACATGCTAAGTGCCTTAAACATTAAAAAGCTGTAGCAGAGACCTTAAACACAGTTCTTGCTGCAGCAGTGTTACCTTTTCACAGAATTCTTTACTTAGACAAAATATAGATAGAATTACACTGTTCACATTTTTTAGAGTGTTCACATAAACAATAAGAACTGATAGAAACTGTATACACAAATCTGTGTAATACATGTGTAACACTTGTGTAAGACTTACAACTGTTAGAATTAGACCAGGATAGGTTAAGAAAAGAAAAACTAGAATCGCGTGTTAATCTTATTGGTCAGTTAGCAAATATAATCCACACTTCTGTAAGAAAAAATATAAAGTATAGAGCATATAGAGTATAGAGCATATAGAGTATATAGAGCATATAGAGCATATAGAAGAAGAAGCAGCTGGTTTTGCCTGCTGTTTGCTGTTGCTGCTTGGCTTTACCATGTAACCCCCTTCGAACTCTGCCTTCAAGAAAGCTATGAGATTATGAAATAAAGAACTTAGCAGAACAGCAGCCTCCTCTGCTCTCTTACCCTGGTCTGAGAAGGAAAGGTACCCTGTCAAAAGCTCAACAGTTGTCCGTAATTTGTTTTGTGTTCCTATGTCATATTAAAGCTGTGCAAAGGTAACTTGATTCATATGATAGTTTTGCTCTATAATATTTATTTTCTCCCACAGAAAAATCCTTGTTCTGTCTGCACTTGTCATTCATTATGAAATTCATTATATTGAGTGGACGTAAGTCTGAAGGTATTGACATGCACTCAAATCATTGTAGTCTTGACAGACCATAGCAGACTGAGGAGAGGATATCTGGAAGAAATCATTAATAAACCTGAGACCGTTCTCTCCTTCTGGCTAACGTGGAGGATATCTTGATTAATAACAAAAGTAAAAGACTGTCTGCAGTGGCATCTTTCATAACTAAACTAAATTTTTGAGAAGTCACCCACTAGAAAGTCTAGAAAACTTGCCTGTATCTATTGATCTACCAGGTATGAAATAAAAAAAGACATGGGTTTAAAAGAAAATTCTGCTAAACAGCCCATAGGTGAGCTAGAGGGGAATGACAATTCTACCTGTCTGTACTGCTCAATTATGTTTCCAGAGGGTAAATCTTCTGTTACTGCATGTTATAGCTTCCACAGAAAAAACTGGCAATCTTCAGCTGTGTCAGTTTAACACAAAGAATTGTACAACTCACTTAGGAACTCCAGCTTGACCCAATCACACAAAAAATATTTCTGATGATGGTGACCCAAATATCCTATGAGCAGTACTACCTAGGCCAACAATTATTTCTGAAAGTCCATTCCTATACTAAACACTAATGAATAATATATTTCAAATTTAGAATAATATCCATGGTCTAACGATATCTTTAGAACTGGAAAAATAATAAATCAAAGAATAGCCTAGCATAAGAAAAATAAAAACACAATAAAAAGGAAATAGAAGAAAGCTCCTTCAGCTTTATAGAATATATGCTTTATGATCATTTATTAATTGTATTTTAGCAGAATTCAGTGATAAATCTTAATATATACAAGCAAAATGGTATAGTTTGATAAGAAACAACAGTTGAAAAAAATGGTGGAAAAATGGAATTGGAAAGTAGTAAGTGGAGTATGGAGTTGAGCGCTAAAATATAGATTTTTTTCATATCAATGAAATGATCAACAAGCAGGGTTGATCATTTGTGCTCAAGCTTTTGATTCATCCAGTAGGACTATTGCTTCATACCAGCATACAGCATCTCCAGTTTGGGGGAATTTGTCTGGTTGTAGGGTCTGTGGGCTTCCTTCCTGCATACAAAAGACAAATACTTTGCACACAAATTTCTACACTTCTCTTTTGAGATTCAGAGCATACAAACATGCCAGAGCCACTGTGCTGCTTGAGACACACTAACAAGCAAGTCCTGAGAGATTTGTTCACAGCCACAAGTAAAATCTGAAGGTCCCCTCTATTTCCTCTCAAGCATCGACTGGGTGCAGTTACATTTCTTCTTCAGGCTACTTTTCATTGATCACTTTACTAAAGCGAAGGCAGACCTATTTGCTCAATCCCCCTGGGAACTAAAGGTACATTTTACCTCTAAGGTGGGACCTCTGCTGCAGTTTCCAATCAGATGTCCTTTGTAAACACAATACAGCCTTGATTTTGAAGTGGAAGTGAGAACTAAAAACCATATGTTCCAAATCTGAGATGTTTTTTCCTCTCAATAAACATGAAAATTCTCTCTAGTACTCACATACACGTATTTAAATAACTCAATAATGAAAGCCAGGGCATTGGACAGCAGCTGACCATTCATCACTGACACTTGGTATCAAATGAATCCATAAACAGATTTTTTTTCTCATTAAATGCTTTTAAATATAGCTTTACATAGAAAAGCACAAGTGATTCAAGGACAAAACATCCTTCTCTGCCTATTGTTTCTGCTGATGGATTTGTGTCTTTCCCCAAAACCAAACATATTTCATTTATAGCCTAAGAAATAGTTACACCAAGATAAAAATCCCACAAGAATTTTCTTGCTTTTCATTTTGTATTTTAAAATTAATTTTAAAAATAGTCTTCTGTTTCTGCTTGAAACACAGTACTCTGTAGTATTCCACTTCAAGATAAGTCACTTGTGTTACATTGCAATCTCTTTTCATCACAGAAAACTGTAAAATCATTTATTAGCATCTCTGGCACAAAACTGATATTATGGAATTTCCTTTACTTTACAAAAGCCAGTCCCTGCATAGCTCCAGTGTTTCTCCCTGTTCCTTCTGTCCTACAACACCTCATACCACACCAGTCTGGATGGCCTTGGCCACCTAAGCTCTTTGGCTTGAGCTAGTCCCACCCTGTTGAAGCCACCTTTTGTGCTCATTAAAGAAGTATTGAAAGATACAGGAGATGAGAGTGAAGAGAAAAATCATGAAGCAAATATGTGGGAGCCTGACAGAGATGGTGGCATGGCTCTGATCTGATGCATCTGTTAAGACTCAGGTATAAACTACATAAATCAGATGGACCTAGTGAGTAAGGTATATAACGACCACCCCTGTGTGAAGTTTGCAGTTGTCATTGGAAAGAAAGCATTGGCAGATTTTCTGCAGTGTTTTGCTACCAAGTTTCCTAATACCCTAGGGCATATCCAATTCTTCTGTTTCCATGTCTTCATCTATCAAGACAGAATAACAGCACAAACAGTGAGAACTAAGTTATATACACTCTGGAGCCCTTGGGTAGGAGTTCAGCATTGCTAGTCATAATATATATACAAAATGAGACCTTCCCAAATTACTCAGTTCATAAATCTTAATTTTACTTCATCAGCTCCAGACAGGCTGCTTTTTCCCTCTCCTCTCTAAGATATCATATACACAGAGTCCGTGAATGCAGCTTGTCTCAGTCACTGCAGTAAATGTCTCCTGCCAAATCCCAGCCCAGAATCAAAAGCCCAAGTACCAAATGACCTGTGAGGTCTTGTGAAGTCTAGTCTGAAGGCTCTTCAGTCCATCAGGACTTAAAATAAATGAATTAAAGCTACCATGGGTATATTTATAGACATTAACATCACTCCTCTCGGCACCTGTCCTAGGAACATGCACAATCTCCTTTAGATAACTGCTTCCCTTTCTCCTATTTTCTATTCTATCCCTTTTCTCAATGATCTTGAATTAAATTTTATACCCCAAATGTAGGAAATTTTACACTCACAAGGTAGAAAATTTTCTCTTGTGTAGCATCAATGATCTCTGGGGAATCTGAACAAAAATTTCTCAGTTAAAATCAGGTTAGCTCTGAACACAGCTTGGCCATTTCTCTCTGATTGGTGTCAAGGCTCCTTCCAGATCATCTTTCCTGTTATTTCAATCTGGAAGAAGGTGCTGAGCACAAAAAAATCACAAACGTATTTGTTACCATGAGTGTGAAACCATTTAATTTGTAATAGTAAGAAATTTCTATGAAAAAAACTGTTCAGCTCAGTATTTATCTGCAATGCACAATGCTGGTGAAGTATATATAATTCACATGCTGGAATATTATTCATACCCTTACAGTTTTCCTGGGCAGACTTTGGGTTCCAAAAGGGGTGTGTCCTATGGCTTAGCAGATGGTGTGCTAGCTCTGTCTCACTACACAGGACACTTCATCAATTTCTTTGTCACTGTGGAATAACAAAGTACATCTCCAGATGTTTATTTTCTGGAGCACAGGGTTTGTCCCTGTGAACACCTTTTCAGAAATACTTCATTGTCTGGTTTTGTTGCTTTTCTCTATGTTGGACATAAAATGCTGACAGTTTCTTAGATTAATGTGGAAGATGTAGTCAGAAAGTTAATTCTAATAAAATGTTGCATCATACTCCCAAAATATTTCACTTCCATCTGTCTTTTTTTCAACTTTCTTTGGTGAGGCATTCACCATCATTTTTCTTTCCGTAACTAATCCTTGCCACTTATCTATCTCCCAAACCTCTCCTCCAATGCCATGCTTTGCCTCTCAGAATTCTACAGTTCTGCTATGACATAAGTATACAGGCTTAATGCAGAGAAGTAGGTACAAGATGAGAAGGACAACACCTATGTGCCCTGAGAGCAGGTGATGTTTCCTTGGCTGACTGCAGCTCCTACTGCTATTTGGCCTGTGTAATAGTTGAACTCCACTTGTGATTTCTTCCGCACTTGCCAACCTGTAATTTGTGTCCTCCTGGAATGTCTGTGGTGCCACAGTCTCTCCAGGTCCTCCAAGTGCAGAAAGAAGATGTGGATGACTCCATACATGTCCTGCTCTGATATGTTTTCCTGGCAGCCTGGAGATATGCAGCCCTGTTACACAATCTGTTGTTTCCATGCGTTCCTGTTCCACAAATAGATGTGAACCATTACTCCAAACCTTATGACTTGCAATATCTGCCTACAAAAGGAGATATTAAGCCCCATTTTGAAACAACAGGTGGGTTCAGAGAAGGAAAGGAAAAACTTCATTGCAAAAGTCCTTGTGAGACATCTTTATTTCAAAGTTCTTTAATAATAGGATGATTCCTTCTGTGTATTCATGTGCATCTGTTAGCCTTGCCAATTGTTTCAGTATCTGTGCATGGAAAAGGGAGCTGGACTCTACCAGGATGCACACATACCATAAGGAGAATATATTTATTTTATCTGAGTTCTAGGTTATAAATTCTGCTGTTGCTTATATCACTAAGTAAGGGGTCAAAGATGAGATGTGATGGCTTTTGGTGACAGAATCCAGCTTGACTTTAGGTTTGTAGGTCACACACATAGTGTTGGCAGTTAGCAGTAAACATTTCTTATTGTAAAAGGAAAAAAATGTGATATGGAAGTCACTGAGTGATAATAAACACAGAATTTCTAAAGGCTATTTACAGTAATTTTTCAGTCTGGAAATCTACATTAAGCCATTTCCTCCTCTCATCAGCAATTAGAAAGCCCAAAACTGAGCAAAAGGTTTTCTTTACGTTGGTGTACTACTATACGCAAACGGGCTGTGTGTTTGGTAAGGAAAGAGAAATTCCGTTTTGTGTGTCAGAAGCACCAATGAATAGAAAAAAACTTACGAGAAAGAGTTATAACAAGAATGCCCAGGAGATGCAGAGTTGTACTGAGAAGAACACTAAAAAAAGTTATGAAATGCCAGGTCATACTGTACCTATAGATGCACTTCCAGGTACTTCCCTGAACTTACTCACGCACTGATTTTAGGAGTAATTCAATTCTAAAGCTTACCTCTACTACAAACACACAGTTTTCCTGCCATGTTAGAATTCAAAATCAGAAGGCCAGGAACCATAAATGGCACTATACTCTTGTCCTTCATTGTTGATTAATCATCACAAAACAGGTTTCTGACAAACAGCAGATTTAGCAGACAGACTCAGAACTTACTGCATTTGTTCCCGCCCATTCCTTCTCATTTAAAAATCTGCTAACTACAGAAATTAGCTTGGACTTCTGGGGAAGCCTTGTATATCTAAAATCAGAAAGTAGCCTGAGGATGTAATTCAGCATGAGTATGTTAATGAAGACTATTCCTGTCATTATTGTTGCTATCTAATAGGGAGACTGAGAGATGGAATCATTTGTTTCTTGGTATTTAATGTCCCCCCCTATGAAAAATAGCAAGGAGTAAGTGTGTATGTTGTATGGCATAATTTATATTACAGAAAACAATCCTCACAGGAAACCCTTAGAAATTTAACTAACGGAACATAAGCATAAGTTCTAATATTTTTCTAGATAACTTGTTTTTTTTCATTACTACCTTGTTTCCAGAAAGTATAACCAGTTTTATAAGCCAAATATACTTTTGTGTGCCGCAAGAGATTTGAAAGTTTCCAAGTTCTTGATTTTCCATCCTCTTTTTCAAATATACCTGCGTGTACAGTGTTGGTGTTTGTGTTACTGGAATACATGCAGTGACTTTTTTGTGTTCAAGATTCTTCAAACTCTTTTATGAACACCGATAATAGAGCCTGATGTACTCTGGTATCATTCAGCAGATGGCTAAACAGAGGATGGCAAAGAAAGATGGAACAGTCAAGAAGATCTGTGCAACTAAGATTGATACAACTCCCCAAGCTATTAGATCCTGCCTTTGTATCTTTTCTGCAACGCCAGCTCTCTGGCTCCCTTTTAAAAATTTATATTTATCCCTGATCCTGTACAATCCCATCTTTCACAGTTTTATATAGACTAACACAGTTTTGTCTAAACTAAACCTGTCTGAGGGGGCAGAGGGCTCTGCCACAACATTTTTTATAACTCTCTGCTCAATTGTAACTCCTGCCCTGTGTTTCAGCAATCAAATTTGAAGGTAAAGTTGCCATTTACAGTTTTATGAAATGAATTTACAGACAGAAAAATGGAGTCCTGCCACGTTTTGCTAAAAGGGATTTTACTCACAAAAGGCACATTCCACCGAAGTTAATGACAGCAGCTGCTTTTCTGGTCAGACAGAAAGCCTAGGATTAATAGCTATGGGCATAAAGCAGTTGGTGAATTTCTGGTTCTACCCAAGTCAATGGCAAATCTCCAAGTGGAGTGTGGAATTCATCCGTTTAGGAACAGAGATGCAGCACATTAACAACTGTAGTTAATTCCTGTACATATTATCAGAAGCATGAATACAGTCAGTTTCTTCAGACTAGACAGCTAAACCCTCCTTTCAGCTCCTCAGTTCCACACGTCCTAGAATCATAGAATAGTTTGGGTTGGAAGGGACATTTAAAAGTCATGTAGTCCAACCCCCGATGTAATGCCCTAAAGGCAAAACTGCGCACTCTTATCTGTTTGTGGATGGGAAATACAGCTCTGTTCTCATTATTAAAGTCTATTAATCCCCCTCCTGAAAGTTTTCAAAATGCTTATGCCAGAAAGCATTGCAATACAGCATTCCGACTTAAGCTTGAAAAATGAAAAATCACTTACCTAGTTTTGCTTCATTTCTAATGACTTTCTAACCTGATATGTTCACTATATGTTAGGCTGGAAGTTTGAAAGAGGCACAGTTCCTCAAGATCCATGGAGATCAATAACAATAATCAATTAAAGCTAGTCATATTCCAACAGAAATATAATGAATAATCTTCTAAAGTGTTAAATATCCTAAGTTCTTAATTTTCCTCTATGAAGTCACACCAAATATTACCTAAAACCAACAGTAAATATAATGGAAGTACCATGGCAGAAGCACTAACTATTGCTTCGAAGAGTGCTTGTAAACAAGAATCCCCAAAATGCTTAAAATAAGAAGTAGGGTTAACACTTGAAATGACATTGCTTAGCAGACTAAGCTGTACTAAAGGATGACTTTGACATTTAGTAGCACACAGCCTTTCAGTGAGTCTTAGATTCAACGTCTAATTTTGAAAGCAGAGTGTAGAATTTGTTTCAAGTCACTTAAACAAGTAAATTTTCTAAGTTTATTCCTACTAAAAATTATCCCAGAAGCAGACAGGCTGAATGTCAAGAACCAGAAGCAATACTGCATCAGCTGGTGAGTATTTTCTGAAGTTCTCCCTCAAATAAAATGATGGTGATCCATGGTGAGGGTTCAGGCTAAGTGAAACCTGCAGTAAGAAACTCAGAATTTGGAACGTTGCCTTTACTTATTTATTTATTTATTTCAATTTTGAGAATTAATGGTTTAAGGGCCAGCCTCTGTCCCGTGTGCTATGTGCAGAACTCCCACTGTTGTCAGTGGGAGTATCACAAACGTATCTGAGGCAGAATGTGACCTTTTTATCCACAAAGCCTTTTTGGGTAACATCAATATTTCAAAGTTGACTATCAATTAGATTTACATGAAGGGCAGTTCTGATAAAATAGCTAACAAGGAACAGAACATTGTGCTGACCTTTAGGGTGAACACTATCCTTTGTTAGCAAATTGTTCAATGAAATGAAATCATGAAACCCAACAGATTTATTTTGTCATATAAACTGCTAGTACTGTGGTGACTATAAAATACATACATTCATTTTATGAGGATAAAATAAAGAAATGGAAATGGGGATTTTGTGTAGATTAAAAAAAATAAAAACAAGAAAATTATAACAGTTCACAAGATGAAGACTGTAAAGGAATAGCTATGACTGGGAAAAACTCATATTCCTTCATTCTTTTAAATGCAAAATTCCCAATCAAGAAAGAAATCCAACTCTAAGTAACATAAGTTTGGAGCCCAAATTATATGCATACTGTGAATTGCACTCCTACACCACCTTTATCCTCAGAAAACTGACAGTATACTATTAACATCTATCAGTAGTTTGACAAGCTTTCATCCATGTAGTATTGGCATTTCAGCAAATGATTATGCAATGAAAATATAAAATAACATTCAGAAAGGGGACAGATCAAGTTTGTTGCAAAGAAAATAAAATATTAAAATATTACCAGAATACACCTAATTTTAAAGATTTAAAAGCCGATTTTTATTAAAAGTATATTTGTAAATGTGAAGTCCTTATGATAAACAGAAATATTATAGATATTATTTTCCTTGATAGACCTTTTTTTTATAGTAATTTTTCAGCATAAATAGCCATAATTTACAGCAGAGACCAACAAAGCAGAGTGCTCAAGTCCACTATAAGAGTCCTAACATAGCCAATGGCTTACACATACTTCTCATCAATTATACATACTGTGTCCTCTTTTGTGGTAGCTTAAATTACATGTCTGAGAAGATCAAAGTGGAAAGGATGTACTATGTGAGAATCTTATCAAGAAAGTTAAGAAAACATGTTGCTCCAGGTGGTGCTAGCAGGAAGGGAAAGGAGTAGGGAAAATTGTCTTTTTACCTCAAGCAACCTATACCTTCTGGACCATGGGTTCACAGCTGGAAGGAGCAAGAGTTCAAAATATATGGGAACTACCCAGTGCTCTTAGAGCCACTAGTGACAGGAGCATGGGCAGGTGGGTGCCTGTTAAAATGGCAAATCTCATAATCCTGAATCACACAGCTCCTCTTTTCAGCCTTTATGTTCATGTTTATTTAGAAGCAAAATAAATGCAGAATTTGTTGAACTGACACCAGTTTTACTGCATCAATCACAACATAAGCTAGAAATAGAGGATTTATTCAGGATGCAAGTTATGAATTCAATTATCTTTGTCACAGAAAGTTAAATGAATAAATCTGGCAACATATTTGGCACAGCTTTTCCTCTTGAAAATACAAAAAAAGGTAAAAATCTTATGTAGGGGTTTTCCATTAGGAAAGCCCAAATGGACTGTCAGTACAATGCAGAGCATCATTTTACTTAATGCAAGAACCAGCACCTAGGAGAAAGGAGACCTTTTTTAAAAGCCCTTAAGTAGACCAATGGCAAGCTAGTAACAAGACAAAAGGAGAAATCTCAAGTTAAAAATATCACACCAAATTTTAGCTTTTCAGGCACTCTTTTGGTGAAATTCTGCCTCACCTCTGTGTGTGCTTACATCTTTCCCCGATGGCTGACTATACCTTCAGCCAGACTTGGGCACCTCTGCTAATAGTTTGACTGGCACAGCACAGATTATCCCCAGTTCACACACCCCAGGTCAGACAGGTGTAGTGCCTGCCTTCAGAAAGATGTGCTGCCTCTTGGTGAGATCCACGTGCCCAGGCACAATATCTTACCAAGGCAGCCACAAGGCTTTTAGACCAGAGCTGCCGTCTGTGCAGCCAGATTGGAACACGGGGCAGAAGGAATTAGGATTAGCCAGTACCAGTCAGCCAATGCTGTGGGATTCTGCACAGAGTATAGGGAAAGTGATATTGATGTACATATCCTATGGAAAGTGACAAAGCACAGACAGGGTTAATGTTGCTGCCTGCTTCGACAACTGCACCCCTCAACAGTAACAAGTCATGTCCCAGCTCCAGAGACATCTTCACAAACAACATATGGAAAGTTGTTCACGATAAAACATGATCATTTCAAATATTCTTGGAGAATACTGAAAGCTGTAATCCAAAAGATGCATGGAAAGAACATATAAATGTTTCCCAAGATCTCATCTAAGACCAAAACTTGGCCTCCCTGGGTCATGGGCTTCTACATTCCTAGGATGCCTAGGCATGAGAAGGCCATGACTGCAACAGCTATGTAACCACCACATATCCCCACTTGCCGAGAATATTTTGGAGATCTGACTGGAACAGTCTGGATGTATAAAAATAAGGGATTTGCACTGAGATACTGCATGACCCATCTATGGAGGACAAAATTAACATACTGATATCCAACCACATAAATCACAGAGATGATTAACCATTCCCATCTACCTTCCAAAGATAAACCAATTTATAGAACACAAAAGTAATCCCATGCAGTCAGAATGTCAAAGGAGAGGAGAAAAGTGCATAAAATATATATCTCAGATCAAAAAACTAATATGTGACCTGGTATCTTTGCTTTTTCAAGTGGCTCTAGATTTATTGAAGCAGATTTTCATCTGAAGTAAATCAACATCCTTCATTAAATCAATTAGCAGTGTTTTCCTGATTCTCATTAGATGGTGATTGGGCTGCTGGAATGCCGAGGTCAGGAAGTGCTAGGGAAGTCTCAGGAGAACACACATCATTGTTAGGAGAATTCCTGGTCCCTGAACAGGCAGAAGGTACTTCTTAAGAAAGAGCTGATATCCTTATGAAAGGTGCTTATATTTAATGCTTATGGGAGAAGGATGGGTTCTTAGAGTTAATGTGTAGTTCTTCTTTGGGGTAGGAGGAAGTGAAATTAAGTATGAATCAGCCAAATTAATTTTTAGATTTTGGGGGTTTTGCACTGGCTTACAAAACAAGCCAGCTAAGTAGCAAAGATTAAATAAAGGCTTTTAAATTTGGCTTATCAGCCATGACCATTGACAGTACCACTTTGATCCATAAAAGTAGAATAAAACTTTGTAGCTTTACATGATATTAAAATTATCTCTGTGAAGAGCTTCTCCTGATGCTAAAAAACAGTGCTTGCTTCATAGTGCTCTGCAACACTGCAGAGCAAATACTCCCACAAATAAATGCTTCTGATACATGGTTTTCAGTTTCACCTGATTTCGCATTTGGTAGACGCTGATGTTAAACAGCTAGGGATTTTAAAGCAAACAAAGAAACCAAAGCCAAGACTGGGATGAAAAAAAATAGGGCCACTTCAGCTGAGGTAGGTAATTTCAAGTTTAACAAACAAACAAACATGACATAATAGGCCAGAGTTAGAAAAGTATGAATTCTGTCTGAAACTGGGTCTGTGATTTCTGAATCTTTGGTGTAGTGACAAATAGCTGGTTAGGTACCATCATAGTTTAAAAATACTTATAAAAGATTAGAGGATTATTATCAGTTAGATAATATTTATTAGATAATAAATATTATAATAATAAATAATATTTAGTTAGATAATTTTTATTATCAGAAAGAACTTTAACAGGTGTCTGTCCTTCCCTCGAACCTGCCGTCTCAGTTGCATGGCTTGCTTTTTCTTTATTCCTCAGCCAAGCTCTTTCAGCTCTCCAGGGATCTGATCATGCAGTTTTATTTGCAGTTTACAGAAATAATGAGAATATAAGAAACTTCCAACCTGGCTTTCCATCACTTAACTTTCAAACAGAATAAATCCTGAGAGCAAATTTGTTTTGGGTAGAGCGTAAGCTCTTCTCATTCACTGACCATGAAATTCCCATTCTGTCAGGACCAAGATTTGTATTTCTCTCCATATTGCAGCACATCTGCTGAACCAGACCTGCCACTGCTAACTTAAACTTTTATTTCTTCTTGCCAAGCTGGTGAAGAGGGCTTTTAATTAAATTTGCCAAGGGAGGGAAACCTCAGTCCATCCCACTCCAACCAGTTTGATGCCGCACCAGGCATAGATGCCCATAGCCTGGAGACGGATAGCAGGTCAGCAGGAGCACCTGAAGAGCAGCCACTCCAGCCAGTAAGATTTATCAGGGTCCCAGCCAAAATGCTTCTGTGCAAACATATGCAGCATGGGGAATAAAAAGGAGTTAGAGGTGTGTGCACACCTGCAGCACCACTGTCTTAATGATTCTCCACATAAGAAGGGCGCGCACCTCTGAGAGTGGGTCCAGAGGAGGGCAGGACGATCAAAGATGATCAGAGGGTGGCAGCACCTCTCCCATGGGCACAGGCTGAGAGAGTTAGGGTTGTTCAGCATGGAGAATAGAAGGGCCCAGTGAGACCTTATTGTAGCCTTCCAGCACATAACAGGGGCCTATAAATTGAAGGAGGATAGATTTAGGTTAGATATTAGGAAGAATTTTGTGACTCTGAGGATAGCAAGGCACTGGATCAGGTTGCCCAGGGAAGTTGTGGATGTCCCAGGCCTGAAGTGTTCAAGGTCAGGTTGGATGGGGCATTGAGCAACATGATCTAGTGGAAGGTGTCCCTGCCCATGACAGGGGGGCTTGGCACTAGATGATCCAGGGTTCCTAATAATTTAAACTTTGTAAAAGTACTCATGAACAGTACCATGTTGTGGGTGTTACACTGGTTGCAAAGTAAATATTTATGGAAGTATATACTCCTTTGGTAATAAATAAATCCATTAGAATGTTTTCTCTTTAATAAAAAAATTGGCTAATGGCCTAATACCAGCTCAGTTAGTTTACCTAAAGCTAGATGTATAATGTATAACCAGTAGCTACAATGTAAGAAAAACCTGATATTTATCTTCCCCTTCTAAAGGGATAGAGCTGAACAGTAGTTCAGTCTGGAAGTCTAATGTGTCTGGGTCACAGAAATGGACCTGTAAATGAGCTATATCCATAAAATAAGACAGCAGCTCCCTGAAAAATATATAGCAGGTTTCAGAAGCACTTTTTGAAGTGTTAAGTTACAAAATAAGTGTCTACCAGTCTAATAATGCTTAAAATTTTTTTTTTTAAAAATTCTATTTTGAAAAAGAGAAAAAATTTCTGTGTAACCTCTCCTTCCTAAAGGGTGATGCAGCCAGACAACAAGAGTGGCTGATGCGTTACCCTTTGCCATGGCTTTGCTTGTTTCTGCAGTCTAAGATGCTTCATGCTCTTAAACGAATTGATTTGGGCTCTGCAATTCAGTGGGGAATTATGTCATCTACTTTGCTGTTACTATCACACACAGCTGATACTGTATTTCACCATCTTACCAGACAACCAACATCAGTTTTGCCTTCATCAATTCAGAAAATTATTTAGCTTTTGAAGGTTCTTTTTTTGGCTGAACAGTCTGGGGCCTGATCTACCACTTGGCAACAGCTTTAGAATCTCCCTGTTCTTGCATGGAAGTTTCTTTACATATGAATTTCTGCTCAAAGGTCTGAACATGAAAAGTCATATCCTGTCTTTTGGTTTCTTATTCACATGAAAACTAGAAAGAGCTCTTTCCAACAGGCTTCCAGATACTATATTAATGTTTACAAATAGATGTGTCCATGCCCATGTTAAAAAAAAAAAAATAAAAAAGGTGTATATTTAATTTTCAAAAGGTATTTATTTACAGGAGAGGTTCGATTTCTACGTAAAGAGAAAAAAATACTGCTTATTTTAAAAACTATTGCTTTGAACCACTTTTATAAAAATATAACGAAGGACAAATGAACTATTCTCCAAATGTCTTTCATGAAAACAGTGCTCCACCTAAAATGCAGAACAGTGTTTCACCCTGTTGCTTACACTGATGAATAAATTTAAAGTTTCTACTAGCAGTGTATTGTTTATCTCTCCTTGCTAAATCCCCAGGTGAATGCAGTTTTTATATAAAATAGAAGCCAACCTGGAGAATCCTATTCAAGACACATTTTACAGGCCAAGCAGACTCTTCAGCTGGTTTGGCTGTTATTTTCAATTCTAGTCCCTAAGCGCAGAGTTACATATTTACATGAAGCTCAAAGCTATACTCTGAATTTCTCATGCACTTCACAGCACTACTATTTCAAAGTTGTGAAAGCCAATGCATGATAACAGGATAAAAAAAAGTATTTGTACAGACTGTAATATGGAGAAAAACGCAACAGCTGCAACACAGGTTGCCTTGCCAAGTGGTACATGCCAGGGTTTGAATAAATTACACTATAATTGGGCAAAAAGGCTGGATATTAACAGAGAACATTATATCATGCTGGTAACTGGTAATATATATTAAAGAGATATAAAATGATATACAAAACAGTTTAAAAAGTAAATTGACAAATAATATGCTTTCATTTAGAATTATCAGAAATTAATGATGCTGCCATGATTTCAAGTATTTTCTCTCCAAGACAACTTTTTTGCTTTGTTCCGAAGTTAAAACTTAATTTTTAATGGAAATTAGGAACACACACACAGCGTCAGTTGTCAAATAATTATTTTGTCTTATACAGCAGAGTCATAAAGGGTGTTTTCAGCATCAGCTAATGTACTATTTTGACTAAGTCAGTCTTATTAAAGCCTTACCTCAAAGTAAAACAAAACAACAACAATAAGAAAAATTGATTTAGGTAAAATTAAAAATACATTCTCACTGTAGAAGCTTTTTCTCTCATTGGAAGACCACAGTTCACAGCTTGCAACTGAAGGAAAATTTTGTAACTTCATCCAGTCAATACAGCCATAAGCATACATCTGCTCACCAAGGAAATCTGCTGTACCGGGCGACTGGAGAAAGCAAGGCCAGCACTCTTGAAATAAGGCATGAATTCAGGTTGCAACTGTGGCTGCTAAGAGACAGTCACTACCAAAATAAATATAAGAAAAAAATAAGCAGAAGTGGATATAACATTTACTCTCAGGTACCAATTTCTGTCTGGTGAGAAAATCCAGAGCACCTTGCAGATTGCAGTAGCTGTCACAGGATCTTTAAGAGTTCCAGGAAAACTGCTGCCAGTATGGACATTGGAAAAAAAATATGATCCAAATTAATTCACTATCTGACTAGAGCTAAATTTCCTGTTTCAAATGAAATGCAGATTCCCTGTTCAAAATTGCTTGATCCTTGCATGGCTAGGTCATCAGATAGCCATGGGTCAGGGATTGTAGACTACCCATTTCAGGACAACACATGGAAGCAGATATTCTAAAATAGGAAGAGGTACCAAGTTCCCAGCAAATTCCACAATGGGCACATATGGAGGACATACTGGGACTCAGTTTAAAGGCTTTATCTTCTCTTCCAGAGAAGCTGGCTAAAATAGGTTAACTGCTAGTAAAGTGTTCCTACAGTCCTTGCAGAGAAAATCCACTCCATCTTCATTCGCAATAGGTAGATTTGTGAAATACTGAGTATTACGAGTTGTGGTAACGAGTTCTTGATAATTAAATAAGAAAAAATCAGCCTCATGTAAATTTCTCCTGCCGTAGATCCCACCTAGTGTGCACAGTCTATCGCTCACTTGCTCAGCCATTCACTCCACAGGATCGTTTGATTCTTGACGAAAAATGCCAGTTTCCTGATTCTTGTTCTGTCAAAAAAAACCCTTTCAGATACGCTCTGTTTCAAACTCTTGATGGCTAACCAGTAACACCAAGGTTAAATTCATAACAATCTTGATACAGAAATGTGGTTTATTTAAAATGTAAACACATTAAGATCCATTATCTTATGATATATGGCTAATTTGTGTACTACGTTCCCTGGAATGATGGTTTAAAAGACGCATTTTAGCAGATAATCTACAGCTTACTTTATTCTCCATAATGGTACTCATGGGAATTTTACATTCCATTCAGTTTTCTACTTTATGCTCATGATTTAAGTACTCATGCTAATAATACTAATAGTTCAGTGCTCTGCAGCAATATGTGCTTAAAAAGCAAAAAAAAAAAAGAGAGCAAAAAGCAAAAAAGAACTGTTTGCTTTCAGTGTTTCAAATTCAGCTAATGATTAACATTTCTATGTTTCTTGTTATTAAGAACTCCAGGTAGTTTTGCTGTAGGATTTAGACAGCTGAGTGAAACAGAATCACTGAATTCCAGAATGTCAGAGGAAAAGACCTCTGAGATCACGAGGTCCAACCTTTGACTGATCACCACCTTGTTATCCAGATCATGGCACTCAGTGCCACTTCCAGGCATATCTTGACCACCTCCAGGAATGGTGACTGCACCACAGTTCTGGGCGGTCCAGAAACTGACCCCTACAACTTTCTTTCAGGGAGTCATAAAGAGTGATAAAGTCTCCCCATAGCCTCCTTTTCTCTAGGATAAACATCTCCAACTACTTCAGCTGCTTCTCACAGGACTTGTGCTCCTGACCCATCACCAGCTCCACTGCCCCCCTCTGGACTCGCTCCAGCACCTCAATGTCCTTCTTGTAGTGAGAAGCCAAAACTGGACACAGAATTAGAGGTGTTGCCTCACCAGTGCTGAGTACAGAGGGACAATCACTGCTGTCATCCTGCTGGCCACACTACTGCTGATAGAGGCCAGGATGCCATTGGCCTTCTTGGCCACCTGGGCACACGCTGGCTCATGTTCAACTGCTGTCGACCAGCACCCCCAGGTCCTTTTCCACTGGGCAGCTTTCCAACCACTCTGCCCCAGCCTGTAGCACTGCAGGGGTTGTTGTGACCCAAGGGCAGGACCCACCACTTGCCATTGTTGAACCTCATACCTTTGGCCTTGACCCATGGATGCAGCCTGTCCAGATCTGTCGGCAGAACCTTCCTGCCCTCCAGCAGATCAACACTCCCACCCAACTCGGTGTCATGCATACATTTACTGAGGGTGCACTCAATCCCCTTACCCAGATCATTGGCAAAGACAGTAAACCGGACTAGCCCTAATGCTGAGCCCTGGGGAACCCCACTAGTGACCATCTGTCAGCTGGATGTGGCTTGATTCACCACCACTCTCCAGGCCTGGCCATCCAGCCAGTTTGTATCCAGCAAAGAGTGCACCTGTCCAAGCCATGGGCTGACAGCTTCTCCAGGAGAATGCCATGGAAGACAGTATCAAAGGCTTTGGATAAAAAAATTAGAGTGGAATATGATATTTTAGGTCCAAAGGAAAACACAAAAATCTTCTAATTAGTTTGTAATCCACACATTTCCCTACTTTAAATGCTTTCTTTGCTTCCACAACTGTTGCTGCCCTGTTTGAATGAACTGCTACTGGCCTCCTGCCTTAACCTCGTGGAGATCCTCAAGTGATCTGTCCCCTTGCTCAAGCCACTCAAGGGGGTACAAGTCACTAGTCTGACTTGGCCACAGGCAGCAAGGCTCAGCTCTGCTCCCACAGATAGTCACAGAAGCAGAGCTCCTTACTCTACTGCTGTGAACAGCATAGCAAGGAAAACTGCTCTTACATTTTGGGAATGTTCAACCACCCATCTTCCCGCCCTTTTGAGGAATGAGACTTTTGCAACACGATACTTCACTGAGCAACCTGATCTAGTGGGTGGCCTCCCTCCCCATGGCAGGGGGGTTAGAACTAGAGTATTTTAAGTTCCTTCCAATCTAAGCCTTTTTATAATTCTATAATTCTCTGTTTTTCCACAGTACTAGAGCAAATTAAAAAACTCAAACCCATAAGCAAAAATATTCTGTTAAAATCCAGTCAAAACCAGTTATGTTTTCTATGGTATTTGCCAAACTTCAACTGCTGAATATCATGCTCACATTTGTTTAAAAACTTTGTAGCCTTTGTAACACCTGAGAAACTCCATTGCAAATGTTACTTTACTCAAACTGTGCCTTCTGCTTTGGCACAGCAGTGACTGTGCACTGGTTCTAATTTCTTAGACTGCAGATTTCATTTCTTGACTATTTTTAGGACTTGCTTTTGAATTGTCTGGATTGATAGTGAGCATCTTGGTACAAACACTAACTATATCTACAAAACACCTGAAAGACTGTAGTGCCCTGATACACTGGTTTTGGCCACAAAGCTGGCTTAAGAAGTTTCTTGCTCTTTTCATCCCTTTGTCCCACGCATGACAGTGGAACAAAAGATGCAGCATGCTATGGTTTGCACATGGAAAAGGGAGGGGTTGGGAATATAGAGATGGTGGCAGGACTGTCCTAGAATGATTTTTTTTTTTTGCAGAATCATGTCCTCAGCTTCATCTGCTCTGAAAAGCCTCTGACACTACAGATGTGTCTTAAGTAACAGACAGGTTTAAGTAGCTCACTAAACAGTGGCACGAAGCAATTTGGTTTCAGGAAGCCACTGGGAGTGAAAGGAAACAAGACTAGAGAATTTTTTTTCTTAATGTTTGGACATTGCCTTTATTGCCACCCTGCCCTTCCAGGAAAATTTCTTTAAAAGCAATACTGGTCTTAAGTTTATAGAGTGTTACAAATTATTTTTTACTCTTAGCTCATTAACAAAAAACTGAATTGTATGGGTACAGAGATCTAATTGTAAAAGCAAAATTCACTTGCTTTTCAGGTTCACTTCACAAAGTGCATTAGAACCTAGCTGAAATCAGTGAAGTATCTGTTAGATTTGGACACAAGTATACTTGCCTTGCAAAGAACACATTAAAAAAAGCCCAATTACAGAATAAAGAGGTTAATCACTCTTACAATACACAGAATAAGCAGCAGCTACACCTAAGTAACTATACTTAGTATTTGGTCCATCCTTAATTGTGTGGGCAATTTTCAGTAATTCAGTATTCTTGACCAATTCTAACTGGAGTTGTTACCTCCTATGAGACCATTTGAAAATGTAATGGGCACTTATTTGGTTTTGAAGGCTAAAATAAAATTTAAACTACTGGCTCTGTAAGGTTCTTTATTATTATTTTTAGTTTCACAGTTTCACAGTTTCAGTTCCAATTCACATGCTTAAATGCTCAAAACAGAGTCCTGACAGCTCTCACTTCCTCTGCAGAGCAGTATGGTGGGAGACGCATTTCTTCACAAACAATGAGGTCAATTTTGTTTCTTTTCTGAGCTGCCCAAAGTATAATTTCTGCTAAAATTAATATATGCTTGTGTACTGGCTGATCTTATGACTGATTTCTAGTTGTTTTGACAGCTGCAGTTGTAGTATGGGCTGTCACTGAAGTCAGTAGAAAACTTGTCACTAACTTCAGTGGGAGTTGGAACAGGAGCTTTACAAGCTGCATTTAAGAGTTTAACAAGTCCTTAGAGGCTTCACGGAGCTAAAACATTTCTAAAGCTTGCCTTTTCCCTTTATTCTGAACAGATTTGTAATGTTGCGAAGGACAGGCTTCTTCATTCATTGTGTCAACTAAAAAAAAATTAGCAGACCATCACCCCAGCCTCTGAGTTATCTTTAGGTTTGAAAATTTACCATGACAGAAATTTTATCTCTCAATAATTTATATGATATTTGAACACAAGAATAATGCAGGCTTAAATGCATTGAGGGCATCATTAAGCATAAATTTGTAGCTGATTATTTGATATTAGTGTTTTAATAATTATATCAATATTTATTAAATTTTGTGCTTATATGAGTGGGTAATATCAAAACTACAGAAACTTTTAAATGCTATAACTTTGCTATAACTTTGGTTTTGCTTCTACGGCTGCACACACTGTTATTTTTGGAAGGATGGGGGAAAGCATATAATCAGGCAAGTCTGGTACTTCCACCATATTAATCCAGGCTATCTTCAGATATTTCAATTCCTGATAGTGTGCCCTACCTGATTTGTGTCTCTGGCCACTCCCATTTCACTAAAAAGGGTTTCTGGGATTGAACTACCCAGCTTTCAAATTGAACTCTTACACTGATAACTCAGCTTTCCATGCCAACAACTTTCAAAGTGTGGTGGAACAGTACTACAAGTCATTTTCTCCTCATTAATAATGGCAAATGCAGTGAAAATGTTACCTGAGCCTTTTTTTTTTCTTTTTAGTAGGAATAATGAACATATCATGCTATATGAGAATGTAAAAAATGATTGTGTTCCAATCTGATTAAAAAATGAAAAATTGAAGACTTCTCCACTAAAAACTGATGGAAGGGCAGAATAACAAATTTCACTACTTTAAACTTCAGTTTATGGTGACCAATCTGCCATTTGTCTAGAGTAAATTTGCTAAAGTTGGGTTATGAGGAAGTAGATCCACAGTTGGAGAGAGAATAGTTATTTAATTTACATGTTCTTCAACACCCCTGGGGTGAAAACAGTCGTCAACCATATTTCATGTAAGGAATATACGTTAAGGTTGATGTGCTTGATTTGGGGTGGCTGTATCTGTAACTCCCTGGCACCACCCGGCACCTCGGTGACATTTTGAGAAAGCACCACCACATCACCACCAATCTTCAGAAAATAAGACACCAGCAAAACAGTTAATTTTCATTTTATTTTAATTACTACATAGCTAAATATAGCTGGACTACTGAGTAAACTACAGTGGGAAAAGGGCTGTATATGACATATGAGACATGTGACATGTGTGATGATATCAGTGGGCTTATCCCGACTGGGTCCATGCTTATTCTTGTAACAGTTGAATATGCAATGGGCATTATATTAGTAACAGACACGATCTACTATGCAAATCCTATGTCTTCTTCAAGAAAGAATCATATTTTTTTCCCAAATTCAGTATTTTCACACTGCTACTGCTAAAAGTATAGTAGAAAACGTCAGCCACAGGCAGATCAATAAAATTAAGTTTATATGATTCCCCCATTTATTATTTACTTAATAAATATTACTGTACTAGTATATTACTGTGACAACAGTGCTACTATACATATATTTACTTAATATTTACTTGCTATGGTAATCATTAAGTTCACTTGGACCTACCTTAAGTGGCAAGGTTATCTTGTTAATACTTTTGGCAAGAGACACTGTACATTGGTTGCATTTTCAAGCATCAAAATGAAACTCATGCAAGAAGGGTTATACTATGAGTATTGCTGTCTGTGTTCTGGAAATTAATGACAAGCTGATAAATTTGAATTTTTGAAGAAAAGTATCATTAGTTATACGAAACCTACAACTGGAAAGCATTAGTTTACAATCAAGTGGATTTTTTTTTTGGTGTAAAAAATGACTACAGAATAAAAATGGGAGAGAGTCGAATTGGAACAGAGGTCAGCTAAACACTCTCACTGGAATTTAAACACAAGAGTAATGTTTGTTTGCATAATTTTTCAGTGATTGCATATTCGCTTGCAGCCAAAGCACAGATGTGACCGTTTAATGAAAATAAAGTCCTGCTCTAAATCACTGTCTAAGCTGTTCTCTCATAAGAAATATGTATAAGTATTAAAAAGATAAGTAATGTCTGTGATGGGATGCCCAGAAATAAACACAATATTCCAATTATTCTCAAGTGTCTGGACTTTCTTTGTTTTGTTTTGGGTTGGATTTTTTTTTTGTTTTCCCATTTCATATTAGGAAATAAATTGGCTAAAATACTTTTGCCTGTTCTGTTTTTTCATAAAAGCTCTACACACTACAAAGTATGGGTATACATTAACTGCAAAGCTGTTTTTACTGCAGTAATAATCAGCTTTAATCTTGTTTGCTACCATAATGAAAATTCTAACAAAAATTTTAGCAAATAATAATTCTGACAATCTTCTTTGCAGAGCATCAGCTGTACTCAGAACATTCTGATAATATTAAATCACATACTCTCTAAGTACTCTATAATAACTCTTTTAAGCTGTCAATTAATGAAACATTACAAGTTACTTAATGAACCACTGCTGAAAATACATGGTTTTGTTTTAAGCTGAGATTCAAAAGGCAAAACAAAATTCACCTCCAGGACAACATAAGCTTATACATGAGTATATATTAAAGGACAGCTTGTCAAAGGCTGTCTATCTAGATTTTGAAGGATAGAAATTAAGATTCAGTGAAAAAAAGTGAAGGATGTTATCAATGGATATGGACCACTAAAAAAGTCTGTATTCTAAAACAAATTGTCTTGAATACTTGCTCAGAATTTAAAATCAGTTCTTTATCTCACAGGCAGGTGGCATTAAATGAAGGTGAAATCAAAGCTTTGAACTTTACTAGAAAATATATTATTTAACATTAAGCATTATGGCTGAGAAAGTGTAAAACTATAAACCATTTTCTAAATGCATAAGCATTCCTCATTGAGCAGTGCTTCTTAGGGTACAGTTTGCTGGGGTACTGCAGCTGGAAAATTATACACAACGAAGTTGGAATCCACTGAAGAAGCCACATTCCTGGCTGCCATTCCCCATCCCCATTAGCAGCTATCAAGCTGGAATAACATAGCAGGCTCCAACTGAGATGTTACAGAAACATACACTTGCAATGCAGAAAAGAGAATTTGATTTTGAGACGATGAACAAAAATGCTTCTGTGAGTAAAGATGGGCAATCTACAAAAAAGATGAGACTGAGACTTCTGTCTTCTCCCCCATTCTCTAACGTTGCCTTTGTTCTTTCTGGAGCAATACAAAGCCCGAAGTATAGCTAAGACTAAACTGATACTCACGCTTTTCACTTTGTCTTGATACAAATTTTGAAGCTGGCAGTCCTGCTGACAATATGGTGTAAAAATACTAAAAGTTTAGGCCATACTGCTATAATTTAGTGTTTGCTTATAGATATATATAACTGTGTTCTATATATAACTGCACTGAGAACTGTTATGACACCCATTGTATCTTACAGGCTGCAAGCACTACTTTTGTCAGCCTAGTTAGTGAAAGGGATAAGCCATGGAGCAGGAGACATCCTTCCTAGGAACATCTCAGCATGGTTGCCTAGAGACTAATGTGTTTTACCATTCATACTAGATATTAGGGGATTTATGAGCTTATTGTATGTTTTTCTGTGCTTTCAATGTGTTTCAGACCAGTCCTTAATGAGGAGAGTATGTGCCCCTGAAGACAGTCTACTCCAATGATCCTGTGCCTCAATCATTTGATCCTAGCCCTGCACTCAGCCTTGACTTCTCAAATCACAGGCTTGTCACTGCCAACTGCCAGAGTATCTGAGCGTGGGGAGATACACAGCCTGTAGTAAGCACACCTGTTGCTGTACTTGCTGGTAAGTGCTGAGCCAGCACCCATGAAATTATTACAGAATCATGTAATCATTTAGCCTGGAAAAGACCCTTAATATCATTAAGTCCAATCATTAACCCAGTACTACCTGCTCCACCACTAAACTACGTCCCAAAGTGCTACATCTACTTGTCTTTTAAATACTTCAGGGATGGTGATGCAACCACCTCCCTGAGCAGCCTGTTCCAATGCTTGAAAACATTTTTGGTCAATAAAATATCTCTAATATCCAATCTAAACCTTTCCTGGCACAACTTTACCCCTTGTCACTTGTCACATGGAAGAGGCTAACCCCCAACTGGCTACAACCTCCTTTCAGGTAGGGAGGAGTAAGGTCTCCCCTGAGAGGAGAGGATTTATTCAGGATAAACACCCCCAGCTCCCTCAGCCAATTCTCAGAGCACTTGTCTTCCAGACCCTTGACCAACTTTGTTGTCCTTCTCAGGACACACTCCAGCACCTCAATATCCTTCTTGTAGTGAGGGGCCCAGAATACAGGCATATGACACATACAGACCACCCTGTATGACACCTTTTCCCTATGTTATCTGGTATTTGAGGGGCAAAGAAGATAACGATCATTGCATACATGTGACTGTAAAACATCACACATAGGATACATTTTTTTTTGTCTTAGAGAGGTAAAGGCACCTTACTGTGTTACTGCTTCACAAAGGAAATACCCTTTTCTTATGAGAACTGAAAGTTAATAGTCTTAGAATTTATATTTATATGACTTAGCGTGTCTTTTTTTTCCTCATTTTGTGAGGTGTGAAAGCAGGTGAAATGATAGATGTATGAAAGCCTGACTCTGAATATCTACCTTGTGATATGTTTGCAGTATTTGCTGAATTATACATTAAAGGAGATACTGATATTTACAGTTTAATGATCTAATGATGTGGGATTCAGTAGAACCAAATCAATATGAGAGAAATGGTGAAGTTTCCCACCCAATAAATCATCTTTGCCATGACATGAGACATAGCAGAGCAAAATAATTGCAACAATAGCACTGACACACAAAAGGATGTATTTATGTCATTGTGATATCATCTAAGCTGAAGCTTGGTTTTTGTTACAATAGCTATAGTGAAGCCATATTTATAACTCCAGGAAGAATAGTTCCAACTCTTTACTGTATGGTAATAGCTACAGTTTTTCTGCTTTCTTTGTCCACTGATGACTGCATAATATCCACTAGGTCCCGAAATGCATTCCTTTCATAAATCCGTATTTCACCTCATGATTTTTCCTTCCACATAAGAATATTTCTCGGAAATCCTCGCGATAGAAAGGTGATATATTTTCAGCTATTACAAACACAGCATCCTTGTCAAACGTGTTTGGGGACAAGGCTGCTCATTCCCCTTGGATCTTTTCAGAACAGAACACACGTTGTGCTGCAACAAAGTGCTGGTGAACCTGGTGAACGACACTCATGCCATTTGTTAACAATAAATGATCAAGAAACATATTTGCACAGCTTATTAAGACCAGTACTCACAGAGCTGTGAGCCTACAGAGAGCTTGGTACTCCCACTCCCTGTGCAATTCTAATGAAGGCACTAGGCAAGTAATGAGCTTTACCACAGCATTGACTTTTCTTAATTACCATTGACTGGCATGTGATTATTACAGAAACGCTCATCTTTCTGTGGAAAGAATTGTGTCTGCTAAAATTGGAAACCTTCTTTCTTCTCAAGCACACATGCACATGCACACACTAAATTGAGGTTTCAAAGTCAAACATTCCCTCTTAGGACAGGTTGGCAGTAAGACTCCTCAGCCAACCTTCATTTGGACCCCTTGTGTTTATGCATCAGGTTACTGGCATCAGTTCCTTAGTCATGTAATCACATTCTCATTGATTTCTGACAAGATCCACAGCTTTTCAGCCCACAGTAGAGACAATGGTCAGAGAATGAATATCCATTCAGTATTTTGTGCTGTTCTCATGATGTGGCTCGTGTCTGTGTGACAAGAAAACACAGCGCTCATTGTAGTTCAGCAGTATTATCAATGATCTCTTTCCTAGGCTGCTTATCATGGTGATGCCACAAATATTAATAAATCTATTTTATAGCAGGGTGATAAGATACATTAATTCCCATTCTATGGCTATAACTGGATCACAGGGAGTAAGGTAGCAACTTTGTATTAACTGAGCCTTCTTTCACTGGCCTGTCAGTTACTGTTTCTGAACAATGGGCATAAAATGACTCCACAATTTCATTAAAGGTCTTGGTGCTACCACAGCAAGACAGGCACATCTGGCTCTTACATCTATACTAGTAAATTAAGCAAGTCCTGGAAAGTTTCTGGCACTAAGGGCAGCTGGCACAGAAAGCTTACATCCCCATCAGCAAAGCCCTCTCACCTCCAGCACAAGCCTGCCTGTGTGCAAATTGCCTTCTGGGAATGGTCTCTGGACCACTTTAATGGCAAAACCCATGCTGGCATGCTGTTGGGAAGGGGCTGGCTGGGCCACACCAGCCCAGGCCAGGGAAGGCTGTAAGTGTGCTAGCACAGGCATTTTTGCCTGCTCCTCAGGAATGTTTCCAGGCACACAATGAGTACAGGTTTCATTGCCAAAATCACCTTCTTGTATTTTTCTGCCTCTTCTCAAAAGCACTGCAGAAGGTAGCTTGCTATCTAGAAACCAGGTAAGTTTGCCTATACTTTTTACTAGTGTTTTCCTTACCCAACTCTATTACAATGAAACACTATGGAACTGAATTATCCGTTGTACAGCATTTCATAGTAATAATAGTAGGTATCATCTGTATTTGTACAGCTTGTCATTCTAACACATTTTATGTTCTGGATAATAACAATTACCAATGTAAAAATGCCAAATGGATCATTACACTGAGCAGAAGAAAAGCCTGAGGCATAAAATATAGATTTATTCATTTCTATCTTCCTTAAAAAAACAAAAAAGGATCACATACAGTGTTTGCCATTTGTTTTACAGCTGAATTTATCACATCATCAAATTGATGGGCCAAGGGGAAGGAATCTTTTAATGCAACATAGAATAGAGTTCAGTCTTCCAGAAAACATTTTTTATACACAAGCAAATATGTGGCCAAATGGTATGAAAACTGCAAATAATTTGTAAGCAAGTATATTACTTGAAAAATACAATGACCACTTCCCACCCTTGTTCCTAGGTATTTTTGCTCTTGTGAGAAAAGAAAAACACATATTATGTTAATCAAATGCCATTTAATGTTTTTGTTTGATTTTATTAGCAGTATTTATTTACCTCCCTTCTTACTTTTCACAGTTGCATCCTTTATTTGATACGTTCTTCTACCTGAATCCTCAAATTTCTAAGTTTGCAGAATTTATGTTATCTCATTTGTAGTGCCAAATGACTCATTTGTCTAAAGTTTTTCTATTACTCTACTCAAGCTGGTATTTTTATAACATGATATATTTCCTTTAGCCATGAAAAATAAAAATGCTTCTATTACATATCTCATTATTTTGGGAATGGACATTTGGGCCTAGATGTCTTATTGTTTTACTACTTAGAATAAGGCAGTAACTGAAAAAATATCTTTAAAATGAAAACATTAAAATCATGCAGAGTAAAAAGATCCATAAATGTCAAAATTAAAATGTCCAAAGTTCAGAATATTAGTATTTATTTAACAGAAGTTAATTTTACACTGTTTTCAAGGTACTGATAATTTCCTACATTTGTGCATAAAAATAAAAATGTTGGGCAGGGGTTTTTCCTGTATTTTAAACCCCTTCATATTAGAGCTAAAAGTACACTGCTCTGGATAAGCATTTTTGTTTTATTTTAGCCTCCAAATATTCAGGAATTCAAATATTACGTGAAAGTTTTATTAATACAGTAGGGAGTTTACTGTATGACAAACTAATTGCACATTTATTCTGATTAAAAGATAAAAGACTTCCCTGTCGACTTAGCATTACTTACAGAAGTTGTAATATGACAGGAAGTTACAGTGAAATGACACTAATTATTTCACAAATAAGCTGTAGGCAGATGATATATAATATATGAACGCTTATAAACAATTGATGGGAGCTACAAGCAGACAGGTGGAGATACTGTTATCCTGAATGACAGTAAGTATACATCAATCAAAGGCACTATGGAGAGTTACAAGTCATTCTCCTCAGTAACATGCTGAACTGAAGTGTATACCTGTAATAAATACAATAAATATATATGTATAACTACTGAGTTAATGTAAAAGGTTTGTAAGTTTTACATAACATGATACAAGAGACCAAACTGGTTATAAAGGGGCATGAAAAAAATTAGAATTAAAATTACAGGAGGATATTTGAACATCTGAGGATCAGAGTTCTGAAATGGTTGTACAAGGCAGGAAACCTAAATTGTTTTAATATGAGTCTCATAAGATTATGAAAGAGACTATATTAAAAAAACCCAGGAGAAACTCTAATAGGAAACAAAAAAGGGGTAATGGAAGTCTTGTGTATCTAATTTGTGTCATCAAATTAAAAGGAGACTGGACCATAACATCTTTCGTTATAATGTTTATTGTATGAATCTCATAGAGAGCCAACCATAGTTCCTTATGGAATTTAAGAAAACATTTTTCTGTCTTGGAAAAATTAGAGAGAGAGAAGACCAGGAGAACAGGGATGTTCACTTGGAAGCTGGGGATCAGCCATTAAACACAAACCCTTGTTCTTCTGCCTTCTTCAGCTCTCAGACATGTAGTTGGTGTGTTCAGCTTACTTGTTCATGGCCAAGTTGCTTGGAAAATTTGGGATCAATAACTGCTTTTTTTTCCCACAGGTCAGATTACTGGGACAACCCAGCTTGTTTTGTGCTAGTTTCTCCCTGCCCAACCTCCCCATTTGTATACCTAGTAATATCACCCAGGGGTATTGTTTATAAAATGTGTTGTTATTATACAGAGAGGATTTGGCAACTTCCTAATTCTCTGCAGCACATTTCTGGACAGAAAGGAGCCCCTTCATGCAGCCTCCTCTTTTACAGGAATTTACATCTGAGCATTACAGATAAAGGCTGGAGAAGAAGATCTTCAAGCCAACGATGTATGAGTCCATTGAATCAAGCAATGACACTGTGATAGTAACATATTACCAGTGGAGCTCCCTTTAGTTTTATCATCATGTGAATCTGACATAAATTATTCTGGCACCATATTAATAAGTAGGAAAAAGCAGGTTTAATCTCACACTGGAAAAAATTTTAAATTATTGTTTGGACTTTACCCAACATGAGGTTTTTATTATTCAGTTTTCTGTAGTCTGTACAGAATAAGTAGAAGCATACACTCTGCTAAATTGTGTCCAACCACAAATGCTATAAACTTAAATCAGTTTTGAATAACAAAGATACTCCCAGGCCAGTGAACTTTTGCCCCAATTAAATAATTCAGAAGATTTGTCTTTTACCACTATAGGAACTAGAGAATCTTTGTTCTTTCTATTAATTTAACTTTACCTACTAAACCAAAGCTGATAGTGCCAAAATCTTTGAGTTTATGAAGACATCTTAGGCACTCCTAGGAACTCTGCCTCAGCTGTTCAAATAAAGGTGAGGAGGGCAATGTGTGGTGGTACTGCACACCTCATCCAAAGCTCCACTTGCTCATCCTCCTCCTCCCTGGAAAGATCATTCATCTGCTTTCAGATCCACTTATCAGAGCACCAAACAGTGACTGGAAATTAGTGCTGTGCCAAGTGGGAGTCAGGTGTGCCAAACTATTACATACAGTCCACCAAAACCAGCCTGCATTTTCTCTAAGGCAGAAAAATGTATCTATGCAGAGCACATGCACTGGGCGCTTTCAAGAAAAAGCCACTGGCGTTAACATGACTCTATCGGTTCTCACATGGTGATAATTACACTGAACTAGGTTTTCACTGGTTGTAAACCTGAGGTCTTCTTGCACTCTCTGTTTACCACATAGATCATACTGACTATTGCTACATCTAAGTAGCAAATCAGTTTGCTTGTGAGGAGCAGAAAAACATCAAGGGCAAAAACTATTAGAGGAGATCTATATATGTTAACAACTTTCTAAGTGTTTTTTACTGAATTTTCAAAGAGAGGGCAAAACAAACATTGCCACAACTGATGCCTTTCTGATCTTACCTTACTGAAAACAGAATTTTCTAACATTACCACAGTAGCATGAGTTATCCATGTTTCTCCATACTCACTACTTCACCTTTCTTCTAGGGAAATTCTGCAACACATGCTGGGTGCTAAATCTTTGGCTATGAAAACAGGCTTGGTGACATTGCTTGTTTATGCCTCTAACAGCACTTGGAGTAATGCAATAGTGGAGCATCACATGGCTAGCAAGAGGAATGGACTAAAAATAGGGACAAGCAAAGCAGAAACGCTTCTGACAGTGTTTGTTGACTTCATATTGTTGTGGACTGTCACCTTCTCAATCCTGGAAAAAAAAAGGCTGTCAAACTATCTAAAGGTTAAATGCTAAAAGAAGAAGTAAGCAGCAAAACTAGTGATTACCTCACAGCTGCACCCCATAGCTGAAGCTCCCTCACATCTTCTACTAACATAGTATCCTTTGCTGTACCCTTGCTATGCCTATAGCAGTAAATCAATGGTCCAGAGAAATTCTCCAGCTTTCAAACCAGGTGGCATGGCTTGGATGTTGTCAGTAGCACAAGCCCGACCAAGCAAGGTGGCCAGATCCAAGCTGCCCATTGGCAGTGGTCTCTGGCTTGCACCTCCCTGCCCCAATAGGGTACAGGGATTGTCTGGGAGACAGTTCCTTATCACGGCCCTCAGCTATTCCAGGGGTCATTCCTGCAGTCACAAAGCAAAGACAATCTCATACCAGCACCCAGAATCACAGCCTGACACTTTTTTAGGGTAGATATAACCTCTGTACTTCCCAAGTACAATAACCCCAGTCCTCCTGCTCTCCCACGAGTTTGCTATGTGTCCTTGACTACTAATGGAATGTGATGATGAGGACCTACTCACTTCCACTGGGTGAGCCCAAGTTTAGATCCTTTGTCTCTCTCATGAAGACCATAAAAGAGGACTTTTGGTGTGAGATTAGGAGGTGTATTTATGAGACCTGAATGGAACTGATTACTCCACACACAATTCTACAACTAAGTGCGTGTCCAGCCATTTATGCAGCTTTAAGAGTCAAAGCTTCATAGTAACTAAAAATATTAGTGCTTTGATGGAGTGGTGTTTGCCTGAATGCATGTTATTTGCTTTTTCTATTAGTTGAGAGATATTTGATATGCCAATAGACTGTTTTCTTTTTTCCTTTTTGTGTCCTCATAACGTCCTCAGGGGTTTAGGAAAATTCCTTTTGACACATTTCTGCATCTGTCAGTGTCTTCATGCTTTTGAAAATCAGGCTCTGTGAGGCTTAGGATTTTAAAGCCTATTTTAAGAAGTGACATTAGCACTTGAATCCCACTGCATTTTTGTGAAATTGAGTGTCCAATTTTCAGGAGACTTTGTATTGATTCAGAGAGGTAGCTAGCAGGGCTTATGAGAGCATCATAGATCTTAGACTTTAGTGTGAATTAAGCACCTAGAGTAATTTATCAAATTTTGACTACAATAAGGCTATTATCTGAACCTGTTGGAGCCCTTAGGCTTCATAGTGTTTACATCACTTTGAAAATGGAACTAAGGCTGCAATGATGCTTAGATAATTTTGGAAATGCTGCCCTTTATCCTCTCATACACTGTAATTTTCTCTAAGAGAGATTTGTAGTAAAAGGAAAAAAACACTTTTCATTTCAGATCTCTTTACTGTTGTTTATTCCCTTGGGTTCAAAAGCAAAATTTCTACTGAAACCTGTGAAACATCTACTTCAAAATCAACACCAGAAAAAGCTCACAGAACATAATTGGGTTGTGTGGATTTCTAGAAAATGTGTTGAAAACATCTCAATGGAAAAGATATCCGTGTCTATTCATAGTAATTGCAACAAAATATTATTGCTTCCTCATTAAGTTTTGCCAATAGTTAGCACACAATTCTCTGTGATTTCTGCATGCTAGCACAGAGTTCTCCAGAGTTTGTTCCTTTTCATTTATAATGCTAAGGTGCTTCTCACATGTGGTGGATAATCTATACTAACATAAAGGTGTATTCATGGATACAGGGCAGTTTTGTAGAAACTCAGTGACCTGCCTTCATTGCCTGCAAGAAGAATAACTGATTACTTTAAGAACGAAGCTCATCTAAGAGAGGAAAAATATGTGAGTCAAAGATGGTGGTGAAAACATATGTCCATATGTAACTAGAGAATTGGATTTCATGACAATCTATGACAATTTTTATGTATACAGAGCTTCCATCATCTTCAACAGATGTTACACATGAAAGCAAGCACAGAAATCATGTAAAGCACTGCAAGACAAGAGTATGTGGGGCAGAAAATGCTGTTGGAGGGGTCTGGGGTGACTTACACTATGGCCATGAGGTGAAAGCAAAATAGCAAAAACCTAAAAACAGGCAGACAGAATTGTACCTTGGCTTGTACTGGGATCTGTATTTGTTAGAAGTGGATTGCTGCACTGTAGCCACCCTGTTTTGCAGTGCTAAGGGAGACAGGAGCCGTAGTGCTGGGAGAGTGCCCCGCTTCCTGTCACGCTGCCCACCTGCTCAGTGCCATCACTGTGCTCCCACCACCCCTCTGCTGCATGTTCTCATCACTGTGTCACCTCAGCCCCCCAGCATATGGACAGTGATGCACAGTCTGCGTGGCCACTGTCTGTCCTGCACGCTCTGCCACTGCTGCCACCCAAGAGCGCTGGGAATGGCACTCACATTTCATTTGCACTGGCAGAGCTACAGACAGGCAGTAGTTGAGAATAACAGATAGTGCCAGCCTGAGAGTGACATTTTATTTAAATCAGAAGAAAATGTACAGGGGTTGCTGTGAGCTTCTTTGGCAACAAGATTTGAGTTGCCAGCTATGACTATGTGCAAATTTTCTCTTGTCCCAGCACAACTGTTGATTGGCAGAGGCTCAGACTTAAACAGCGTAGGGGAGGCACAGCTGTTCCCAAATGTTAAAAGCTACTGCAGCAAAACCTTTGCTTTTGCCCAGCTGGTAGAGATACAAAGTATGTTATACATATATGCACATGTACATGTTCTCCATTATTTTTTACTTATTAATTTACATATAAAGGTTCATCTTGTCTTTCACTTAAATGAAGACCTGTAGTATCCTCCAAGTAACAAAAAGCGTATAAAAACCTTATGAAGGCAAGTATCTTTTGTAGCCCTGAAGACAAAGGTAACAATTCAGGCTACCTTATGGTCTTAATACAGCAATGCTCATAAGCCCTCTATTAAGGAATATTTTATAACAAAAGTGAAGAAATACTTTTCACCAGAATGGCTAGATATATAGAATGTGCTGGATTAGTAGGACAAAAAAACTCTCCCAAACCCAAATCTAAAACTTCCTAAATTCATATTCGTCTTGTATTATTTCATTATATGCCTGGGGAGCAATCTCCCAGGCTGGATGCCCACGGGTGCTCACCACAAGTGCATGAGGAGTTAAACCTTTGCCCAGACAGCACAGAGAAAGTTGTAGAGACCACGCATCTTCTGTATGAGTCTGCTGTTTGACATAACAGATATGAGCAAATTTTCAATGAACAGAATTCCTGCAGTTTACTTCTGTCCTCTTTACAGCAAGGATGACAGGACTGTGTTAACACAGCACTCATCTGGTCTTTTCAAAATCTCAGCTGGATGAAAATATCACACACACCCTTGCACACAAATCTCAGATCATCCCAAGGCCAATGCCACTGACAGCAATGCAGCATGTATGGATTAATCTTGTTCATACAACTTCAAGGTGAATTTAGTCACTCCTTCCACGAACAGATTTTTAATAAGACCTTAATTTCGTATGATTCATCTATTTAGATATTTTCTACCTGGGGTTTCTCTTGACTCATTAGCTAGTAACCTTTTAAAAACTCAGACAGATGCATTCATTTTCACTGGTTCTAATCCATTAACAATGATCAGTGCCTAAATTTGGTATATGATAATCTTCTGCTTTCTATGACACTGAAAAGGCTAATCACATCAGGAGATGCAGTCTGAGAGGAAAAACTGAATTATATTTACACAATCTCCTAGGGCCTTATTATGTCTATCAACAGTTTAATTATGTAATTTTATTTTTACTTTCTTAACATTTCAGAAGATGAAAATATCAGTGGGTTAATAAAATCCTTCCCTTGACAGTCAATGGCAATCTGGAAGCAACAAATTCAATGTCATCATAACCTTTCATATTTATATATTGATTTTCTAAAATGAACATATCAAATTTACTTAATTCTATTAACAGTACTGCTTACAATTTTATACTACTTAAAACTACAGAATAATTTAGCCTTTGTAATTAAAATATCTACACATATTTAATATGCACATATTTCCACATACTATGTCAGCCACCCTCCTTATATGTACGTGCTGGTGAATCAAAAGTCTTGTTCCTGCATGTGTATGTTACAAAATGTAGTATGTGGTGATGTAATGAGAGAAAAGGTCTACTGATTTTTTAATAGAATACCATATATGACCAAATCATTGCTAATAAAATGTGCATAATAGATCGAGGTGTCTTGGATACCAAAAAAGGAAAGGTCTGTACCTTATTTGGGTTTCTAACTCACTTTACAGTACTTTGTGTGTTGTTATGCACTATTTTTGCAGACTCTGAAAAAGACTATATTTGTTCTTCTAGTTGGTACGCACCAGCCAAATTCATTAAGTCTTCTGTGTTCAAAGGCTAAACACAGATGCATAGCAAACATCAAATAGTACCAAAGAGATGAAAGAACATGATGATGACAATACTGAGACATACCAAAGGTTCAAGCACAGCATCTGTCACTGCTCAGTGAAAGAAGCCTAGGCAATTGTATAATAACAAAATGCATAATGTTATTTCCTGAGAGCGCTGGCTTGGGCTTAGCCAGGCACAACGTCTTTGCAGTTGACAGACAATGTTTTTGATTCCATGAATTGGTCCAGTTACTTTTCCAATCCATCTAAACTGTTAGCATCCACAATGAAGTTCCCTGGCTCAACTCCACTCTGAGTGAAGAGCCGCCACCTCTGCTCTGCTCAGCCGGGGACTCTCTGGTTTTATTTCATGTCCCCTACTACTTTTAGTGGAAGGTCCTGAGTGTCTTATCCATCTTTACTATGCCACACCCCAAGCTCATGCCTCGTTCAGTTTAAAGAGTTCTATCTAGTACATGTTAACATTCCTTGGTATAAAAGTTGTCCACAAAGCTTTTATGACACTTCTTGACCATCTCTGATTCCTCTCCAGTTTCAGAACACCAGCTGGAGGCTCAGGAAACCAGAACTGTACACAGCATTCACAAAACTAACACACATGTCTAGCTGCATAAAGTTTTATGCTTTTTCTTTCTAAAAATTCCAAGTATTGCATCTGCTGGTTTTGAGCGATGCTGAACTTTTGGCTCACCTTATCACAGAGCAGTCTGTTGTAACTCCTGTATCTCATCCCCTGTGGTATTTGTTAGCTAATAGCCCATTGCTCAGTGTCCGAAGGGAGGATTTCTTCTTTTTCCCCTGTGCATCACTCCACATCTGAATTTCATTTCAATATGTGGTCACTCAGTACCAATGATCCCTCTGCAGTTCTTGACAACAGTTCTTCTAAGTAACATGACATTTAACACTTCTTTACTCATCCCTTTACAAATCACTTGTAAGTGTTCTGATCACATACATTTTATGGGATTACCCTGGTGATAGACATACTCCAGAAAAACTGATAATACATTCCTGAACTTTGTTTACTATCCTTTAGTCAGTTTTTCTCTGTGGGGAATTCCCCTTTTATCCCAGGGTAACTTTATTTAGGAGGCTTTGGTGAAGGATCCTGTCAAAAGACTTTGGTATGATCCAAGATCACATCAAATATTTCCCCTTCAAGCGATCATGGAAACCCTCAGAATGTGCCAGTGGGTTATAGAGCTTAATTCTCCTTTGCAAAGTCACCATGACTTTGCCACAATATCACAATGATTCATGTATGTACTAATTTTACTTTTCATTATAATTTCTTTTAATTAGTTTGTACTAATTGCAGATAACAGGTTTATTCAGCTGTGATATCAAAGATCTTTTCTGCAGTCCTTTGAAGAATAAGTGTCCTGTAAGTCCCTTTTCCATCCTCTGGTACTGGAGTGTTTTTAAGCAAGTGGCCAGAGGCCACACTTTGTGATTCAGAATTCAGAATCCTCCTATCCTCCAGAAGATGAAAACAGTCTACACCATCACCCAGCTCTAGAGCAACTGAATGATTATTTTATCAAATGAATAAAAGCCTACCAGAGAACCATCCAGTCAAAGTCAAATTTTCTTTCAAGAAAATCTTCAGGTCTTCATCTGCAGCTCCATGTTGGAGCCTCTGCTATAAAGCTCCAGTCTGAAACAGCACTGGGAAAAGTAACCAGCAACAGAAGTCACATATCTTTCCTAGGGCTGGATGTGGTTTTCCTGCAAAGATCAACACTAACTAATTTTGTATACGTGGCTTCTCATACTAGCCATGGAGGGAAGTCCATTTATATCTTTGGCCATTTCTTTTTCCTTACCACCTCTCCTCCCAGTGCCTATGGTACCAACAGCCTTTTATGTGGTGTCTGAGTGTCTTCCTTCATCATTCCAGTTCACAGTTTCTGTTTTAACAGAACTTATTTCCTTTTCTTTCTGTCCTACTTCGATCATCTTCATTTCCCTATTAAGTCTTTGGCTGTGTTTTGCTCAAAGTTTCCTCTTCTGCTTGGCACATACTCACTTACTTCCTTACCTAGACCAGTTTAATTTTGCTGTAAATGGTGGTCCAGTATCAATTTTAAAACAAGAGGACATCTAAAAATGTGTAATCAACAAATCAAGCAAATGAAAAAATATGAAGTCTTCTCATTAGTACATGTATAATCAGATGCATAAGTTGAGTTAATGGTAAACTATCTGTTTCAAAGCACAGTTATCTGATTTAAATATGTAGATGTTAGCAGAGAGTCAGAATAGGGGATTTCCAAAAGCAAACTTCAGCCCAGTGGCACTAATGTCCCTATCTCAGTTTCTGTCATCACTGGAGACAGACAGGTTCCTTCACAGGGTTGCTCAGTGTCACTTGTTCAGATGAGTTTCTCGCTTTGAACGAATATAGTGAAAGCTGGGGGAAAAGACAAGAAATGGGTTTCAAAGCCAAGAATAATTTGATAATAGGCTTTAAGATTTCTTACACACTCATGAAAAATTTCTCTGTCTCTCCACTCTTGACGTCTGAGAAAGTCTCCTAAGTGAAGCTGTCTGCCACTAACTGTTGAATAGAAAGCTGATATTCTGTTACAAAATCATCACAAAAGCAGAGAAATACTATGAATCATAAACTTCAAGAAGACTGAATTACGAAGAAATCATGAAAGAATTTTCCTTGAAAATTGATGTGAGCAACAGCCTTCTGTTTTCCATTTCACTACTCACTGAAAACCTTTGAAATAGTAGACCTGTCCTAAACAGAGGACAGATGCAAAGGGGAAATGCTTACCATTACATTTAGTTGTTAGTAAAACATTTTTGGAAAAAATAAGACCAGCTCAATGAAGTACTTATATTAGGATGTTTAACATTGCATACATAGTAAAATGTAATACATTGAAATGGAAAATATGGATAATGATAGCATATTTAATTACAGCTTTCAAAGTAAGCAGCAAATGCAGAAAACAAGTTCCCTTGATTTTCCTGCCTGTCGATCAAACATAGATAAGATTACACTGTGATAGGATTTCCAGAAAATTGCTTGGTCAGAGTTCATTTCAGATGTGTATCTCCTTTCTTTAAGAGAGGAAGAGAAAGGTAGCTATGAAGACAACTTAAAAAACATGGATTAACGATCAGCACCCAGAGGGATAACTAGAAAGTAAAGTAAGGTAGTAAACCTAGAGCATCTGGGCTGGAACCCAGTATGTGGACATTGGGAACTGAATGCGGGTTTTTCAGTAAAACATTCTTTTGGCAGATAAAAAAAAAGCAAAATGAGTTTTTCAAAACATTCAGGATTTGTTAGTTGATTTATTGAGAAAAGTGAGAGAAGAAATGAAGGTAGCCACAGACTCTGTGGTCCATTTGGCTATTGCCCATGAAGGTCTCCTTCCCATCCCTTAAATGAGCATGCACACGCACGCCCTAGCTTTATTCCACACCTCCTTGAGCCTCAGGATTTGCCATTATTAATCTGCTCTCCTGCTGGCCATGCCAGCACACACATATGTGCCAAAGTACCTGATAAAGCACTCTGAACAAATATTCAGGAAAACACTGTATTTTTCAATATAGTGTTTTTTTCAATTCAATTGTCAACCAAGTGACAATTCCATAAATCAGCTAATCACTGGAAAGACACATGCCTTTGGCTAAAATGGCTTATCCATTCACAAACAGGATGTAATGAGATTCAGTGTGGGAAGTGTACAAACCCACTTTGGAGGGAAAATGGGTGCATTCTTTCCTTTTTTCTCCCACTTTCAGAATTAGAAAAGGGTCTAATTTTGGGACAGTGTGGTCAGTGCAGATTCTGTGAAGAATTTTTTATTCTTGCTGATTCTAATTTGTTGTCAAAAATTACAGGTATCTATGATGTATCTTCTGAGTACTGGTGCTGCTGCCCTAGGTCGCGTGTAGATATCCTTTGGAGAAGGAAATAACATTGGCTGAAAGAGACGTGTGTAACTGCAGTGGGAGCTAACAAATTACAGATTCCACAGATTTACCAAATGACCCGATTTTGAGATATCAAAATAATTTTTGCAGAGACATAAAATCATATAACCTTCATGTCATAACCTATAGTAATAGGAGAAAACAATTATTCACATAATTATTTTAAAATTTCAATTTTCATTTCCACCTGCAGTACCCATTTTACTGAACAGTGCAGAAGGAAGAATGGGGAATTCTAATGGACTCTCTTACATAATGTTGATGATCACTGTCCAGTGAAAATTAGTTAAAATTTGAGGCCTACCATTTACCTAGTTTTTAATTCATGCCATGCATGGCTATTGACTCTTTAAGAATTTATTCATTTAACCAATTCACTTACAATCTCTCTAACAAGCTAATGACTCACACAAGCCGAAAATCTTACACATCTAATGTGATAATGCTGTTATTAATTCCTGAAATACCAGCCAAATTATAATGCTTCTTAGTTCAACTCCTGCAAATGAGAAAAAGAATTTTAATGAACAATTACTGGTTCTGCAGATGGAAATTTCCTTTTTTGGCTCTGACTCAGAAGCTACAAGTGTTACATGTGAAAGACCAAAGCAGACATGAAATTGCTGATTTGAATGACTTCTGATTCGTTTATTGAAAAAACATGAGGACATAGACATAGCTTACTTGTTGTTATTAAAAGTAAGATGTCTTGCATTATGCTTTGGTTACAAACATGTTATAAAATATTACAGCCTTACCAAGTAAATTTAGCATGGATATACCTAATGTAATGAAGACAATTTAAAGAAGTATATCTTAAGATGAAATATGCTTTTGTTAATGTTTCATTAGGAAAAGTTTAAAAAGCCTGAGATATTTATATTTTACTTAAGTTATTAGTTTTGTTGTGAATTCTGGCCCTGATAATTTAAAATAGCATGGCTAATTCTCATTATTTGCGATCAGTTTACAATCTATTGAATTTTGAGCACTGTTAATGCTAAAATATTTATTTTAAAGATGGCAATATTTTTATAGTCTGTAAACTTGACTAATATAATCTGTAATTTACATCAATTTAACTTTGATTTTTTTTCCTGTCTGTCTTGTCCACTTATTTTAGTTAGCTTCCCAATAGAAGGAATATGACTGATAAGAAATAGAAACCATTTGCAAGATTTGAAAGATTATATACTTACATCTGACCTGCTATTAAGCTTCTATTTAGAGAGTTTTCAGTTGTTGAATTAGACTGGATTTTAGCCACTGACTGTAGAGGACCTGAAGTTTTGAAGTATGTGCACATGTATAGCAGCATTTCAATATGCAGGGAGGAAATGTTACATGTAGAAAACTGTTTCCTTATTTTATCCTAAGAATTTCTCAAATTAATCTTTTCTTCCTGGGTCCTTCCTTCAGCCCTTCACTACCTGAATAACACAGATATTCTTAGGGGGGAAGTTCATTTATATCTTTGGCCATTTCTTTTCCCCAACCACCTCTCCTCCCAGTGCCTATGGGACAAATCCTGCCAGCACAGGTCATGTGCCCAGCTCTTCAGCTCTGTTCCTGTTTTGGACCTACTCACCTCATTAACTCCAATCCATAAAAAACATACAAGGTTTTGGGCAGTTTACATGCAGGCCTTTACCCTTTCTTTCTAAATCTTAACTCTAATAGCAGTGCTGAACCTAATTTTAATACCTAATTTTCTGTTCGGGGCCTAATGGAATTTAAACAATTCCATCAGCCTGTTGGAAAAGACTGTCCCTTCCAGTGTCTGGCAAAATCATCCCAGATATGCCTGTTCAGGGGCAGTAGGAGTCACCTTCCAAAGCATCCCATACTACAAGGAGCAGAAGGAAACTGCCTTCCAGTTGTTTGGACTGGCATTGTTTCTCACTACTTTGGTCTGAGAGTCAGAAAACAATGGGAAGGGTAGCTCGCCTACCCACTCCACTTCTCTGCCTTTTTACAGCAAACAAACGTCCAAAGTTGTATCAGCCACATGAGAGCAGCTCTTGGATCACAGCCATGCTCTGATAGGCTGGCAGAACATAAAGAAGAGGGGGGGTTAAGAAGAAGCTGACAGACAGTGTCCCTATTAATAATTCTTTAATTTAAAGAAAAAGTGCTTATCCGCTCTGTGCAACCAAAGTGTAACAGGGTGGCCAGAATGATACCGCATAGTTGCAAGAAAAGAAAAAGAACTCCAGGTATCTCTGAATACTTTATCCTGTGACCCAGGTAACACTAACACCTTAGCAGAAGAATTCAAAACGTAAAACAGGGCAGGTCACCACCCAGGGGTTCAGTAACTTAGCTCAAATACTCTTTCCTGTTGTGTCAGTACCTCTCCTGTTATTACTTACACTGGATGCTACAATCCTACTGAGATGTGTTCCAACAGTTGCAAACAGCCTACCTTGATTTATTGCTGTAATAATCAGTCCTCGGCTTGGCAGCACTTCAGTGGGAATTGTGGCTGCCCCGGTTTCTCAGAATCAAGTCTAACCTGCCGTAAATCAAGCAGGGGCTATCAGTGACTGCTTTTGAAAGAGTGGACATTTTCCCTTTCTGCATTCATTTACCAATTGCAAAAAAAGGAACCATGCTTATTTAGCATGGCTCTTGTCACAATTAATCCATTGATATTGCTAAGGCTCTGGAAAGAAGTCTGCTCACACTGCCTTTTTATATCCTTTCTTTTCTCTTTGCTACATTCACTGCAAACACTGTGCTCTGGTCCCTGTTAACAATACTTTTTATATGAAAAAGTCTTTTTTATTGCAAATAGAGAAATTCACTATAAACATCAAGAACCTCTTTGTAAATACACAACACTCGAGACCATAACCTATACCTTAGGCTTTTTGGCCCATGAATAGGCATTTGAAAGATGCATTTTCTTCAGCTTATTGCCTTTACATGTTTCACCAGTGATCAACTTCCCCGAGAGAAGAGCAACCCCCTTGCATGATTATGCCATAGTAACGGGCCAAGTATTATTCCAAGCTGGTGCTGCTGTGGCAGCATGTGGCATGTCACAAGGCCACTGGAGATGGACCAGCAATAAAACCAGAACTATTCGTCCTAATGGTTATTTTGATGATACACAGACCTGCATCATACCAAAACTGACAATTAGTTTGATACTTGACTACTTCGTTCCAACACCGAACATCATTTTTAGATGCGTCATTAATCATTTCTACTGTATATTAAAACATTACTTAGAGTCTCCTGGCAAAGTGGAAATACAGAAATCTTGAAAAATTAGAGCTCATCAGATGCTGAACGAAAATCAAAAATCTCCTTCCCTGTTTATCACTAAATTCTCAGTTTTATTATAGTTTTGTTTCTGATCTTTAATGCAGCTGCTTTAATTTTGTAACTGTAGAAAGCTATGCAAAACAGCCAGTCCAACTAATCAATATGATCAGGTAAAAAGAAAAAAGAACAAAAGCAATAAATACTCCAAGAATATTCTGGGTTTTAAGCAGTAAGACATTTTTCACTTGACTAAATTTTAGTTTCCAAATGATGAAATAAAATCAGAAATAAAACCAGAATTTAGGGAAAGGGCATACATTCTTGCCACAGATATTATATATTTTAAGTTCAACGGGTTCTAATAAAAAAAATGTTTACTTATATCAAATCATGTAAAAGATACCTCTCCAACTAAAAAGAAAATTTGTATGAAAAATTTTGGAAGCCTTTATTACATTAAAAACCCTTCTTTCTAGATTGAATCACTCATTTATACAGTATCTATGGATTGTGACTATTTGATTTCATATTTTCATTTCAAATGTTCTTGTTTTCTTTAAGAAAAAAAAATTATTCCAAACCCCACTGCCAAGTGACTAACCTCACCTCATTATTTTCTTTTTCAAATCCCATGACTTCGCCAAACAGTTTCCCCAAACTGCACCAAATCTAAAGAAATGCACATTTTCTCTTTATCTTTAAAATACCATTCAGATGTCTTTACTATAGAACCTACCTTGATTCTATCCAGATCAGTCAGTGCTTGATAAAACAGCTATTTTGGCTAGAGGGATACAAAGTGGAACAACCCCAGCTCTTTCAGCCACACACAGCGAAAGCAGCTGTTACTTATTTTAAAAGTTGCTAATGACAGAGAACAGTTTTCAGCTCCTAATGAAAGAACATAAAATACAACCACACTAGGAAACAGATAGAAGGTACTGGAGTCTTCTTTGTAAACATATGCTGCTGTATTTCCACTGAATATAAAAAAGACTTTTATCTTGGTACATTTTTTCAATCTGCTATTCCTATTAAAATATTTATGAGTGTACTTTTATTTTCCTGTAGATTTCTAATATCCTGACATTTTTTGCATCTCCTTACACTTCATAAAGTTACTTTGAAAGCTAACTCAGGAAAGTAATTTTTCTCCATGTTTAAAGTAAACACAGCCACCACTGTTCCTTAATTTTAAAGGACAATGACTCTAAGGCACTACCTTTACAATATAAAATTTTTAATCCTCTTTCTGAGAATATTTAAGTTTCCTGCTAGTATGGTGGATAAGTCTCAGGTTTAGCTCATAGAAGCAAAAGTAGCCATGGTTCTGCAGGCCTTAAAAAACACCTTATAAAACATAAAAATCTTTACATGTAATAGTTTCACCCCACATTTGCCCAGGAATACAAAGAGAAGATACCCAGCTGCTGCTGCAGAAAGAAAAGTGCTAAAATTCTGAAGCCCTGCTATATTTAAATGCACACTCTGCATTTCAAAAACCTTATTTAGATGGGAAATCTTAAATAAGCTTACATAAATAAAAAGTGGTGATATTCTCTTCACACAGTCCGATCATGGAAACAAGCCTAGGCTAGTCCTGCTGGTTTGGTTCATCTTCTGTAAAATGTTAGTTAAAATGTGATGCTGGAGGTATGCAGTCATTTAGTATCACACTTGCTGACATACGGATGTGTATTGAGGGAATCAACAGTGCCAAAATTCTTTTCATTAAACATGCACATTTGCCAATAATTTCAGAAAATTAGCAATTTTACCGTTTAAAAAGAAGAGTTAACTATATATGATAAGAAAAAATCAATGTGTTCTCTATCTGCAACCTGATGTAACTGCATTTATTCAGATGAAAGTAGTTTTGAAGGAAGGAACAGTAATTAGTATTTTTTTCCCTTTTTCCATTGTGATGGGTGTCTCTCTTTATAAAGTTTACCTTTGTTTTTAATAAATAACAATGGTACTGAATGATGAAATTAGCCATTGGATCCAAAGAAAATTCACCAGAATCTGTGTCCTTGTTTAAATGCTACTCTTTAGAGATGGAAATCCAGTGAATTTATCTTCATTACAGAGGCCAATAGTGGATTTCTCAGAAAACTAATCACTTCATAGCCAACATTTGGCAGCTGAAGGACTGTAAAAAATTCAAGATCTTGACAGAAGGTCAATGGAATAGGCTGATGTAGACACAAAAGTAATATCCAGGGTTTACTAAAAATCTCAAGGTATGCCAGGTAATGCAGAAGTTAGCCATTCATAATAGTTAACCATAATAGTTAATATTCCTGACACTGAACAAGAAGATATTTACAGTGATAATGAACATATAGAAACTTTTAAAGAAAAGATTTCTGAAATTTTATCATCATCTCTAGCAAAGCTGCCTATGGTTTGGCATATTTCCCTGGTAATTTGCAGTAAGAATTCAGGCCTCCTCTTAGAACATTATAAATGATACGGAAAAAAGAGCCCAACTGCTGAATATCACACATGGCAAAGAACAGAAAACATTTTAAAAGGCAACAGAACAACAAAGAAGATTGAAAAAGTGAAGAAACAGTAAAGATACTAAGCAACAGACAGTAAAGAAGAGCAAAAAAAGAGCTGATTGGCACTGATAGCTTGGTCCTGGACAAAGAGAGAAATAACTGAAGACATCACATGCTGCCATTCCACAGCAATGGCCAAATGACAATGTGGTGTAACAGTCAGCAACAAAATAAAATCTTTTCAGGCACTAAAGAAAGCAAAATCTCAGTTTTGACTACATATTTGAAACCTGAGCAGGCGGCTGATCATGGTGCTTCTAGTGACACATTTACCAGCCACAGGCAAGGAACTCAAGTTTCCATCTCCTGCAAGTTCCTTCTCCTACAGGAAGTTTCCACTTCTCCTACAAGCATGTCTCAAGAAGCGTTCATGTGCCTAGGTATGACGAGCTAGGGTCAGACAGTAATGGAGTGCCACATCTGAAACCAGGTCCCTACCTATGAGAGGCCATCCTGGTGAGTGCAAAAATGTACCCTATGAATGGACCTCCAAATGCCTGGACCAAAAGCTGGACCTCAACTCTATATCCCTGATGTCTCACACTCTCCTACCACACAGCTAGAAGGACCCGCAACCTGATCCCAATCTCCTCTGACCACGCCACATCTTTAGCCAAAGCCAGCATTATGCGGGGTTTGTGTTTACATGTCTGCGAGAGATCCAGTTGGTCTTGGTAGAAACATCCCTAAGGGCATTCAAACATTGAATGATATGGATGTCCTCCACCCTGGCCAGTTTATTATACTTCTGTAGATGAAGCTGGATACAGGTATTCAGAGCACCCAAGGCTCTTGGTTTGCTAGCACTTAGGAAAGCTAACTTTAAGAGAACCATTCACAGCCAAATCAGTTCAAAATGCAATGCAGATGAGCTAATGACCCCTGAAATCAACAGAAAACAGATTTATGAAGACTGCAAAGAAAAGACAGGACAAGGAGTGCAAAAATAAAAAAAACACACAACAATAAAGTTTCTAAATATGAGTAAATAAAGTTTTGTGGTCATGATAAAGTAACGTCTGAGAATGAACAGTATGCAGAAATGTATTTGGAGCAGGGAATCCCCAGGCCGCTCGGCTTGTTTCCTGACCATAAACTGAGAGCCAAAAACCCTACTTACATGTTTCTCAGTGATAATTTGAACACTAGACTTGAAGAGGATAAAAGTTGTTTATTATAGATTTACCTATTTCTTTTACTAAAGAATGCTTATCAAGAGATACATATTGTATCTAACCCGTTTGGGAAACAATAAACAGGGTTCAAAATCCCTTGCCAGATGCTGGGCAGTCCCTCTCTGGGATGCAGGCTTCTGATCCCACAGGCTCCTCCTGCATATGTGTAATATAAAGCCATAAAATCATGGAATCATAGAATAGTCAGGGTTGGAAGGGCCTTTAAAGATCGTTTAGTTCCAACCCCCCTACCATGGGCAGGGAGGGACACCTTCCACTAGACCAGGTTGCTCAGAGCCCCATCCAACCTGGCCTTGAACACTTCCAGGGATGGGACGTCCACAACTTCTCTGGGCCACCTGTTGCGGTGTCTCAACACCCTCATATTAACAAATTTCTTCCTAATATCCAATCTAAGCCCACTGTCTTTCAGTTTGCAGCTATTTACCCTTGTCCTGTCACTACACACCCTTGTAAATAGATTCTCCATCTTGCAGGCTCCTTCCAGGTACAGGAAATCTGTGATTAGATCACCCTGAAGCCTTTTCTTGTCCAGGCTGAGCAATGCCAATTCTTTCAGCCTTTTGGAAAGAGCATCATCACCCAACCATTTGAGATTCAGTCCTTCTCTGACTCAGTTCCACTCATCTTCTGAAATCTTGTGAGATACTGTTCTCTGGGTTTACGCAGGTTTCTTCACTCAGCTAAAAACTGTAAAACAACTTTCACTCTGGACTAGTGAAAGGAGGTCCATGCAGTGCTTTCTGCCATTGTACACTCAGTCACTGTTCTTCAGGAATCACAAGAATAATAAAACTATTTCTACAGAAAAAGGGCTAATTGCCACACACTTCAATGTGCCAGTCATTAATTTCTATGCACATATACTACAAAAACAGCAAATAAGGTGAGAGAGTATGCAGGAGCTTTTTTCCTAAGTCACCTGAATTTGTGAACTGGCATTTTTTAAGACAAAAAGGAATAACTACTCCAACAACTTTAGATTTTCTTCTTTTTCTATTTCTTCCTTTCATGTCTTGTCAGTATGAATAATGAAGGGTAAACACCCAGCTGGTTACACATTAGATACCAGTCTGGCTTTCTCCTGGGAATGAAACAGGCTACATTCTGTGCAATATAATAGTGCAGGGTAAGGGAGAAAGGATAAGAAACCCCAGCATAAGGATGATTTTCTTCCACTCAGCAACAGTTTTAGATTTTTTTCTATTATGTAATTGTAAACAACTTCAATTTTAGTTGAAAATGTATGGAATGGATTTCCTTACATTTTAAGTACTCCTTGTCCAAAGCCAAGAAAATTACATTAACTACTAATAAAAACTGTTCACTCAGTCAAGGTCTGTTTACAATAGTACTACCTGTAGCAGCCAGTATTACAGAGCAAACAAAGGAAAAACTGTCATGCATGGAAATTAATGTATGAAATAGAGGTCTGCAATGCAATCCATATAACCAGCATAGAGTCTGCTATAATGGTTTGTTATAAAGCTTCAGATGGACCCCAAGCAAACATTTACTGCCTGTGTTAAAGAAGGGAGAGGCATTCTCAGGCTTTTACTGCAGGATGTACTATTTCTCCCAGTCTTTCAAAGCTCATTTGCTGTCATGGTGGAGGAAAACAGCAACTGTGACATGAGCAGCTAAAAATATCTCTTATTGGCATCTGTTCTGTGGTATTTTGTGTTCATTGGAACCTTCAGTGGGTGTGCGAAATTTTCCAGCTGCTTATAATATATGGGACTGAGCCTTAAAAGACTCAGTGACAGACCTTGTGTTATAGAGGAGGGAAGGTCTAGAAGAGGTACAAATAAAAAGGGTATCACTACATGCCAGTACACTGTACACTGCCTTATGGTGCACAGAAGCCTGCTTGCAAAGGGCCATGTTTTTACAAAATGGTGGAAGTCTATCCAAAATCTGGTTCTATTATTTCCAAAAGTTTGCCAGACATATACTGTGTTTTCACCCTGCGAGTGTCTGCTTGTTTTCTTCCCAGTGTATAGCAGATTGGAAATGACTTCTTATTTTTGCTTGTAAGAAAATTTCAGCATCTTTTTTTTCAAAATTCCATGTGCAAAAGCTTCAGCTACATTTTTGACTCCCAGTGAAGCAAATAAAAGCTAGAAAGAGGAACTAGTCATTTAGGCTTATAAGTTTATTCAATAGTCTGGAGAAATCACAGCTAGCAAGACAAAGAGGCAGAAGCCATTGAGCAGGATGTTGAGCCGAGACTGTATGGGAGCCCAGCATGCAGCACTGAGGTGAAAGGCTGCCCTTGTGCCACTGCTCAACTTTGTCACCAACCATCTTCAGCATATTAACTGCCCCAATAGGAGGCAACACAAACTTCAAGCCTTATTCAGTCAAAAGGAGCTTATATTGCCTTCTGTAGCTAAACTTCCTACATCAAAAAATGTTTTCTGCCTTACTGCCTTCTCATGGGGTAGATGTTTAAAACAAAGATGTAAAAAAGAAGAGCCGTTCAATGTTTCTTAATGATTTCTCACACACAAAAAAAGCTCAAGTTAAAGGAACCAAGAAGTTAACTTGCAATAACAACTTAATGAAACGTTCTGGGTCTTGTCATCTGAGCTGATATTTGCCATAGATATAGCAACTGTCTGTGGCAGGTGGTTGGCTGAAAACAATAAAAGGCATGAGGAACACAGAACTACTTGCACTCAATTAAGGAAGTGTCACATTATCTGGCATTAGTTGTATAAAACAAAAATAAAGTTGAAGAAACTTAAATGATCTCAGGTGGCAGAAAGGAAAAGAGCTTCACCACAACCTGTTTTCAGTGAAAGAAGACTCAGTGACTTAGGGAAAATCCATCCACATTATAACCTCTTTCCAACTTTTTAATGTACATTCTGAATGACTATACAAGACAGCTGAGACAAGCAGAAAGCTCCCTGCTTAAAAATTATTGCAGGAGACATTGTTTCACTGTGTCTCCACAAGGAAATTGAGTAAGACTTTACTTCTGTCAGCAGATGCAGTGAGAAGAACATTAATCACATCACTTTATGGACTACTTTGGCATTACTTACTGATCTTATTTTTTCTAAGTTGTAAGACAGGACACCATTTCTTGTGAAATGAATAATGAGGAATTACTACTTAGACAACGGAAGAGGGCAACCTGTGATGTTGGTCCTAGATAGGTGGCACTCAACATGCTTTTATGAGTAATTTCCAGCTGCATTCGCATGGAATCCCCTTATGAAATCCCCATTATCAGAGATATGGGTTGGTAAAAGAGTAACGGACACAGCTACTTATATGAGTATCAGATGTCTCCTTAAGATTGCTTGTATTGCTCATAAGGGTTTTTCTGTTTCAGGGAGAAATGAGTAAGCAAATATGCTGTAACAAATATAACCTTCTGTATTTCTCATAGATCAATATGGAAAATTTCAGTGTGTGGCTAAGCTCACTAAAATCAGTACCTCACAAGAAAATGGGTACTGCAAAGTAATAGTGTATTTGTAAGCCTCTTAGAGTAATGAAGATAAACTTACTGAAAAAGCAAAAGTTTGCACTGAATCCACAAAATCACCTGGTTTTGTGATTTGTAAAAGCCTATCAGTGACTCTCAGGAACTTGGATGGTGTAAAACTTATTAAGAGTTAATACCTCTGGGAAGTATAGGAACTTTCAATGGCAATTGCACAATGTTCAGAACTCAACCAGCCTGACTTCATCGTGGACCCTTCTACAAAGGGAGTTACACCACAGAAAACAGTATCTGGTTTTCCTCTCTTGAAATATGCAATATTAGATGGCATCAAATGAAATTCGATTCCAACAAAGTGAAATCAAATGAGCAGATGCAGCAAGCAAATGGAGTAGGTAAAGAGAATTTGGCACCACAGTTTTTATCCTCAGCCCACCTCTGGCCCCAAGAGCTATGAAGAACATTGCCTGTGAACTCTGAGGAGTGCAGCGTGGCATTTGTGCCTGCTTCCCCAGGACCAACTGTCCCCTTGGTGGCAACGCTGCCAAGTAAAAAGCGTTCAGCAGGTTGCCAGTCCTGCAACCTGAACCCCTTCCCATTGCTACTGCCAGAAGGCAATCCTGCTGCTCAGAGAGGGCTCATGCTGCGCTGTGGGGCAGTGGCACTTCGGATATCCGCTGCTGGACAGCTGTACAACACTCGATCCTGGCAGTGCCCGCTCCTGTGGCCAGGAGTGAGAGCTTGTGGCCTGGGATAAAGATGCTGAGCATGCCTGGGCACTGACCCTCACAGGAGTTTCAGACGCCAGCCCAGCTCTCTACATGAAGTCATCCTCATAGACAGGGAACATGGATGGGAAGTAGATCTGACTGTGGAAATGGGATAGGCCAGAGTTCTACACAGAGTGTCAGTGGGATCCATGAGTACCAGGATGGCAACATGTCACGTCAGTGTCAGGCTGCAGCGAGCAGTATGATTTACACATACAATGGGGCTCCTGACTGGTATCAAGCATATAATTTAGAGTAAATGTTTTACATTTCTTTACTTTTCTTTAATATTTAATTTCATTTTTATAAAAAAAAAACCCCTAAAGATATCATACATGAGATTTCTAAATCAACAGGTAGAAGACAAGGAATAGAGGAAGTAGAAGTGGAGCTGAGGCTATGTTGGGAATTTGGAAGAGGGTGTGCTGAGGAGAAGAGTTAATGAAGCACAGAGGAAGAATAAGGATAATAAAATGGCCCAGGACAACATCAATGAAGAGATAAGGAGAAAGCTGGAGGACGACAGATGAGAATTTAGTCATCTGTGAAACAGATGTGGGGAAGATGACAGTCTACAGACCAGGAGAAGGATAGGAAATTCACACTCAATGTAATGCTGCATTGACAGGATGGGAAAATCACCTGTGTAAATACCAGCTTTTAATTCACATGCTATTTATCTTGTGGCCCTAGCACAATCCCTCATCAAATTTTCTAATGAATTACAAGGTGCAAAACTTTCGTGACTTCAAACACCCTCTCACCCTTTCCAGAGTTAAGTTAGACCCTAGTATTGGTACCATCTGAAAAAGTAATTTGGCTTCCAGAGCTAGTTACAGCAGTGTGACACAAATTATTTCATCATTGTTCAGGAAAAAACCAAGAATAAATTACCACAATAAATTACTGCAGACTAACAAAAAAAGCCCAACCAACCCCAAACTTGTACCAACTTTCTCTTCCATTTTAAACAATACAGATCCCTATAGTTTGATGTTGGTATATTAATTCAAGGAATGTAATAATTATTTATTCAGTGAGGACTGTTATGCACAAATCACTGGAAACATAAGATTAACCTTTGCTTACGCATGTGAACATGAGAGACAGAACTTGTTGCTCTTTACATATCATAGGTTTTTCAATAAATCCCATCTTTTTGCCAGTTTTTAAATTCAGATTATGTTCTTGAATGTTTTATCTCCATGTTCTGATCATACAAAATGAGGTTTTGAGCTCCACACATTAAAACTGCAAATACAAAAGAGACAAAAACAAACAGAGGGAACATTTAATTCTTCATCTCCCACTTTAATGCGCTCAGCCAGGTGAATACCAATAAAAAATGTAGAATAGGAGAATACCTTGCGTTGCAATGATCTTTTCTGCCTCTCAGATGCCATACCCATGAGGGACAAAGCTTATTTTTGATGCAGTGAGATCTTTTCATGCAGAGTATTTTCATTAACGTATTTCATTATAAAAAAAAGAATTTCACAAAATTCTAAATGAAAATAACCTGCCATTGATTTCCTATTGTGAGAAGAAATACATTTTGCTATCCAGGGCTGGACATCTCAGAATGTCAGGAACATAGAGCTACTCTCCTTTTTTAAAAAAACAAGGCACTTATGAATTGCTCTTTAAGTGAACAGAGTCAGTGGGAATTTGCTAGCATTTTGCCAGAAGAATGTTTTGCCTGTGGGCTAGAACTGCTATGGGCAGCACAGTGTCACTTCAATGAACTCCAGCTTACCAGGGCATGTGTGAATGATTTCTTTATGCAAGGCCCTCACAGCCAACACACTTCTGAACGAAACACTGTTTTGAGAAATTCTAGTCTTAGTCTTCTCCTCACTCCCTCCGTCTATAAAAATAAAAAGTTACCTTAAAAATGTACTAGAGAAATAAAACTGCATCCAATCAAAATTTATTCACTCTCAGGCAACTGTGCTGCTATTTCTAGCTTACTGGCAGAAGATGAATTTGTGACTTAAGGGCAGAATTTTGTAAGTGGCAATATAGCAAAAAAGGTACCTTTATACAGTAGGGATTTCTGTGCTCTGGAATGAGAACTTTCAGACTTCTCTATGTTGCATATCTGAACCTCATTCATGTTTACTTCACAGTTAGGGATTATTATATTTCTAAAATTCAGGTTTTTTTGAGACTGTGCATTTAAAAAAGTGATAGTACAGACTAGACACTTTTCTCAAATAAATACCTTTGCTTTAACGGCTCTGAGTGTTAGTCTAGAATATCTGATAGCCATGTAAAACTATAAATTTAAACTTCTTGATAGAGGTGCAAAAGCTTCTTCATTATCAAATCTCAATTATATCAGCATGAATAGACTTTTTTTAGTTTTGGGTTGGTTTTTTGTTTTGTTTTGTTTGTTTGTTGGTCTTGGGGTTTTTTTGTTACTGCTGTTTTTTAAATTATTCTCTGGTTTTTTAATTGCTTAAATGAAGTAAATAAGGCCTAAAAAAGTGCAATAAATATGCATGTTTATGTCTGTAAATGTAATAATAAATAATCATTACGCAGCACTTACAAAAACAGAGGAGATACGCTACACCAATTTAATGTCTTCTTCAAGGTGGAAAGAAGAAGCTTTGAATTTCCACGTGTAGGGCATTCAGAATAATCTCCTTAAATCAGCTTTTAGCAAGCAAGGAGAAAATGCTGTTGTTTATTCTGAAGTTTATCACAACACAAAGCATCAAAATCAAAGAAGCATGAGATGATTTTTTTCTTTAAATTGGATTTTTTGTAAAAGTGAAGAAGGCACCACTGTTTCTTTAAAGACGAGACACATTTTAGCTGAACTTACAATAAAGTCTCTCAACTAATGGTGATATAATGTTCCTGCTGCTCCAAAATAGCAAAATTCAGATAATATTTAAAAATAGCAATATAAATTAAGTCTTTTCCACTAAATTGGTCTAAGTAGTTCCTGTTCAATGGTGTATGCACTGCAACATTAAAGCATATTGAAAACATTTTCGTATTGCTATTATTGATCAGTGTAGAATTGTGAATTCATTGCAGTGGCATCTGGGAACCAAATCACAGGAAAACAAAGCCATATCTGCATGCTCAAATATACATTTTGGTCCAATCATGCTGTAATGTATGCAAATGCTTTATCAGTTTTGAACATCTAGGAGCTCCTAAGGAATTCATGTTTGGGTCCAACAGGATAACCAACCACTGGCACAATGAGCAGGTGCAGAAAAGCTAGTGGGATTTCCCACGTGTAGAAAATAAACTAGTCAGTTAGTAAAACATTTCAATTAATATTTTGGGGGTTGCTTTTATGATCTTGAGAAACAGTTTGCTAGATGATATATATATGGTATATATGACATACATATGTATACATATATGGTATATATGACATACCATGTCATGATACACACTCATGTAATTCCATTTCAAAAATTACTGCTTGCTTTAGGAAAATCAAGCAACAACACAAAAGGGATTTTGAAACTACATCACGCTTTATATTTTTTCTAAAGTCACTATGCCACAATAAAAGCAATTTAGTAACAGAGTCCTGTCATTTCTGTTAGTCTTCAGATGGTATTTCATGGAAAAAATTCCACTGCTTCCATTAGAGTAGCTGAACTGAAGATAAATACTACAGATTACTACCCACGGAAGGAAAATAAGTCAAATTCCTGTGGAAATTTAGTTAAAATAATATGTTTCTATTTCCTTCAGATAATGATTTGCTTTGGATTTGTTAATATAAACAGGGTACTAAAATCTACTAATGATTTGCTTTCTTTAGTGGCTGTTGCATATATTAGTTGTCTTCTTTCTCATTTAAACTGATATAATTTAATAGTAAAAGCACTGATTTTTTTATTACAAACTAGATTAATTTTGTACCACTTAATTATCCTGACATTATGACAGGTTTCTTTTTCTGAGTAGTTTCTAAGGAAAATGAGAATCCGAAAGAGGCAAAAATCCAGAAACAAGCCAGCTAGCTTAGCATAAATGTTGACTGAAGGGAAATCTCCACGATCTCCAGACTAATAAATTATGATTAATTTCTTATGATGATGAAAGGGATAACAGATTTGTCTTACAACCATGAAAAAAAAAGACCACAAGAAAACCACAGGAGATATAGGAAACAGTATCTGCAGCCCTCCTTCCTTTCACTGTTTCAATTGCATCAAATATGCACATCCTAAACAGAAAGCTTTGGTAAGAGGCAGCAGACTGCAGGACTTCTGGAAGAGAGCAGGTGGGACTGGGAATCTAGTCTAATGCTCTGATGAGTTCAGAGGCAGACCTTCTCAAATATGAATAATGGGGATAATGTTCCAGACTTTCTGGGGACTAATGCTCAGGAAACACTTTAAAAATGCTGTACAAGCATTGCATACTAACAGATAAGGAGAATCTTTTGGAAGATTGAAAGGCTTAGAGTTACACCCTCAGGGCTGCCTATGGATTCAGTGAAAATATTATTGGTTTACACTTGGAAAAAGCCATCTAGAATAAAAATTATCACTTCTTGAGTAAAGACTGGAAGATATGTCTCCCCAAAAGCGCTGGGATTAGGGAACAGTGTTCCTGGGGGTGGCAGTATTTGAATACAAGTGCAAACCCTCACAGTGATCACAACTAGGGACTTGGCAGCAAGTGCTTCAACCCCTTTGGAACTGAAAAGAATCTGTCATGAGTCTTTCTGGAATGCTGTAGGATACATTTCTGTGGGATGGGGACATTCTGGGTCTGTTACATACAGAAAGCACATGTTCAATATATAATACAACCCTGTTTGCCCAACTCCTTGGTCTGAAACCACAGCCACTGAAGCCACCTCAAAGCTCAATAACTCAGTATATGAAGTTGCTGAGCTGTGTTAAGGGAATTAATTGGCTTCTTGAGCAGGTTTTGCAGCTTATGCAGATATCTACACTCAAAAGCTTGTTACAACTCTTTATTTACTACACGGGTGTCGTTTCTGTAGACACTAATTCGCTGGTCAAATTTATAGCTAAACTATAATTCTTTAAAGAAAACGCTGACACACAATTACAATTAAAGTGTCAAAAGAGCAAAGATAGCTGTATTAGTGATGACCAGATTTACCGCAATTTTAGAAACATAGGTGCTACATAATAGGTTTAAAATGCTGGTGAAAATTGATAAAGACTCCCTAAAATTACAAAGAACTGTTGTTAGCATAATTCTTTAAACTATGAATATGTATTAACTCCAATTCCACTGAAGTGTATGAAATTTTTAATTATATGAATTTTATTCAAATTACCTTGAATAAAAACACAAATTAAAAAATAAAAGTCCAGTCTAAGGACATAAAATAATATATGCCTACAAAACTCTCAACTTTTTATTTTTTTAAAATCTTAATTAAAAAATAGTGTCACTATTCTGCTGTTGTAAATGCTATTCTGTTATTACTATCAAGTCAGTGTATGCAGTTTCATTTACTTTTGATTAGATATGCATTGTATGAGTCAGTGCAGATCTTAAAAATCTGTTATAAAATACTGCAGTCAGAACAATAGTTAATACAAAGCAGTTGACTCCTTCTGTTGATTGAGTTTGATTACTGCGGATGGCAACCGTACACGCACAGGAAGAAAATAAAACCTGCAAGAGAACTCAGGGCCCTTTAAGTCAAGGTACTGGCACAGAAGTCCTGGTGATGTTTTTCCCCCAACAGATTTCCAAAAAGGAACAAAACAAAGATAAATCCATAATGATGACATTTCTTCTTTTCCCTCTGCATGTTTCAAGAAACTTTGCTTTAGTTTCCTAGCTTGCTTGGCTGCAGTAGAGTGACTTGCATAATCAGAAAGGGGTTTTAGAGATACAAAACAAGTGTAACACTACTTTCTTTCACTTTTATCAAAGATCCTCAACACATTTGCAGTGCTCTTCCCTGTTAAGAGAATAAATTGTATAGTTGGAAACCTCTAGGTGTCAGTGAGGAACAGGCAAGGGCTCACCAGCAATAGGCAGTGTCTCAGTTTCCCAGGGATCACCCTCACCACTGGGAGGGACTCAGACACGTCTAAAGACACCCAGGTTGGGCAGTCCGGACCAACTCTGTCACTTTACACTGCCAGCTCCTGCAACTAAGAGTTTGTATTAGGACGGGTTATTAGTCTCCATTTCAGATGCTTTTATTTCAAAATTCTTTCTCCTCAACAAACATATGCTACCAGAACAGCCTGCTACCTTTGTCCTCCACTTTTCTTTCTGTACTTTCTAAAGAACATTCAGTCACATTAAGAAAAGTGTGTGTGTTTATTGGCATGCCACTCTTGAAATAGGGGTAAATGAATGCAGATGATAAAAATTATTTGCACCTGATCTTATCAGCAATAACCTACAATTGAGGCCCAGAAGATTGGCAGCAAATCTTTGTGGTCATCATGCTGGCCAAACACTGTAGGAACAAACAACAGTATGACTCTGCTTGTGCAGTTTCAGTTTCACAAGATGATGTGTGACCTAGAGCTATTGACAGACTTGAAGCACTCTAAACCTGTGTGTACATTATTTTCCTATCAGATGTGACATTAACTTAATTACTGAAGCACATTTATTGCTAGGTATATAAAAAACACAGAAAACATGAACAGTAGCAAAATCAGGCCAAATGCATGGGAACTCAGCTCAGTTGCCTAAACACTGACACCCATTGCCACTGGAGATGTACTGAGACATCTGCACAGGGCTGGCAGAAGACAGACAATCAGTAGGTGACCTGCATTCTCCAGAGGCCACAGCTGTTGGTCTGGAGAAGACCAGGAGAATCTCAAACAGCACCAGATGCCTGTGGCTAGGCATTAAAATGAACCCTAAAAAGATACCATAGAAAAGTTTATAGACTTATGCCTCCATTTAGCAGTATTTCCACACTTGATTTAACTGTTGGTATTCTCTATAATCAAAGAATGAGACGACACCAATCTTAAATGGGACCTTTGCAAGCATATACTAAATTTTGATTGGAATAGTTAGGTGCTGTATTCACAATAAATTGTCAGTTGTACGAGTAGAACTTGTGACAAGAGATTTTACTTCAGCAGTTTTTCAGGTAACTGCCAAAACATCTAAGTACCATGTCTGTAGCAGTATGCTGCTCCTTACCTGAGCCCCCAAAATAGTTTGATGCCACACAGGCTTTGTCTGTCAATGTTTTTTAATTTAGCTACATATTTTCCTTTTGTTATATTTGAATAGTGAGCAAATTGTCTTGATCTAGTTTTGTCTGGAATCCTTGAAATCCTGATTTTGCAAGACTGCAATAGTCATAGAGATCACAGTAATATATTCTATTTTCTTTCCATTCAAAAATGATGAAGAAATGGATATCAAAGGGTGGCAACAAGAAACACAGCTTCTTCTGAAACCGCTACAAAAATACAAGATACTAAGGATTAAGAGGAAAATATTTTTAAAGGGCTTACGGCTTTTTATATCAGGTTAATTTTACTTAAATTAAGCTTCAGAGAGTTCTTTTTCCAGCCTTTCCACACTGGTGCCATATCTATCCAAATGTAAACACATTTCTCTTTGTAAATTAAGGCATTTATGGTGGAAAGACTAAAGATTTTCTAATTATACTGCTATTAGTACTCAAAAACGATGTGGGACATTTCCTCGAGGCAGTCCATTGGAACACAGAGAGATGGGCTTGATTTTCCGCAAAGGAAAAAACATTTAAGGATTATAAAGGAATCTCTCACAATGGTCAAACAAGCCCAGAACATGGTCTGGATGAAAAGCTTTAAATTTAATTCCATTTCAGTTGTAATGACAGTATCTTGAAAGTATTCAGCAAGGACTCTAATCAAACAGGGAATATTCCAGCAAAGGAATAGCGTCCTGTCTGCCTTCTTTTTCCCAGGAATAGCAGTTTGGTGCTATAGTACTCTATTTCTCTAGTCATTGCACTGGGGACATGGATCTAAAGCTTTCACTTGTCATCCATGTTTTATGATGGAGGAGATCTCTGTCCTTTAATGATTTTTTCATAAACTCACTGTCCTGGGCAGAACTAAGCCCTGTATGACCTGACTGTGGTTAACCAGAAGTTGGTCACCACTTTCCCCCAAGGCTCATTTAGGGTCACTCCTATACCTCCCATTTCCATTTCCCTTTTTAAGCCAGATTACTCAATGACACAATACATTCTCGTGGACCATGTTTTTGAAAACTTAGAACAGGAGATAAAAGGAACATGTATTGACTAGAGAATGAGACCAAAAAGAAACTGTTCTATAAATTCCAGGAGATGATATTGTAGAGCACTCAAGTGAAAGGGTTTCAGAAACTTTTGTTTTGATGGAAACTCGAAACTTTTGTTTTGATGGAAACTCAAAACTTTTCACAGAAGATTAGCATTTCTTGAAACCAAAACCAAAAATAAGCTACCAACTCCAAAACCTTTAATCAAAAATATATTTTTCTGTCAAAAAAAAAAAAAAAAAAAAAAAAGAAAAAAAATTTAGCAGAAAGGGTGGTATGCAATTTAATTAGTTTTCATCTATCCTAACATTAATTATATTGTCTATGATGCAATTGCCAGGACACAGATATCTCCTTATGTTGATTCCTCAGAAAACATATGTTAAAATACTTCTGTCATGAAGTGAGTTGTGGCTGGATTAGATGGATATAAGTTCTCCCCTCACCACCCTTTGCTCCACCCTCCATGCATCAGCTTACCAGGCATTGCAGTGGTTTCTGCTAACAGGCTCTGACACTGACTGAGGAAATGAATGATCTAGATGAAAAGAGTCTCAGGGGTTCTTATAATGAAGATTTATCAATTCCCCTACTGTTTGCAGCCAAAGAGGGCAGCACACTTCTTTAACATCAAATCAATCTGTGAGTTACTGGATGAACTGTCACCTTTATCCCAGACACAGTGAGGGAGCTCAACTCAGAGGTGAAGTTAAGCAAAATCCAGTTTATCTGAAATGTTACAAGATTCAGAACTGTATGTAAATTTCCATATTTCTGTCTCTTCTGTTTTCTTCTGAAGCTGAACAAAGATCTTTACGATCTTTAAAACAGTACAATCACCTGACAACTCTTCATTAATTTCTGATTACTATGTATTCCAATATAATGTCAGAGCCCTAAATTTTTTTTTTTTTAAATCACCAAGCTAGATATATTCTCGAGTTTCATCTTTTTAAAAATAATGCTGGTGTTTTAAGCAGAACATTTCAGACATACCTCCTCAGCTGGTTACATTAACTCAAGCTCAGCATGGTTTCAACTGCCTCATGCATGTTTTTTCCTGTGGTGTAAAGATGTGCATAAGGCCTCTCAGAAGAATTGCTGCAATTATTTCCTCAGATCTTTGGCCACATTCCCATTTCAATCAAATTAGCAGCTGCTCCTCTTCATTCTTCTACCTCTACAAGAGCTGCTAAATTGTCTTGCTTCCAGATCCTTATGTCAGTAAAAACAGAGAAAGACAGAAAGGGGGAGGACAAACAAATACAAAAAAGGGATCTCCTCTTACAGATACAGCTGGAGTACGTAAAAAGGATAAAACATTTAACTGACAGTACAGACATGGTCACTGGTTTTGTATGGTTTCTAAGCGATGACAACTACTCTTGACTGTGATGCCTCTTGTACTCTGATTCTCGAGCACTACTGACACAGATTAGCAATGAGACCACAAGTTTGAGCAAGGACTGGCCCTCATTCTCTTAGGCACACATTGCAGGCTTGTGTTGATTGCAGGCATTAGGCTGACCGAAGCTTATGATGAGACAATTTCATATAAAGCTAACAAGGTTTACTTCTGGTTCATCCACTGACTTTCAATTTCTGACTTACTCCTTTGCACTTGATCCCACAAAGTACAGATTTGTCAGACTATGTTCTTCAAGACACCTATTATTTCCTAGAAGAGCTGGTGACTAAAAACACTTGCTACATCATCACTGCACTGTTGACAACTCTGAGGTTCATCTTGCTTAACTGGCACATGCTCTTTAAGAAAACTACAACTCACGGGGCCAAATTATCTGCTGCTTATTGCTAACGGCTCATTTGCAGCTAACGCATGAGAGAATGCAAGCCTGCATTGCCTCTTCAAGCTATTGCTCGAAAGAGGTTAGGTGCCTGAAGCACTGGAATGCAGGAAAATTGTCTTTTAATTACTAATTGCAGCAACAATTGCTGATTGTGACTAAGGATATCAACCATTTTCCATAAGAAGGTGCCTTGCTTTCATTTTGACAGGACAAGAAGGTATTTCTGTTTTAATTAGAATTACGTATGACTTTAGCCATGTAAACTGAAGCCACATAGCCTAGAAAAAAATAACATTACTCATGTAAAAATTCTGAAGATCCCTTATTTGAACTACTGAAAACACACACAGTTTAAGAGCAGAGGAGAAATACTAAATGCTGCTGAGATCCTAAAGGCCAGTAACATAAATTACAGCACTTCCTGAAGAAGGCAGTGACACATGGACGAAACAGGGAATCCATAAAGGGGCAAATTTTGTGGTCAGTTATTATAGAAACAATCTCTCCAGCACTTCCAGTTCTCCTGAAAGAAACCAATCTAAATGTAAAGCGTTTAAATTAAGGTACTTTGATTCAAAAGGGTGCTCTGTGTTCACAGGCAGTCTATTGCGTTCTTTGAAGTAATGTCTCCTTCAGAGCCTTAACTCCCATATGTTGGTCAGCATATAAATCCATACCTTAAATTGGGCTGTGAGCAAATATGGATAACAGATATGGGTTGCTGCTAATATTTGTATTAATCTCCTTAGCAGAAGGGTATTCTGAGAAACACTTGAAATTTTCAAACTCTTGAAAGAGAGTATGACAAGAGATGAGCGTGTGTGGGAGAAAAATAGGTTCTTGAACCCCTAACTGTGACTCCCACACTGTTGCAACTGTCTATGGTGATAGCATTTATAATACCTCATCCCTTCAAGGCCAACACCTCTTCAGTGTGGTTAAGTATTAAACTTATTTTTTATTGCCACAGAATAGTACACACTTTAGAGAATCTGACTGTGTTTGTGGATTCAGAAAGCAAGCAGTGTATTCAGGGGGCAGTTTGGTTGCAAAACCAATATGAAGTTCATTTATGCTAATACAGTCCCCTACAGTTCTACAATAAAGTGTGTGCCCATTTGCAGTCATGCTACTGTTGACATCCTAATTGTCAGGGCACCCATTGAAAAACCAAACGTGCCTGCAAAATGGCACAATTCACGTTGCTCACTAACAGAACACAATAGAAATTTTTACTTACTTATTAACGCTTAGCTGAAGCAGGCTTTGAGGATATTTCACCTAGCTTTTATACAGGTGATGAACCACTAGTATAAAGCAGTGGATACTCATCTCACACTGACTTCTATGAAAGTACTCCTGGAATGATTCAAATTCCCTACAATGCAGGATGAGACCCACACTCCAATTTTTGGGTCCACCAAATTAAAAATCCAGAAAGAATGTACATAAACTGAACAATCTTTCACCAACAAACCAAGATAATTATTATCGTGTCACTATGTGTAAAGAAACTATCAATTAAAAAACCAGCAATGCAAGAATAGTAGTTTAAGATATCAAACCAATACAATCTCCAAAAATAGTACAATACTTGACAAAATAGAGGAGATTACACAGCTGTAGCATATATTTCTGACTAATTTAGTATTCATTTCTTAAACTACTTTCTCTGTCCTAAGAAATGAAAACTGTATTAGTGTAAATACTGTATCTGACTTGAAAGAGCCACATATTATTGCATGCTACATACATTCCTTCACTTCAATTTTAAACTACCCTTCAGAGCTGCTTTGGGATAAACTCATATCTTTAATAACTAACTTAATACACAGATATTTTATTATCCCTTCAGGAAAACAAATAAACTCCATTCCAGAGAAATAAATCTGACATGATATAAAAAAAAAAAGAAAGAAATCCTGTCAAAGATGTGAATAAAAATAGGATGAGTATGGTTTAAGTCACAATTTCATTAATTTATCTTGCCCCTCCACTGCTCAGCAACAGAACTATTATTTTATAGCTCCCACATATGTGCAATGAGGACTTCTGTTCTGTGCCATTACTTATGCACATAGGCACTGTTTCTCTCTGACACACGTTGATGCACCTTTCCTCAGCTTCCTTACCAGATACACCTGCTAAGCCATACCTGTGTTGACATGCACAACAGGCAAACGCTGTGCTGCAATAACAAATCAGCTGGCATTGAGGACAACACAGGAATTTGACAGTTAAAGCCCAAGTCAAGCTTGGTCCTGGAGACTGAATGCCAGGTGTTAGTGGCTGGAGTACACTAGATGAAACACCTGGGACACATCTTTCCAGTTCCACGCCAGAGAAAACCATTTAAGAAGCTGCAGTACTGTTCATGGTACAAACCAAACAACAGCCAGTGGGGAAAATGTTCAAAACAACTGAACTCAAATGTTAACATAGACATGCTCTGTGAAACTATGCTTCAGGTGCAACAGGAAGGCCACAGCAAAAGCAGATGAGATGGGTTGTCCCAAACAAGAACAGGCTATTCTGCACAGATAGATCAAGAGGGAGGTCTAGCTCCGGGGCATGCAGCAGAATAGCCTCTGTGGCATGGCAGAATAGGCAGGCAGATATTAGAAAGTATTTCTATGGGTCTACACAGCTCACAGTTTCTTTCCTGATCCTTAGCAGAAGCATCCTCCCTGCTGAGGAGAACAGCCCTCCTAAAATAAGCATGTTAAGCAAAATTAAACCCTCAAGACTTACCTCTACAGACAGGAAAATCGGTAATGAGAAAGAAGAAATCTGATTTTCATCTGTCTATGCTCACACTTGCATTTTATAAAACCTTTTGACCATCTCTCTATAGCTCAGAAGAGGTCAGCAATGATTCACTCTTCCCTGATTCCCAAATCAAAGCTTCCCTCAGGAAGCCTGAGGGAATACATTCCCCTTGGTGGAGTGTGAATATAACACACTGTAGTGGTATTCCCTATCCTCACTACATTGGTCTGTAGGACATAACCAAAATGAAACAGATTTTAAACAGAAGGAGGACACAGCTGGTGTATTACCTCTGTAATTTTAAAGTACCTATTTTTATCCATTTTCTGTTGTGCACTAATCAAACTTCTGTGGAAACCAATTACCGAAGCTAGAGTGATTTTGCTGTGTCCACAGAATACACTGAAATATTAGTATGCTACAGACGTAAACATACAGGTGTAGGGATTGTTTCCCCTCTTCCATGGCAGAGGTTGTGTGCCCAAAGTTAAACACTTTTGGGGATACTGTACTTATTAGGGATACTTCTGAGAGGCACCACTTTTGGAAGCGTGGTACAGAATTCAGAACTTGAGCTACTGACGAATATTGCATCTCTCTACTGTTTTTAATTTTACTCATTTTACTCACTTACTGTACTACCTTAAATTTTAAATAAAGGTATTTACATTAAAAGTTCAAAGGCAAGTTGGCTTTAGTCAACTACCTACATGATGTAAAAGAGAAAGAAATCTTATACTGGGCTCAGGACTGAAATCTTTGGTGAGGAATGGATGAGCTTTCACAGCAGATGTTGATAGTAAGATATGGAGCTGAAAAACTGCTTTCCTGCTCTTCCCCCTTCCTGTCAGAGCAGCAGCACCACCGAGTTTAAGCTGCACACATCTGGAGTACCACTCACTGGTGGCACTCATTCCTGTGCAAATTAACCTTAAAATGTATCCAACCTTACCATCAACAGCTCATAATAAAGAACAATTATACTTACATGGTACATAGACATTAAAAATAACCAGAAAAAGAAGTAGTATATTCACTAAGGTACTGCTCTCAAGATTTTTGTTCCATGCCACGTAGCTTGTGAAGGAGTACATTAAGACACTGTAACTGAAATGTGTAATTTGGAAGTCTTTAAAGTGTTTTCTGACAGAAGTTGAAAACATAAAAAAGAGATGAGTGAGAAAATCTGTTCTGAACTGAGAAGAGACTTGAAAGGGGTGAGAACATGGAGTAGGGATGTGGAATTTGTTTAGGCTAAAGATTTAAAACTTCTGGAATTTGTACCTTGCATGATGAGAGGGATCTTGTGACACCACTGCAGAAATACTTGATCAGGCTCAAAAAACCCTGGGAAGACAATGAGCATTTACAGGAGATGACATAAGGAGCTCAGTATCGAACAATTTAAAATGAGCCAAAAGCTTATTTGACATGCTTTCAATTTTTTAATTTTTTAGGAACAGAAGGTAAAAGATAGCATGACTAGTAGTAAATTATAAATATATCCATAAACTATGACATCTGAACTGGAAGGCATTGCAAAGCTTGACACACTCGTTGTGGTAGAGCTAGGATCTTTTGGCAACCTTTATAAAAAAACTGACAGAAGTGGCACCTGAAATGAATATATGGTTGCATATAGACATTTAGTAATACCAGTCATGTTGAGAGGATGGTGAAGTTATATCTCTTTGGAAAGGGAGGAGGGCGAGTGTGAGTTGGAGCAAAGCATTTCAGAATTTTTCAAGTATCCAGAACATATCTGGGAGGAACATATATGAAGAAAATAATGGATATGGGAAATATATAAAAGCTGTCTGGAATTAGACAGATGAAAGCCATAAATCCAGAGGTTTCTTTTAGAGTTTTGAAAGTAGCAATTTCCCAAAGAGAAGACACGTGGCAGTACCGATTCAGAAATATCCAGCCACTGAGCAGGAGCTAGCTACAAGTTCCAGAAGACTACATCCTATTAATAATTTTGGCTTTAAGCTGCGGCTATTCAACTGAAATAGAAGAGGAGAAAAAAGAGACATACGGGTGGATCAAGAATGGCTAAAAACTGTCAGTGTCAGGTTGCTGTGGAAAAAATGTCAAACATGACCTTGAGTTTTAATAGATGAAATATTTCCAATATAGACAAGGCATTATTAGCAGCACTGTCTAGAAACTACATCCTGTATACCATGCACTACTTTGGCCATTGTTCAAGAAAGAGAAATCAATGTGAAGTGAAAAAACCCAACTGAATGAACAAGTTGCGGTAGTGGATTCAACATAAGATGAAACTGAAGGAGGTTTGTTTGTTTGGCCCATCAAAGCAACAGCTAGAAGCTTTTTAAGTTCGTTTTTTTTAAAAACATGAGTGAGATAATCATGCAGAAGATATATTTAACCAGTATTCAATCTTATCACATGCTATACAAACTGTGTGATCATAAACTACCTTTGAAAATTAACGCTGAAAATGAGATTTCTAATCAAAGTTGAAAACACTCAATGAGAGTGAGAGGTGGAAAAAAAAAAAAGGAAGCCATTTCCAAATGGAGTTTATAAACAAGAAATCTTCCAATGGTCATATGCCAGGAGCTGGTGATAAGACTCAACAACCCAGCAGTATGTAAATAATGGGCTCATACAGCCAAACCAAAGCAAGATGAGGAAAAAGCAGCTCTAGTTGACTCCAAATGGAAATTCCTATAGTCAATTAAATGCAATGGGAAAAGACCAGTATTTTTTATCCTACTTTTAGTCAATAAAATTATTCCCTTTATTCTTTGGTTACTTAATAATTTCTAAAAGCCTTTAAGATTTTGTTTGGTTTCAAAACATTCTTTCAAAATGAAAAGCTGAAACATTTATTGAACTACTGAAATTGTATGATTCATCTTTTCTAAGGTGTCTACCCTTTTCAAAGAGTATTTCAGCCAAATCTATTTGAGGATTCAACACAAATTCATAAATTGTTTCCATGGGGGCACAATCACCACAAAAAAGAGAAGCTAAAAATAATTTACACAAATCCAGTCTTCAAGGACAGTAAGTAAAAATATAGTTGTGGTCAGAGGCTTGGACTATTTTTTGAGGATTTAAATATCCCAAAAGGTGCCTCATTTTAATTCTCACATTGAATTTTTATTTTTATCTTGACAAGAATTGTGACTTGAAGAGTAACTTAATCAACATTAAATAGGGTATTTTAATATTAAAAAAACTGTCTGTTCTTAATGGACCTCATGTCTCATCACCAGCTGTTTAGGGATATATTTGATTCATCTGGCTGCAGAATAGCCATCTACTTTATACATTTGTATGCAACATCCACTCATATCATTTATGGTACATTTACCAATAAAATTTAACTAATCTTCTAAAACTGATGCTATACATAATTGAACACTAATAACCCTTCTTCTATGCCCACAGAAGTGGCTGAAGGATTATGAGCACATGTGTGTGATGAGCTGTGGACTCTCAAGTCTTCAGTGTAGTAGGGATTTCAATAAAGCTCTTGAAAATATCACACAGAGAAAACAGGACTATATTTAGAGATGTTTGCCACCTTTCTTCCTCCTTTTGAACACAGCGATTACACGAGAACTCAGGGAAGAACAGCACTAGATAAAAGTATTTCTGTTTATTTGGTAACAGGGCCTGAATGTACTGTAATATATTCCTCCCTATCAAATTGTACCACAAAATCCCATTCTTAAATAAACTTCAATTATTTCAAGTAGACTTGGTGTTTCCCAAGTACAAAGTTAGATGCTGTCCAACTATATCAAGTACTTGATAAATGCCAGTGAAACTAAATTAAACACAGACACAGATTTCATTTAATAGCTACAGCTGAATGACCTCTTCAATCCAGTGTATTTAAAACAAATGTGGGTTTGTTTTGTTTTTTTTTTTCTTCTCCCCAGTTTATTATATTTCAAAACATACCTTCTGCAAATTTATTCCAGAACTAAAATTTGAGTTTTGGAAGAAACTCAACTGAAAAAAGAAGTTAAATGAGAAATGGAAGCATTTTTCTAGTAATTGAAGTTATTTTTTATTTAGTTTCATTGAGCTAAGTACAGTCAGTAATACACAAAAGTCTCTGTCTCTGAAGAGTGGAGGGCCCCCCCAAAAAAAGTAAATAGGTTTTTCAATCACTATTCTTGTGGATTATTCTTTTTGATATTCGAAGTAAAGTTGATGGATTAACAAATGGTCTGTTTCCAAAAGAAAGATATCTCTGTATTCCTAACAAATATAATTACCTGATTTTATGTTTATTTATTTGCCTACATTCCTTTCTCAGAGTAATACAGATGCCAGCTTCTGCTGAGTTGTCCGTAAGTACAAAATGCTTGTCCAAGACAGAATAGATATGATTTAGTTTCTGTAATGGTTACTTTAGAGTACACTCATAAAACAGAGCTTTACATTCAACTCTATTCAGATTTATATTTTAGGATAAATGTTAGAAAATATTTGCACTGGATACACATCTTCTAGTCTGGACAAGAATTCAAAAAATGCAATAACTGTAACATGCAGATGTTCTCTTTTAATAACATCTGTAATAAAATGACAATTCCAGAAGACTGAATAAAAATATTTCACCTGATAAAGAAGTGGAGGATAAGTAAAGCAGAAGAAGTAAACTGCAAGAGAGTAGGTTTAGACCAGATAATGAGAAGAAATTCTTTACTGTGAGTGTGTTGAGGCGCTAGAACAGGTTGCCCAGGGAACCTGCAGATGCGCCATCCCTGGAAGTGTTCAAGGTGAGGTTGGATGGGGCTTTGAGCCTCATCATTGCTAGAGGAGAAGAGGTCAAGCACATAGTTCTCATTTTGAGATTTACAGATTGGGTGCAGTGAAACAGAGACTCTTGTGGAGCTCTATATTGTGGATAACAGCACGGTAGGAACACCTAGAAACGGCATCCCCACAAACCAGAAGGAACATTTCTCATTAGAAAGGATGAGGAATCACAGCAAGAAAATAAAAGGTAAAAAGCACTCTCCACATCTTGATGACTTTCAAGCTTCACCACATCTTCCTCTAATGTAAGTTACATCATTGACAACATTATGGGCTATCCACTCCAGTGGATAGAATTTGATGCCATTTGATGCAGGACTTTAGAAGCAATTTTGATGCACATTAGGGAAATTCAGTTTTCTTGAAAGGTGTGGAGATTTAAGGGTTAGTGAAACAAGCTGGAAATTTTTGGTCACTTCCACCTGCTAGCACAGTTACTTTGTCAATGACCGTGTGTCATGGGTTGACTCTAGCTTCATGCCAGGCACCCACAAAGGCTGCTCACTCACTCCTCTGCAGCTGGACAGAGGAGAGAAAATTTAACGAGGTGTTCATGGTTTGATATAAGGAGTGGGAGAGATTGCTCATCAAATAGCAGCACGGGCAAAACAGGCTCAGCTTAGAGATACGAAGTGAATTTATTGCTAACAAAATCAGAGCAGGATAATGAGAAGTAAAATAAGCCCTTAAAAACACTTTCCACCCCTCCTTCCCAGCTCTATCTCCTACCCCAGCAGCACAAGGAGACATGGAATGGGGGTTATGGTCACCCATATGTTTGTCCCACTGCTCAGGGAGAGGAGTCCTTCCCCTGCTGCACCATGGGATCCATCCTGTGGGAGACAGTACTCCATAACCTTCTCTGATGTGAGTCCATCTCATGAGCAACAGCTCGTGAACTGCTGCAATGTGGGTCCACCCCACGGGCAGCAGTCGCCCTCAACGTGCTGCAGCGTGGGTCACTCTTCCATGGGGTGCAGTCCTTCAAGGACAGGCTGCTCCAGCCTGGGAGCAGGGCCCCTCTCTCCTCGGGTCTCCCACAGGATCACAGCCGCCTCTCAGGCATCCACCTGCTCTGGCATTGGCTCCTCCTCCACAGGCTGCAGGTGGATCTCTGCATCCCCATGGCCCTCCACGGGCTGCAGGGGCACAGCTGCTTCGCCATGGTCATCACCACGGCCTGCAGAGGAATCTTGGCTCCGGTGCCTGGAGCACCTCCTGCTGCTCCTTCTCCACTGACCTTGGTGTCTGCAGAGTTGTTCCTCTCACATGTTCCCACCCCGCTCTTCTCTGGCTGGAATTAAAACTACGCCACAACCTTTGTTTTGATTTCTTCTTTAATCTGTTATCACAAAGGCGTTACCACCATTTCTGATGAGCCAGACCTTGGCCAGTGGCAGGTCCACCTTTGGAGCCATCAGGGATTGGCTCTGCCAGACACAGTGAAAGCTTCTAGCAGCTTCTCACAGAAGCCACCCCTGTGGCCCCCTGCTACCAAAAACCAGGCCATGCAAACCCAATACACCGTGAAGTTTTCCTTTCATTCCTTGAAGAGAGCATCTTGAGTCCACGCAAGTTTGTATGTTCTTAAGTTGGTTTTGACAACATAATTTGGACTTTGTGTAAATACACACATTTTCCAGATAACTTTTTAAGGGTCTGGGTCTCAGACATACTAAACATTATCATGTTATCCCTAAACCATATATAGTTTCATTACCTCCTTGATCTGAGTGGCTTGTGAGCTACATTTCTCCACTCTGTTGTTGCTGTGCTATGATTGTCTGACTCAGTCCTCTTTCTCGGGCTCAGCATACAACCAACCTCAGCATACAAGTACAGTTAAGGAGTTTCTGGTTTTGCATTAATCAGTATAAAATGCTTTGCTGTGTAGTACCTGAGTTTTCAAAGCCCTTAAAGAAAATTAAGCTGCTCTGAAGTTGGCTTTGTTCCTTAGTGCTGTGTAGAAATCTCTGTGTGCCCTACCACAGCTCTGAAGGGCCAGATGAAGTGCTGGGGATGGGAAAACAAGTTCATTCTGATTTGGGATAAAGGGTATTTCTTTTTTGTTCCTTTTTAAAAGTTAGATGCTATTTTAAGACCTAAGAAAGACTGTATGTCATTCATTAACAAAAATTATTTGCTTCCTTTTTAGCTCCTTCTCTCCTCCTGACTATTCTTAGACTTTCTAAAGCCTATATTTTCTTGCTATTTCAGCAGCATAGTCAGCTATATTAATGATTTATATATTATTTATATTATTATTTCTTACAATAATTATTGATATTATTCTAAGTTGGCCCAAGGTACAGCATTACAAGGAAGAGTGTGATGCAGGTGCCTCCCAGACACTCTGGCCTCTGGAGCTGCAATGAGAGAGTGAGCTTCCTGTGGAGCAGCTCTTGCCTTTGTCCTTATATATATCCAGGGCAGAGAGTTTGATTGGGTAACCAAACCATTCTCAAAAACATATATTTTCTATAGCCTTAGCAGAAGGCCCATCCTCTCAGATGCTTGAATTAAGCAACTGAAATATCCAAGTAAATTTGTGGCCTGAAAAAAAGTATCTCTGAGCTGTTCGTATTTATTTTTAACAAACCCTGAAAAATTGGTCAATTTCCAGGGAACTGGGGGTGAACCAAAGAGAAGAGAAAACCTGACAAAGGTAATTGCAGGCTGGAAGGGCTCTTAAGGTCACATACCTCTCCCCCCAAACCTGACTGGATGACTGATACAGTCTTCAATAAATCTAGTATGGAAATAAGGAAATATTACTTAGAATCATTTCACTGAAATTACACCTGGACAGCTCTACTACATATTACCCTAATAAATTTATCGGCTCAGTTGACAGAAGTAGCTATATTGATGCATTAGGATCAGCTATATTAGCCTATACGCTGCTCAAGTAACTCACAACATTGTAACTGCTAAAAAAATCGTTGTACAACCACCACAATCATATTAAGGAATTAACTGTCAGACTTAGAAACAAATTATGGTCTAATCAGTCTGATCCTGCAGGAGCTGGTTTCTGCCCCGTGTTGTTCATCAAATGATGTACACAAACATGCCATCATAAATGGATGTGCACCTTATTTCTGAGGCGGGGTGTTCAGGTGACCCATTGTTTGGGGCCACCAATGACAGTTCTTCTGAATCCATCTTTATGTTTTCTGCTGAAAGGCTCAACGCAGCTTTTTACTTTTTATTCATTTAAGATAGATGACCTCAAAAAAGGTTAACATCTCACTAGTAACTCAAAGACTGGAAAACACAAGTTACATCATCCATCTTCATCTAAGTTCACACTAAAGAGCCTATCAAAAGCAGGTTTAGATATCTGTTACAGAATTGACCTGTAACTTCTGACACCAGTCAGTTCTTCAGAGACAAAGGCATAAAAAGATTATAAGACTGAAAGCTAAAGAGAGGATGAAAACTGGAAATTATGTGAAAGTTCTTTTCTCCAGAAGGTTGAAGTAAGACAGAACTGAATAAACGGACAAAGGAAGGTTCTATTTCTATCATGAATTATGAGACTTAGTAATGATATGAGGTCATGTGTCTATTGCCTGAATTACAAAAGACTTTCATGACCCATTGCCCAGCTTTAGCATCTTTGAAACTGTGAAATGAATGGAAACTCACTCACTTCTAGTCCTGGGGGAAAAAAAATTACAATGTGTGCTTTAGTGGAGACTAAAACTGCATGAGATTTGCAGGCCCTTGACTATAACCCCCTGTAATCTGAAAGAAAACAGCTCTTTCAAATAGTGTTGCCTTTACCATCCAAACTGGCACCTTATCCAAACACCATTTGAAAACAATTCAGATTATCAGATCACCTCTCAGTCCTTTTGTACCTTTTTGTACCTTTAGGACCACTCTAAAATATTCAGCACTGAGTTGTAGTTAAAATTAATTTAACAACTGAAATATCACACTCAGAACTCTTTGTAGTAAGGGAGAAGGTGGTGGTTTCTTTTACACGGCAAGGCTTTTACCCAGCCCCAGACTGCTTCTGCACCTTATCAGAAGCTAATTAGTCAGTACTCTGAAGCTCATTATTTCAAACTATCAATGAACTCATCAATCATCAAATGTAAGAAAGGCATAATCACAAGAATTTATGGTTGGAGGAATTCTTTGTTTCCTACAAACAGCCAAGCACTCAAACACTAATCATTTAGGCAGAAATAAAATATCTGGCACATTGCAGTGTTTGTATTACACTGATTAAATCCAAACAGTTCTATAATACATTAATTAAATGGCAGAACCTGCATTTACAAAAAGTACTGTAACTACTTAATAGCTCTCAAGACCTATGTCTTTATCTGTATTTATATTTAAAGACTCCACACAGATGAACTCTAGTCCAGGTTTCCAATTTTCCTTCTCAGAACTTTTAAAATAATAATTATTAATGAATTATTAATTATTCTCAAGTAAAGAAACACCAGAAACTTTTTGCCTCCTCCCTAACCCTGGCTAGCAGTTATCACAATATCCTGATCATGAAACCAGAAAAAATACTCCCCCCAAGTTTAGCCAGGGTTCAAGGTAACATCTGTAAATTGTTTAACATTATCCTTATCATATCTAGCCCTATGTAGCCCTAATACCAAAATGTTTGTGGGTTTTTTTTTACTCAAGTGTTCTAGCAATCACATACTGATAGGCACACATGATTTGGGCACTGAGCACCTCAAAATCCTAAATACAGAAGATGTATGGGACTCTAGAGGTCAGAGAATTAACATTAGGATAACAAACAAGTTCCTTTACTGTTTATGGATAAACTATTGGGGAAAGAAATACAAAAGGCACATAAACCAGTGCAAGCAGACAGCAAAAATGGATTCAAATGCTATTCAGAGTTCTTCCACCCTCTGTATAGACAGTAAAAAAGAACACCTATTCTAACATGTGTTCTCCAGGCGTAAACACACACTTCTCTGCCCCACTTATACCTAACCCATGCTAAACAAGCATCAAACTACTCAGAACCAAAAAGCAGTGTACCCATCCTGCCAAAATCATTACCAAATTCAGATGGTGAAAGAAGTGAAGAATTTGCTTTCTGTTATTGTTGATCAACTATCAGAACAATACAGTGATTGAACATGTTACTTAAATTTCCTACTACTTTTCTAAGTTCACTCCAGCAGCAGGAAATACAAGGCAAAAATCAATACATATTTAACACAGTAGTAATTTTGACTAGCTCTCAGTTCTGCTTTGGCATTGTGCTGATTGGCCCACTGATGCCATAACACAGTAAGGAAGTTTTCTGCCACTCCTGTCAAGGAATGAAAGCCGGGCAGCTCTTGGTTTTAGATTAATATAGATGTAGCCTCAAGTAAATGTTGCAGTATAATCCTACTCAAGGCTATCTCTTGTTGAATATGCAGTAGAAATATGACTAAACACCCTTCTAGATAAGCAGCCTTCTATCAGTTCTATCGCTCTCAGCTCCAAGTTCAACAACAGACACCAGCCATCTAAGTCTGTTGTCCAACACATGCAATACAGGAAAACCAAGATTCAGACTGGATCAGAATTAGTCTTCCTCTATTATAGTGCATCTTCTTTGAATTATTTCTTGCAAAAGGCAAAGATTTAATAATTCCCTCAGATAAAGACATACCAGGATAACAGTGTTATCACAAGTGATGAACTCTGTGGCAAGTCTACAGTGGCACATTAAATAAGCCTAGTTTGACTTTGTCCATATAAGAAAAAATTCCAGTCCAGATCAATCTAAATTAATCTAAACTAATTTCAGGTACCAGAGTGCCTGAGTTAGGGGGCATGCTTGCCCTGCATGTTCCACCACAATTTTTAGAGTCAAAGAGAAACATCCCAAAGAAATTCACATCTGCTAAGATCTGAATTGTCTGCTGGAACTTCCTATTTGTCTTGGTAATTTATGTACAGAGTATTGGCAGATGGTCCATAATCCTAAATTAGCCCTCTGAATTATGTAAAATTAGGTGAGATCTAGCTGAATATCACTGCCATGTGACATACCTCATGAACAGTCCGGCTGATTATTTACTGATATACATGGACAATCGTGTATGGACAATAATGCATGCGAACAATTTTAATTCTTTACTTCTTACTTTATGCTGAAAAGTCCCAAAGCAAATTTGATGATAGAAAATGCAAATGTTGACTGAACTCATTCAAAGTCTCAGCTTAATTATTTTAGAAGAGACATTCTAAAGCAACTCAGACAGTGAAAATGTTTCAGCTGAAAGTGGTACTATATATTCTCCTTCTTGCTCATTTGCAACAGTTTGAAAAGGTTGCCTGCTCTGTCTATCTAGTTTTCAAGCCAATTTGATGCTTGCAGCCTGAAGTTTCATTTTCTCCCACACTTCAAATGTTTTAGAAGTCAGTATTCTCCTGCTGATGAAAGTACCAGAGAAGACAGATGAGAAAGATTATGTATTATCTGCACTTCAGCCTGATTATTTGTGCAGAACATACAAATCTGAAGAACCATGCAAGTGTACTTCTCAGTTCTTCCCTCTCTGCTAATTTGGTACTAAATCACTTGGCTGTTCTTGGATTGCTCCCTGATACCACCCATTTAGACTGTGATTTCATTAAAATAATCATTACCAGGGTAATACTCCTAAATGAGTGTGCAGCTGGTGAAACACAGCAACTAGAATGCAAGAAAGTCTGCTTTAGTTCCACCTCCTTGTACATGCTTATATAAAGAATAATGAATATGTACAAAAACCTGCAATACAATAGAATCTGAACACTTTACTTAATGTTTTATAATCCTAATGGAACAACTTCCAGCAAGATGAAAAGAAATCATTCTGCCTTTCAAGATTTTCTTTTTCACATATTCTTGGATCTAACATGGCATTATTTCTTTTACACTCCAAGCACAATAATCCTTCTTGCATTTTTTGCAGCTATGTATTCACTTGAAAATATTCTATATTTAATTCTAGTTTTTTTCCAAAATGCACTTCTGAGCTTTTCAACACATTGCTATGTAGCATTCAAACAGCAGTTGCCATTGACATTCCCACATAAATCAAAACTGGACCTAGACTTTTCACAGACCCTGCAAAGGACAGTGGTCCCTCTTTTCCTCTACCTTCTTAGCATTTTGCTTTTTCCTTCAAATGAGTTCAAAAGTTTAAAAAACTGTAATTAGTTGGTACAGGAGGTTTGTAAAGGACTTTTTTTCAATTTTGTTTCTGATATCTTCGGGATATTAATGGCTCCATCCTTTTATGTATATGTAATTAGATAAATAGACTAAGTAAGGCTTCAACACAGAGTAATTCTTGGTGTTATAACAACTAGTGAAATAGATAGCTTTAGGTATAGCAAAACTACTTAAAAGCTGATAACACTAAAGCACATTACCAAATGCATGAATCTATGAATTCATGATAGAAAGTGAATTATACATGACGTAAATAAAATTTATTCTTATTTACAATGAGATCTGGTTTCATCAATAGCATAAAGAGTGATTTCTGAAAGAACACCTCAAGGATAAGCTCCAACCTTTAAACCATGCATCTCATATTTAATTTGCTGAAGCACCAAAATAGCATGACCACTATTTAATTAGACGTAGTATTTCCTGCTCTCTTCAATTTTTGCTTGTCAAACTGTGAGTACTTCTTTGAGATTTTAACTGGTCTGCTAGTTTTTCTTTCTGTATATAAAAAATAAAATCCTTCAGGAAGCATGTTCAAATGCTAATGTGGTGACCTATCTCGGCAGTAAAAGATGAACTACAACATACCCATCAATACATGTAAGGAAAAAAAAAGAAAAGTAAAAAGTGGGAAGTGCTATGCAATTCATCTCCTTTTTAACTGGAGAAAATCAGAATATAGGAAGCAAAGTACAACAAATATGGCACCAATAACACTTTTACATGACCCATCAAATAACAGTGACAACCATGTTCTTTTTAAAACATAGAATGCTAAATTATCATTCAACAAGTCAATTACTATGACTAAACAAAGTAAATTTTCCTTAGGCTCTATAAATTAGTATAAAAGGTTCTTTCATATGTCCCTACCAAACAAATATGTCCCCTCAAAATGAATTTGTTCAGAACGGGCCAAAATTTCATTCACAAATCTTGCCTTGTGACTCATTTGAAAGAATATTTCCTGGGCATATGACTGTCAGATTTGATTATGTAAAGAATGGAAAAAATTTAAAATATGCACTTTGGAGTATTTCTCAGATATTCCATCTGAGCAATATGGTACCTAAACATCAGTTTATATCAGATGTTTCTTAACATAGGGCAAAATATAATCTGCTAGAATGGATATATCAGCTTTGAGTCTCTGTATAAAAAAGACAGAGAAGTAAACACTATAATGCTATACATTATAGTTACTATAATGTATATATACATTATAGTTATAGTGTTATAAACACTATAATTACTATAAGTAAACACAAATGCTCCTGCAGTGGATTTCACTATTCTATATGGGAATATATTAGTAGATAAGAATAGAATTAGCAAGAATGCAAAATAAGAACCCAAGTCCTCTTTACTTCTCCTCCAGTAATACCTAAAAATCATCGGGGAGGTGAAGGAATCCTTAGAGACATTGTCCAAGATCCATAAAATGTGTAAAACTCTGATGTAAAATTTAAAATTTATTTGGTTTCTTTGTAACACAAATGAAGGCTTTTGCATGGAAAACTTCAGACATCCTCCATTAAGAAGCAGGGATTATTTGACAAATCTCAGACATGGGTTTTCCCCATTTCTTTTATGAACCTACTATTCTATCTTAGTGTATACTCACCCATTTATTTCTATTGCAGTTTCCTAACTTTCCCTCTGCCTCTCAAATCCAGTAATTCATGCTGTAAGCAAGCAACACGAACAGCCATTTAGTTTGGTTCCATGCTGAAGGAATTTTTAATATCTAATAGAAGAACTCAGTGTCCAATAAAGAGCATTCTCATACACAGGCATTATAAAAACTTCTGAATGTCTGTAAATAAACTGTTCATAGATATCTTCTATTACATAAAAGTGGAGAAGAGGGCTATGGGGATAGAATAAAGAATAAAGACCTCAAAAAAGTTTGCACTTGTACAAGCTTTGTACAAGCAAAGAGGTAGTAGAATACATATTATTCTGGTAACTTCAGAGACAACTTTGACAACCTCTAAACATTATTTCATACAGAAAAGATGCTAAGGTTTCATGAGACCAAAGTCTGAAGCCATAGCATGAAGAGGTAACAGTGGTTATTTATCAGTAATGCTAAAAGTACATTGGTAACTATGGCAAAATCATATGGGCTATCATGAACACACAATGTGAACTGAAAAGAGAGACCTGAAAGGGCTGTGATATTTTATGATGTAATTGGAAAATTAATGATTCTGTTTGACCCCCAGGAGCTTGGTATTCCTTTTGTTGCTTTATCTGAAGAGATTTATCTTTCTTGATTTGGATGCCTTTTGTAGTTGATTACAGTTCTACTACTTTTGTGTCAGTCTTTGTATTTGTATTTGTACTCAGTTGTTGGCCTTTATCTCATCAGTGATTATCAAGCTGACAAGTTTATAGGTGCCATTATTGTGTGGGTCTTTGGCAACTTCTTCTGTTACAGCTTTTTACCTCTAACCTTCAAGTGCTTCTCTTCACACTAGAAAGCAAATTATTGGAGGCAATTTAACAGGTTGAAGTGACCTTGGACATTCTGTCTCTTTCCATTTGAGGAATGTAGTCCTTCTTACAAGGATTATGTGGGGCAAGTCTGGGTGCAAGACATACTAGAACATGGAAGGTCCACCCCTGCTATTTTACTGTATCCAAATATTAACAGCACAGATGCATCTAACATCTAACATCTAACATCTAACATCTAAACTTCAGGAAAATATGTTATGTCTACGTAGTAATTTTTAATGCTGCTATGGGGAGGAGCTGCTTATAAAGATTAAGAAAAAGCAGTTCTAATGAAAAATGTACAGAATGTAGAAAACATGAAGAATGCCTACTAGAACAAATAAGCTACCTAAAATATAATGGGTGAGCAGTTCAAATGATAATGTTCAAGCTTGTTAGAATGCTTTTTGCTTCATGTTCTTCAAAGGTGGAGTAAGGAAGTTAAAACATTAATGACATTTCAGTTACAATATTAACTATTTTGGAGAAACTAGGAGGTCAGAAACTAAGTAGCAGTGGTAAATGGCATGAAAAATAGGAACATTTGGAAATCAGAAACAAACTGAAAAACTTAGTGTACATTGAAAAAGAAAATGAGGTTAACAACTACATTAGTCTTTTCTGTAGAAAATTACATACATTTCTTGAAGATATAAAATTATTTAAGCTAGCAGGACTTTTTAGATCTACACCTAAATGAAGCAAAACCACTTGAGCTTCAAAACCTGCAGATTTACAGTTAAAATTCTCATGTTGCTAGCAGATATAATCATTCTAGCAGGGATGGACAGGATTGGTAACCTATGGTTTGGACTAATCCATTTCCATTGCTCTGAAATTTTCATGGTTTTCTAGTTGCAAAGCTGATTTTTAACGAGGAGTGAGATGCCAGGGATTACACTGAGTAATTGTATGTGCAGCTAGGAAAAGAAGTGATTGCAGATGTACAGAATTAGAACTGGCCTCAAATTTGCCAGGGCTGATTTCTTCCTGATCTCTATCTTTCATGGCAGTACAAAGAGATAACAAGTTTGAGAAGCAAAAAGAGTGACTACACAGATATTAAATGCTATTGTATGGTAAATGCAAGTTCCCATAATATATTGTTTTTCATGGCTGATTAGCTTGATAGAGACACAATGTGTTTGCTTTGGATTTTCTAAAACATGGGATTTTTTTTGAGAGATCTTATATTCTTCTCTCCCAAAATGGTTATAAGCCACAGAAGGACAGAAGCAGATATTAGATACCCACTTAGAAGTAAACATATGTGGCATACAGAGAAAATCCTGACAATTCATTTGATTTTCTCTTTAAGGGAAGCATTTCCTGGGGGCCTGGATCACAAGAAACAAAGCATTCAAAAATAATGTAGTTTTTTTTGTCTGACATCTAAGTTCTTGTTCTGCTTGTTTGTATGTTAAAGGTGGTTTTCTTTCATATAGACCCAAGTCTAGAGCCTCTAAAGACATAAGGATGATACCAATTTACTGCAATGACAGTTACTTCTACTTCTTGCTTCCTTCAAGGTAACTTTTAATCACCTTTTTACTCCAACAGCAAAGCAGTTAAATTGGGCAACTTCTGAAGGAAGAAGTCTGGTTTTGCAGAACTACCTTCATCTTCTCTGAGAGCTATGATTATCTTTTTCAGTCTCTGAAACAAGGCATGCCTTTGTCATAATTACTTGCTAATTCCTCACTGGCAATTAAAGCAGTAGCATTCATAATGTGCTGAATAAGCCATCCTAAATTAAAGCTGTGAGAGAAAGTAGAAGGGTTTTTCTTCTGTACCTGCTTTCCTCAGACATCTGTCCACTTTGCAAAAGGTTATGAGAGTTGGAGAGAACAAAATAAAATGGAGGGGAAATAAAAAATAGGAAGACCATACGTGTATTGTAATTTTATGCTGACTTCAAAATAAATACAAATGTTGTAAAATCTTAAAGATTGTGCTTGTTGACTGCTGACAAAGTACATTAATTTTGTGAGAAAATAAAGAAATCAAAAACTTGGGAACAAACCTCCAGAAAATCACGTTAGTATGAACTAAGTGTCCATTATCAGATCCGAGAAATTAAGTCCCCTAGTTACATGTTGCTCACAAACAACACAGGCGTCGTTAGGCCATGTCTGAAATCAGATGGACCTGGAGGGATATCATGCTTCCATGAACTTAGGATGTGGTTGTGGCCTTCCTTTCCGGACACAAAAACCGGCATCTTCAGAAGAGGCACCTGCCTGCTAATATTCAAATAAATAGGGACAATTCACTTCACACAAGTGAACACACACTTCACACATTGAGACAGGATGGGAGTATAACCCAATAACCTGGAAGTTAACATACATACAGAGAAAGTCAGAAGCTCTTCGATATATCACAAGATGAACAGCTGGATTCATCTGGCAAATCATCATTTAGGGAGGTAACATCTGCTTGAAATATGTACTAACTTCTGTGTCAGAAAAAGAGGAAATTGCAGCAAAGGAGAAGATGTATGAAGGAATACTACCATTATCCAAAGTGACAAGTCACACTGGAGCCTTATTTTATAGTATCCTCCATTTTCCACTCTTAGCTTCCACTGCAGTGCTGCAGAAATATATGGGCTCTGTATGGTTAAATGCATTTACATCCTCTCACCAACTGTAACTGGTACAGTTACACCTCAAAAACCACAAACAGGAAACAACCAACAGACTCCTCAGAACAACAAAAAAAAGAAACATCAGGATTTAAATTTTTTTTTCAAAAAGCTGTACAAACCCTATGTTTTCTGGGTGATGTTCATCAAGGAAGCAACATCAAAATTCAGCTTTAAATGCCTGAAGAGAAACTGCTGCTTTTTTACCTACAGGTAAAATGTTACAAGACATCACCATCTGAAGCATCTTCTGGCACCCTCAGTAGGTACATCAATTAAATAACAAGTAGGAAACCTTGATGGAACCTTACAGACCAAGAGTGACCTAGGAGACATGCTAAAATCCAATACTACTCTTCCTGGATGCAAAAACATGCCCAATGCAACTCCTACCTTGCAAATAAACAAATTAAGTAAAGCACTGAACTGAGATTTCACCACAAATGTTTATCAGACACTGCTCAAGTCTGTGTCTTTGCCCCCTTCCTTCCTACGTTTAAAGACACAAATCTCTGCAGGATTCCCCTTCCCCTCTCAGTTTTAAAAAAATTCTGTTGTGGGCTGGTTCCACTAATTGCATATGCATGACCAACAGATGAAGAGCAGAGCCACCCCTCAGCCATCGCAGAGAGGCACAACCTGGTCCAGGAGCTTCTCCAGACATCCTGCCCATGGTCTCCTCCACTATTCACATCGTGCAAGGGCTGTCAGGAAAGTGGTCACTGCTACCTTGGGAGGATGTGAGGATGAGTCTCTGTCCCCCTCTGCTTTCTAGGAGCCCCAAGCAGTGTTGGTTCAGCTTTGGTGAAGCTGAAGGCTTATTCTTCTTCCCCAGCCTTGGCTGAGCCCTCAGCAACATCTGTTCAAGAAATAACATGAGTTCTCTTCCACAAGCAAGCCTATATTACTCTCCATGTTTCTTCAAAAGCATTCCTACCCTGAAAAACTAACATCCACCACACAGGCTAATCTCCAAACAACACAGTGCAGGCTTTTTCACTATGCAGAACATAATGTTTTAGATTTAAAATGGCTAATATTCACTGGGGTTTTTTTAATTGAAACTGAGTGAACAAGCATTAGATACACTTGAAAAAAGAATCAAAAAGTCAAAAAAAATATAATAAATAATATCAGATATTTTTCTCCTTGGCAACATCTACTGTGAATAGTTTTATTAAAAATGTCAAATTTCATACAAGTTTTCAAATTAATTTATAAATAGGAAGCATTCTTTAATAGTCCTGCCACATTACTAATCTCATTAGTTTGCTTCATAAATCACAAATCAAAACAGAGGGAATTTCTGTTTATGCCTAAAACTAGCCAACAAGTTCGCAGAAATAACTTCAGTAAGATTCAAAGACTCCAGAATGAAATAAAAAAAAAGTGGGTCTACAAGAAAGAAGGCACACTACCTCAAAATAGGAGGAAATAGTAATAAAAATACAAGATTATCACAAAGCAGGGAAATTATCAATTAAAAAAAGCAACTGAGAACCACCCCCCCCCAAAAAAAGTACAACATGATGAATTACTGTCAAAATATGCAAAGCAAAAGTAGAAAAATAATTCTTCTAGAGCTTCATTTCACAAATATGTGGAAATGCCAACAGAAGGATGTCCATAGTAAGCAGATCTTTTCAGATGCACAGAAACATCTTTAGTGTTGTGACTAACGGTGATCAGAATTGCCCTTAAGAACTGCATTTTAAAATCCAAGCTAGTTCAAATTACATTAAAATATAAAGTAGTGATTACTACACTGTTTGGAGACTTTTAGGGAGGTGTTCCAGCCCACATAATTGGAAGTAATTTTAAAGCCAAAATAGTAATTTAGATCTAGCTCTGATCCCTAGAGGTGACTTACATTCAAAGAACAAAAATTAAATGGTACATACTAGAAAGAAGCAGTAAGATTTCGAGGAGTATTAACTTCAGTCTAGTTTGTTTGTTTTGATGTTCACTACCAACATGTAAATATTTTGTGCCAGTGACTGGCTGAGAAGCACTTGGACCGGCTTTTATGTATGTGAGTGAAGTATGAGTGGCAGAAAGGCTTGTTTGTTGCCACCTTTAATCTGGATGTGCAACATCATGCCTCTTCCATCTGATCAGTCATAGATCAGTACACATGCTTTCCCAAAATGCTTTGAATAGATCCAAGAAGCTAACAATTAGTTGCAAAAATGCAAACTAATTTGAATAAATGAGTGTGAGAAAATAAGTTATTCACAGTATCCACAGATATGAAAAAAGCTAATACAATTAAACACATGGTTTTTAAAATGCAAGTTCTACTTGTTCTACTTTATTTCTAATCTCCTTGTAGTTTAGATTAATTATGGGGGTTCTTCTAAACCTTCTTGCAGATCCACCTGCAGGACAAACATGGATACCCAATGGTCTGCTCTTCCTGCCCTTCCTTGAATTTACTCTGCTGAACAGAATAAATTGTTTGTAAATTGTTTTTGAAACATCCTCTGCCACAGAAACACACAAAATTATGTTTTTGCTCTGCATAAATTCTGCAGCAAGCAAATAAGTAGAATTTATAAAAATGTGGTTTCACTACATTATATCAATGTCTGTGTATTTATATGATCACCGCTCAGGGGTATCTCGCTATGGTGCTAATCCCTTACAGGTATAAACTTCAAACTACTGAATGTCCAAGGCAAAGTAGGGGACAAGAATACTCTGAAATCCTTAATATGCCTACCAAGGCTTACCACAGTGAAAACACATTAACTGCCTTTCATCCCAGGAGGGCCAAAACCATTGCCACACAGCTGGTTACGTGACTAAAAGAAATTACTGTTGGGCATTATACACGTGTACTGTGCTATTCCAACCTCAATAGCAAAACAGATCTCAACACTACATCTAGGCTACAAGAAAGGTGCCCAGAAAGGTGGTGGAACCTTCCCCCTGAATATTTCCATGATCTGGATAGATGAATTCATCATGCCATGCTCCAGTGTTGGGCATACCTGCGCTTTGAGTGGGATCTTGGGCTGGATGATATCCAGAAGTCTCTTCAGCTAACATTTCTGTGATACTACATTTTCAGAGCCATTTTACCAAATTTTTTTTTGGTGGGTTTGGGTTGTTTTTTTGTCCTTGAAATTAAAGGTTGTTTCCTTCAATGTTTTACACCTATTTTATTATCACTGAGGCTTTGATGCAAAGAGGTAACTTGCAACTTTTAAGTAAAAGCTTTGAACTGATGAGACAATTATATATTTTTCATATAGTATGTCTTAGAATATATTATTCAAGGAACTCATCTACTGCATCTGAGCCACAAGCTTGATGAACCGTGTTCAGACTTTTTAAAAAAATCTTTAAAAGTGAAGAAAAGCATTTAAATTTAATGCCACAGAGACACAGGAGCCAGTGTAATGATTCATGGACATGGGGTGAGAATGCCAAACAGACTGGCTGGACAGATAATTGTATCATCCTTATTTTACATGGATGCTGTAAGGGCAGAACTGCACCTGTCAAACCTAGAGAAAGTGATTTTGCAATAATCACAATGCAATACAGTGATGGTGCAAATAAGGGATTTATGTCTGTGGATGAAAGCAAAAGAGAGTTCTCTTGGAGAGCACACATAGAGATGACCTGTAAGTCTTGTCATGGGCTGGCAATGTGTTGCTATGGCAAAGACCGAGTCAAAGATGCCACTTGGACCATTAGCCAACATGCTGGTTTATACTGATACAGCTTTCCATATATATCAGGAAAGGAGACATCAGACAACATTTGAATGGGAAAAAATTAATTCAACTCATATTTCAGTTAGAGACAACTCAGCAAGAAGAAATAACAGCAAGTCCTAGATAGGAGAAAGTAGGTCCAGAGCAGATCTGTCAGTCATCGGCACAAAGATGATGGATGACATAGTCGATGTTCAAGAAAAACAGACACATTCTTGACTAATGCAAAAAAATAACATGAGTGTTCTTAGAATAATTTCCCTTCACAGAGGCTGTTTCTGTGTTACTGTGTTGTGTTTTCCATCTTTTGGTAACCATTATATATAAGTACCCCTGAGAAACACAACATACAAGGCAACTGCATGGGAATATACTAAGAACTGTAACTGAAACTAACTTGCCAGTGAGACTGCAATGTTATCCTCGATTAACAAGCCTGGATGTAGTAGGTTTGGTTTTGATCATATCTACACCTACATAATCAAGAGTGACAGTACTTAAGAGAAAGTCTGCACACCACTACTACCACACGTCAGTATGTATATCCTAAAGTGCAATACTCCAAAGTGGAAGCAGTCTAGCTTGTTTCTAAGCTTGCAGCTATAGGTATTACTTGTATGTGCATGAAAATGATCTTGTGTGTAAGAATAGGTATTAGCATCACATACAAGAGGAGTCTTGTAGAGGTGTGTGAATCATCTCATCAGAAGGTAAGCTAAAACTCATCTAAGTAAGTTCACACAGGAAAGCAGACATTATATTTGAACACACGACACTGAAAAGTTGTATATAAATGCCTTTAACATTCCCCTGTTTTAGATAGTCATTTTTCCCCTCTACAGAAGAGAATTTATCATGCTCAACACTGTCTAGAGATACTCAAGGAAACAATGACAAGTACAAAGTAAAAACTATTTATTGCCAACCTAAAATTTAAATCACCACTGTCTTCAAATAATTGCATGAATAGCTAGGAACATATAACATTTCCTTTTGTTAGATAAATGGATACATTTCACTAAGAAGAAGATTAATGTACATTTGAAATAGAATAATAGCTATAAACAGAAATTAAAGTTGTCCATTAAGATACAAGACTCTAAACACAATATTCTTAATCTAATCTCACAGAATGAATTGCTGGACCTTTGCATTCCTCTTAATGAATCTATTTACACATAATTAAAACTATTCATCCTACTTCAATCTGATATATCTTGGATGACATATTAGCAACTTAAAGTCTTTAGTTTGCAATTTGTTTTTAAGAAAACCGTTGTGAAGGGAAAGTGCAATATTTCTTTCAGTTTTACTGAACACCCGATCTTTTATTTCCAAATTATCTCATGCTAAATATAAAGTTCAGGTCATGGATATTAGCTTTTAATTATGAAAGAATAAAAGACATATTGTTATTTTGGCTACATACCTTATGGTTTACTAATAAAAAAATAGCAATATCTCTGATTTGCACTTGTTAGAAGTGGCATACTCTCTGCACTTTCTATTTACTTTATCACTGCTCTACTCAAAGACCAGCAGTTTTCTTACAGTACTATAACTAAACTCACATTTTGTTCTGTTTCTTTGATGGTGTCAGAATATCATGAGAAGATATTAATGAAGCCCCCTTTCCCTGCAGGCAGACCAGCAGCAAGTTATTCTTTTAGGCTTTAATTTTTTTGTGAGACCAAAGAGATGCTGTGCATTGGTCACTTTTTCCGAGGGTCCACCGGTGCTCCCATGTGTTACCAATATCCTTGGGAGCACTGACCTGTAGCTGAGTTAAAAGAGCAATCTTTAGGAGGGAATAAGAGGTATCAAAATGAACAAATACTTCAACTTTGTGGGCTGTGTCTACAATGCTGGAGCTGGTGGATATGACCTGAAGAGTACTCAGTGGGATATATTCTGTGCTTAAGAACAAAACAGACCTAGGCTTATTCCCTGCATGTGGAGCCAGTCAGCTGGGAATAAGGAGGGAAGTGCCTTGGGGTATCCCTGATCCATGCTTGGGACACCACTAACAACTAACCCCAACACAGTTAATCCCATGCTCAGTAACCAAGGACACGGACTCAAGCGCTGACGTGGGTGCCCAGCTCTCGATAGTTTACATTAGCATTTAGTAATGTAAATGCAATCTGAAATTGCAGTGTTGTGTGTCTGCTTCATTTTACATATCACTCATAGAACGATAGAATGGTTTGGGTTGGAAGGGACTGTCACAACTGTCTTGTTCCAATCCTTCTTCCATGGGCAGGCACACCTTCCACTAGACCAGGTTGCTCAGAACCTGGCCTTGAACATTTTCTGGGGATGAGGCATCCACAGCTTGTCTGGGCAGCTTGTTCCAGTGCCTCACCACCCTCACAGTAAACAATTTCTTTCTCATATCTAATCTAAATTTACTGTCTTTCAGTTTAAAAGCCTTACCCTTTGCCCTATTACTATATGCCCTTGTAAAACATCCTCCTCCAGCTTTCTCATAGGCTCCCTTTAGGTACTGGAAGGCTGCTATAAGGTCTGTCCCAAGCCTTCTTTTCTCCAGGATGAAAAACTCCAACTCTCTCAGTCAGTCATCATAGGAGAGGTGCTCCTACCCTCTGATTATCTTTGTGGTCCTCCTCCAGACTCACTCCAGCAGGTCCACATCTTTCTTATGCTGGATGCAGTATTTCCAGTGTGGGGTCTCATGAGTGTGAAGCAGAGGGTAGAATCACCTCCTCTGACCTGCTGGTCATGCTGCTTTTGATGCAGCCCAGGACATGGTTGGCTTTCTGGGCTGCAAGTGTATGTTGCTGGGTCATACTGAAATTCGCATTCCACCAACACCTCCAAATCCCTCTCCTCAGGGCTGCTTTCAATACATTCTCTGCCCAGCCTGTATTTATGCTTAGGATTGCCCTGACCCAGGTGCAGGATCTTGCACTTGGCTTTGTTGAACTTCACTGTGTTCATGTGGGCCACCTCTCAAGCGTGTCAAGGTCCCTCTGGATGACATCACTTCCCTCCAATGTGCCAATTGCACCACACAGCTTGGTGTCATCAGCAAACCTGCTGAGGGTGCGCTCGATCCCACTGTCCATGTCACAAAGATGTCTAACAGTGCCATTCCCAATACCAACCCCTGAAGAATGCCACTCATCACTGCTCTCCACTTGGACATTGAGGCATTTATGACAACTCTCTGAGCATGACACCATACAGCCAATCGCTTATCCAACAACTGGTCCATCCATTAAATCCATGTCACTTAGTTTAGAGACAAGGATGTTGTGCAGGAGGCTGTCAAATGCTTTGCATAAGTCCAGGTAGATGATGTCAGTCATTCTACCCTCATCCACTGAGGGAACACTGGTTAGAGTGTTCCGTCAGTGGATTACTGAAGTCATCCAAATATCTCAGGCAGGATTTGCCCTTAGTGAAGCCATGTTGGCTGTCACCAATCACCTCCTTATGTTCCATGTACCTTAGCATAGCTTCCAGGAGGATCTGCTCTATGACCTTGCTGGGTAAAAAGGTCAGACTGCCTGGCCTGTAGTTCCCTTGGTCTTCCTTGTTTTCTTTTTTTAAAATGGGGGTAATGTTTCTCCTTTTCCAGTCAGTGAGAACCTCACCGGACTCTACAACTTCTCAAATATGATGGGTAATGGCTTAGTCCCTTGCTCCTCTATTCCAGTTGTTTTGTACAGGATCATGCTGAGTACATGTTAGCTGGGCTTGTTCTTTCTTGAATGTGGGTGGCCAGAAGTATCAAGATCAGCCCATGATTTCCAGTCAATATTTTCCTGTCACATAATGAGCATATTTACCTTTTTCCCAGACACATTTTGGCAAGACTGGTTATACTGCACCCAGCCAGTATCTGACTTAGAGCTGCTTTCACCATTGTGCATATCCACAACAAATAGATGGGGCATTCTTGAAGTGATGGAGAAAAAGGTCTGTTCTCTATCCTAGAGCTTTATTTTCTGTATCCTATTTCAGCACAAAGTTGGGCTTCGGGCCACTTAGATGTATAAACCACACTTCCACATACACCTTTCTGACTTTAGATAATGAAAAGACACTGTTTCACTCTTACCCTCTGTAACAATGGAAGAAAAGCAGAGTGCTAACAAATAGTGGCTATGGATAAGCATGGCATCACAAGTCCACAGGGTATTAATAATAAGGAACAGCAGAAAAGCATACTTTAACACAATTTAATTGTACTAAATGCTATTCATTAAAGGGGAGATTACTGTACATTAAAACTCATCTAGTTAAGCCGCTATGCCATTACAGAGCTTATCCTCTTCCCCTTTTATGACAAGAAAAGGTTTTTTTAAACATCCAGCAAAAAAACTGGATATAAAATGCATCTTATCTCTCAAAACACTACCTGAAGTTCAGAGTTCTTGGAAAGCTATCACAAGAGCATGAAAAGTGCAGCATGAATACCAGCAGCTGGGCTACTACAGAGCAGATGGAACCACTTTCAGAAAAGATCCATTTCATCTAAAAAAAATCAAGAAAAGAACTCCTGCAATTTAGTAAAATATGACTGAAAGATAAAATACCGATGTAATGCTAAATTAAGAATTCTAGTTCCAGTATACTCAATGTCAGGAAAAGCAGTTAGGCTATAAAATCCTAGATCTCTACACTCTGAGTTTGCTCTAAATAGCTCTGAGTTTTACAAATAATTTATATGAGGAACAAACAGCTCGGCTAATTGTTTCACAGCAACTGAGGATGGAGTTCATTCACCAAACATTTTCTTTACCTGTTCTTAAAGTCAAACAGAAAACATGGATCCTGTAAAGCATTTCACTCTTGAGATTATTCAGATTTTGAAAATTACAGAGTATAACTTTATCAATGTAATTAAGGCAATCATGATTTCAAATCATGACAAAAATTAACTTTAGATTAATATGTAACTACAATAAATTTTTTTCATTATTAAGAGAAGAAAGTTCAATATTTCAAAGTTCAAGAAAGCACAGAAAAGAAATCAGAAAGTGCTGACAAAATTGTGGAAGAGCTTCCTTACAGAAAACTCTGGGGGTCTTTACAGAACAATTGTATTTCTTCTGTTATTTATCTGCATGATTCTGCTACTTGTCATGTAAAATTAAGTTCAATATAATAGAATTAAAAAGAAAAATTCTAAAAAGGAGTGCAGACACACAGCATAAATTGAGACAGAATGTAATTACAACTCTTTCTCCTAGAGACTGACGGACTCCAGACATCAAAATCTAGTTTGTAAACTAATTTCCTTGAAAAATTCAGCTTGAAAAACAAGAAGTGATTCAGATTCATGGTCTGTTTACTTCTTTATTGCACTTTTATTTATTTTGTTTATTAACTGGGAGGTATTTGAAATTGTAGAACTGTCATTCAAAGTACTCAAATTTGTGAAAACATGGTATAAACTGTAAAATATCTTGCAACACAAAGCAATATGTTCATTGCTTTAATGCAGCAGCTGATGATTTGAACTCAGTTAAAGCTAGGAAGAGAGTAGACCAAAAAGAATGATATCTGCCTTTAAGCACAAAGGTTAATTATTCAAGGGACAATAAAACACTACAAAAGCAGAAATTAAGTCGCCTCAAGAAGATACAATTTTGTGTGCTGAATATATCCTCCCAAAAGGCAGACCAATGTAATTACCAGCCCTCCTAAGACCATTTATATATTGTAGAAGCAGTAAGAACAGCAAGTATTTCCTGTAAAACATATTACTACAAGTCCAAATTCATTTATGTGAGGCATCTATGAGGTTAAAGAATTAAGCTCAGCACACCTATCTATTTACAATTACCTACGTTCTTTTTCAATCTTACAAAGAAAGGGGTCTGTTTGGGTGGCAAAAGCCTCTCCCTGCTACCTGTTTTGCCCATGTCTCTGGAGAGACAGAAGCGCAGATGCCACATCTTTGATCCTACTGGGGCTCCTTTTCTCATATCATCTGCTTCCCAAAGACTACTCTGAGGTCACTGGGCATCACACCTCTAACAGAACATCTTAATATATATAAAAAGGAGACACAGTTGTGTTCCAAGAACCCCAGAGAAGCCCTCAGAAGGGGACATGCCATCAGTAGAAAAGGCAGAGTAGAAACAAGTGAGTCACACCAAGGGGTTGCAGCAACCACAGTCCACAGGAGAAAGCTGGGAAGTTTTCAGCAGGCTCACAGGACTGCCAGGGTCAGAGCAGGGAGCTCCTCAGGTCCCATCTCAGCTTGGAGATACCTTTAAAGCCATGATGAGATTTTCTCCCTACACTGTGAGTTATGCTTTCATATGAAGCATGAAACCTAACAGGTACTTGGCTGAAATGTTTCCAGCACAGGATATGTAAAGAGATGTGGGGTGTAAATACTGTAGCTCAGTGCCATTCATAGGATAAATCTGGTAAATTCAGCTACTTTCTCCTGTGCACTATTACAGCTGGACAAATGGAGATGAACCAGGACTTCTCTGCTCCCTAATTCAGGTGACTGAGAAGAGTTTTGTAGGACAGAAAAAAAAATTTTGCATTTAGACACAGAAAGTACAAATCCACTTAACTGACCAGAGAATGAACAACAGCCGGGGATTCAAACTAAAGTAAAAGCAGTTGCTTTATAGTCTGTTTGCAGACTTTTAATAGAACTCTGAAATTAGATGTATTGCATTTTTAAAAACTTCGTAAGTTTTGTTAAAGCATTTTTTTAATAGTATGCAATTATATTATTAGCACAGGAAATTAGAAAAAGCTAGTAACTTTTCAAAGAAGACTTATTATTTTCAGTACTGAAAGAAAATCTTAATTTACACAATGTAATATTAGCTATGGCAAGATCTGAGGAAAGTCTTTGCATCAGTTGCTTCCCTCAAGCACACGTTATCCTATGGCTTACTTTTTACATCTGCTTTTAAAATTTCCTTGAATTGCACTAGTTGAAATGCAATTTAATTTTCCAAAACCAATTATTTTTGATTCTGGAAAACCACCTCAATGCTGAGCTTAAATTGTTGAATTTTTTGAACATGGATATTCTTATCAGACATGCACTGTTTTCTTTTAAGCACCTTTGCCTCAAATAGGCATTCACAACAACACATAGAATGTCTTAAGAAAAAGCCGATTTTGAAGGAACAGAAGTGGAAGTGTGTATCTGAGGATTAAGTTTAGCTGGAATGTCACAAAACAGCTGCTAATCTGCTGCTTTCCAAGGTCCTGCTTTCTATCAGCACAGTGACTATAAGCTGTGTGCTTGGGGTTTTGCAAGGAGGAAGCAAGGAGACACCGAGGAAAAAAAATGAATGTTGGGAGTCCAGCCAAACCACGCGTGCCAGTAGCATCACTGAGATGCAGCTGAGCGAGAGTGAAGAGGTGTCTCCAGTTTCTGGGGCAGCACTCCTGGGTAGCCTCCTGGAAAGCCAAGATGGTTTTCCACAGCTCGGGCCTGGCCTTCCTATTTATTTTACTGGATTTTCAGCAATGTAACTTCACTGATGCTGTGCTTACTGGTGTAACACTACCTCTGCTGCCGACCCTGCAACTCCTTGGGTCCTGACAAAGCTGCCACACTCTGGACAGCTGGAGGTGCTGGGATGGGTGATCTTTGCTCAGCCAGGAGAGTCACCTCTGCCTGTGACACCCTGCAACCAAAAAAAAGACTGACCCTGACTTGAAACCAGCTAGGTAAGAAGATACTAAGCTGAAGAAGAATCATTGCTCTTCCTTTTGCAAGGGAAAGGAAATGTAGGGAAGACAGAAGAGAAGAACATCAGGTAAAGACTATTATCATGAGAACTAACGGGGAGGACAAGGCTCCTACCAGAGGCCAGCAAGGGAGGGGGATATTAACCTCAAAGAAGTTGGTATCCAAAGAATGGATTTTTTTACTGCTGTAAAATTGAAAAGGTGATAATATTCAGGTAAAAGAAACCCACAGATGGTTTGCATGACATCTGTTTCAGTTGTACTATTAAGTAAAGAGGAAGGTAAGAAAAACTGTACTTAATAGTGGATTTCTCCAGTCTTATTGGTTTAAAAGTAATGACTTTTCATAGGACAGGGAGCAGCAGAAATGAGCATAAATTCCTATTATTATATATAATTGCCATTAAAAATGGTAATAAATTTTACATTGTTTACCACTGGAAAATGACCTGGCTCTCTGTATATATCTATCTTACTCCAATTTACATTTTTATACATCTCCCCAAATCTGATGTATTTTCTTCTGAAGAAATTTAATTAATAGTTTATTTATTTTCTGTCCTAATTCTGAATGTTCACAGTAGTAACACTATATAATAATTTGTCCAATAAAAAATATCATTTATGAACTTTGGATAATATATTTTATGTTGTATTGAGTAGTACTAATTTAATTGTTTGAAATCAAGCTATCTAAATATACCATCAAAACAGTTAGCTGTTATAGTTGCTAAATTAGATGTAATATGGTTTTAAAAGTGTGATTACCTTTACTCCCAAACTCAAAGCATTTTAGGACAAAGCTTGTAATAGCAGTGGAGAATAGGTTTTACAAGATCCTCTCGATTTTTCTTCTTGGGGAGATGCTTTTAGAAAAAAAAATCATAAACATCTTTTCACACTCACTAACAACATTCATCTGAATCAGTATTCCAGTTTAAGAAAACAGATCATGAGACAGAAAATTTGAGAGAATAACAATACAGCAGAATAATGAATGTCTTTTTAGATGAATGAGAATAAAATTATTTTTAGAACAAGCCTTTCTGCTGCACAAAAAAATCTAATGGCTCAGAATGGTTCATGAAGAAATCTACAGACACTAAAATATTTATTAAAGATTTTGAGTTTCCACTCAACTCTCCCTCTGCGTTTATACTGAAAGAAACCTACGAGGAGTGGAGTAAGCTCCACTAGGCAATTTATTACATTGATCTCAGAGAATAGGTACCTGTGTTAATAAAAAAACCTAATTAAAAATCCAAGAATTCTTCAATTCTGTCCTTTCAAAACTTTTTGTTATGATTTTTTCCCCCAAAATCTGAATTGTCAGTGCAATGGTGGTATCACTGTTGCCGATTTGTCTGGCCAACAGTTCCTTCTTGAAAACCTAAGCCATTATAAATCCAGATAAACCTTTCCTTCTTACTCATTTCTCTTTCTAATTAACATTAAGTGGAAAAACATTGAATTACCTGGCTACTGGAAAAAGAGTACATGTACAGTACCTGTATACTTTTAATAGTTCAGATTATAAAAGTACACAGATAAACTTCTCTAAACTGTTTTCAGTTTAAATCAACTAGTTTATGGTCTGTTGGACATACTTAAATGTGTAAGAAAATATGCTAATAAAAGCAAAAACACACACCAGAAAAAGTGCTGTTTTTCTCTATGTATTTATGCATATAAATCTTTATATAAAATATTCCCTCAGCATAGTTTCTACCATTTAATCTACTAAATTGCTATGTTACCAGCACATATCATTAAGTTTTTTTTCTACTAAGTTCTCTATTATTATAGACAATAAGACTATTATTGTCTGCCAGTGATATGGAACATAAAACAGGACAACGATTCCTGGTCAAAAACTAAGCAGAGATTGCTTAAAACCTAAGCTAAGTTATCTATATTATTTCTAGTACTACACAAGAACTTGCATTAAAGTTTTAGTGAAAATAAGTAAACCCTTGAACTGGTAGAAACTGTAGCTATATAACTGATGATGCCTGAGCTAAAATAAATCTATATAATATATAAGTAAATTTGAGAACTGTGTGCCAACATTACTCTTGCAGATAGAAGCAACTGTCTTCATTTTGAAATGCCCTAGGATGCTGGTTTTGTTGCCACTACCTTTGTCTGCATTGGGGCAGTGAGCAAGGCTGTGCCTCTGCCCGGGTATCCAAGCTTCCCTTTGTCATGCCACAGACTGTGCATGCGCACTGGGGTCTCCTGCTTTCCCATCTTGCATAAAAGGCAGAAATCCATTTGAAATCAGAGCTACTGGCATCCTCACAGGCCTGTGCCCTGGCCACAGTCCTGCACTTCATGTTACTGCTTTTGCAGCTGTGAAAACTGGGATGTGGGCAGCCCATCAAGAAAGCTCCCAACTGTGGCCGCTCATGGGAGAAACTCTGGTGACCACCAGGTTACCAGTCTTTAAGCCACTGCTGATTCAGCCCCCTCATCTCTCCACACCCTTCCTCTCCTCCTTCCTGTCTTGGCTGGACCGTACCATAATCCAGACAGACACCTGGTAACGTGTCCTCTCCTCCATATGAGATGACCAACATATCCACATTAAATAACAAACCAAAACAGCAAGGCATTGAAACCAGGGAGACCCAGATGTCTAAAAGCACACTAAGTTCCTGACGGGGTGGCTAGATAAGGAGGTATAAAGAAGTGAAAAATGAATACAGCTGTATTTTCAGTGTCCTAGGTCTGATATATGACATAATTTAATTTGCTGTATAATCACATATATTACTGAAATGAACTGCAGGCAGATAATATCTTGGGGTTCAAGCATCACGCTGAAGTATAGGATGGTATTGCAGGTTGATTAACTGAGTTTTAAGGAAAAAATCTTGCTAGCAAATATATTACAAATGAAATACACATGTTGAAAATATATTCATTTTAACCAAAAAATCCTACAAACGCAGGCCATCTGCTTTTGACTGATAGGTTTGGTAAACTGTCAAAATATCATGTAAACTGTTACAAATCTCATTTAATGAATATCTCGAAAACATACAGAGCTCACACTACTGGCAAGCTTTTAATGAAAATATATATCAAAGAATCAAATATGTGTGAATTCTGAATTTCAATTACTCAATAGGATAAAGAACAAAGTCTGTAGAAAAACAGCAAGAGCTCCATCTATCCCTTCCGAGATGAATCAAACCCTCACAAATTACCTAAAAGCCATTCTACTCAATTACTTAAGAAAAATATTTTTCCATTGCTAATTCCTTTAATATTATGCATCATTTAATATAATTTTGTAGAGACCAAAAGCAAACTAAGAAGGGAATACATGTTCAGCCCCCCGTGAACATTTGCAGAAATTTTGTCCAAAAGATAGGTACTTTCCACATCCCTTCACATTATTTGAAATTTTTCCTATGTCCCATGGTCGTCTCATTAACAGCCCCCCAAATAGTATGATGACCTTGTAAGGCCTAGTTGAGGATCCCACTGGTGTCTAACCACATCCTTTGTGGACTGCTCCTCTACACAAAGACAAAATCATGCACAGTCCCCCACAGTAATAACTTCTCCCTCTGTTTTAAAATTTTGTCCGTAAGTTAAAAGTTCTCTGAGAAGAAACAATAACTATTTCAAATGCATGAAACATTTACCAAGAGAACTTCTACCAATACCCAAATGACTTCAGAAACAATCCCTAATATTCTTGAACATTTAAATTTCACTGTCATGAAAATGCTAGACTCTAGAGACTTTTCACTATGATGGGAGATCATATATGCCAAAAGGAAAAAACCCCTTTTTCCATCACAGCATATCAGGAGTAATACAGCCCCCAGTGCTTTCCTAGGCAGCTTTCTTCCCTGACATGTGCCATTGCTCTATTCCTTGCTCTTCATCTCATCATGGCCAACTACAGGGCTGCCCACACAAGCCCCACCTTCACAGAACTGCCTACAAATAGCTTAAAAGTGTAAGATTTCTGGTTTTGTAGAAAAGTAGGTGGTAAAGACTCAATGTCATATAGTTTCAATGTTTTCTCCACTAAGTTCAGCCTTACAGACTCCAGCGTTATTACTGAATGGTGTGATAGCCCAATACATTAACAATGACATGCAGTGAATGGAGTAGGTGCAGGCAGCTGTCAGATTCTATGGAATAACACTGGAAAAATGCAAACTATTACTTATCATGTCTAGAAACTCCATGGCTTCTTTCATAGCTCCTTCCCTACAAGCTCTCTGTGATGGCAAACAATCATCTCAAGTAGGAGAAGACAATGCTGCTTCTCCCTCTAAAGGCTGCAGTTGCATTTTGTGCAGACTGGAGCCATCCATGGTCTCTCCTTACTCTCCTTTGTGTGTACAAATGCTTTACCAAGTTCAGCATTGGATTCTCATATAAATCTGCCTTACCTTGCCACTAAACTGCTACCATACCATGAAATTTAACTTCAGTTTTATTTCCCAGAGTAGGGATAGACTTCAGAATCTCCCCTTATGTATTTTATTGATAGCATTTTTCCACCATTTAAAATTGCTTTGCTATCCCAAACTGTATTTCACATTACCCTGTTTTCAGTTTCTACAGTTCATATGCTTAGATTTTGAAGCACCTTCTTCTTTTTATCAAATTATATTTTAAAAAAGTTTCTTTTCAGTTATGGGTATTTTTATTAAATCAGTAAGAATGGCAGCTGAAACTCAGAATACTCTAGCCTTGCTAAATGACTATGTGACAGCCTGCAATTTCTCTGTCATTAAAAATACATATTCTAGCACTAAGTTCATGTTGGAAGAATGCTACCCCAGCGAACAGTTTTTCCTCATAGTATGTAATTTAAGTTTATCTAACATACTGTGCATTAAAACAAAAAGTGGTCAGTTCTGGGAAGAGAAATTCTGATACATCTGAGCATTTATAATAATGGGAAGTACAGCTATTTCTCATAAAGGAATTCCAGAATACCATTCACTGCATATATTGTCTTGCAAAGGTCTGATTGTTAATGGACCAGTATCTTCCCTCAAGTATTGCTACCATAAGATAAAATACACACGGGATTCTGGAAGGCCATGCAATAAGAATTGTGCACAGACTAGTTAGCAGGACTAACACACCTACAGCAAGGATCTAAAAGAATGCCTGAAGTTGAATACAGTAGTCTTTAAGATTATTTTTTCCAGTAATATTTTTATCCAGTAACTTGAATTTTTAAAGCTTCTTCTTCTCTGCTCCTACAAACAGCTCAACAGAGACCAGTTTTCCTTTTCTTCTGTACCTCACAAAATGCCTGGCTAGTAGTTATCTGGTCCCAGCAATATCCACTACTGAGAGTTGATTTTGAACTTACAATTTAGGTAACAACAGAAATGCTTTTAAAAATCCAAATGGGACCTACAGGCCTTGAGAAAATGTTGGAATTTGGAGACAAGATATGCATCAGCTGTTCCATCTCAATTAATTTTAAGAATTAAAAGATGCCTAAGGGTAGTAAATAGCAGAAACTATTTGTTCTTGAGCAGCTATTTTTATATATGCTGTTTGGTCTCAGTTTTCTGTCCCAAGTAAGACAATCAGCATTAAATAGCATCGGAGTGCACCCTAGAAGTGCACACTACAGAACATTATTGCCTTTCACAGGCTCATTTTAGTATCCCCTGTGGCAGCAGTACCTTGTCAACTTTAATAGTTTTATTACTAACAGTGATGTTAATATATATATTTACATTGCTGCATATTTAGGAAACTGTGGGAAAGACCAAAGTAACAGAACTGCAACAGTGCTGGATTCTGCAAAGTTATTTCACCCCTGCAAGAGCCCCTGGACATCACCATGGGAAAGCCACCACTCCCACAGACACCATTTCATCAGCACAGGAGCACTGCAATGCAAGATGGGAGCTGCTGACCCCTCCGGGCAGGCATGATACGTGTATGACAAACACAAAGCATTTTGGTCTGGTTTCCTAAATGCAAAATTTTTGGTAGAGCAGAAGAGTCATGATGCCCAAGGGGTGTGTGGTGCTGCCCCAACTCCTCACAGTGTCTCCCACCACCATGCAGGCACCAAACTCGCAGAACATTACAGCTGACATTCCTATTGCAAACTGCTGCAAATAAGACATTATTAACCCATATTAATGCCAGCATGGTAGAACAAATAGGAAAGGGATGGCAAATGAATGTGAAACAGATACTTTGATACCACATTTTCTCTAACACTGGAATTTTGCAATTTACTGTGGCAGGTAATAGCTTGGAAATGTTGTAGTTATTACTTTAGAAATAATTTTAGAACTTCAGTAAAGCTCTCAACGGGCACAACTGCACCAGTCATTTCATAGTGGGTATCCAACAAGAAAACTGTTTTTAACCATGAGCGCTGTATTTGTCACATATCCAGAATACATTAGATCATTAACATGTAAATACAAAGAAGACACTAATTGCAAATAACTATAATTTTACTTTTGAAATAGATAATGAGGGAGTTAATATTTTTCACCCCCTTAATATTTTTTACTATAGATACCTATGCATTCAACTGATTTGTTGCCATTTGGGATAGTTTTGGTTTAGAGTGGGATGATTGAGTGGTAAGAGGTACAATACTTTACAAACCCTGTGAAGGCTGGACTAACATGTTTATACTGCTTCTCTTTTTGAGCTAGCAAGTTACCTTGGGTACCTCTGCACAGCAAAGTGCAGCTCTACATACATACATACGTACGTACGTACATATGTACATACATACATATATATCAGATCTGCAGCTGCAAATTCATTATTAATGTTCCATACTCAAGAGATTTTGCTAATTAACTGAACCATGCATGAGTTCATGATTATCATTTCCTGAAGCATTTGTAGATGACTTCGTATCCCAGAGCATTCAAGAGAGTAAAACCTAATTAATTTGTGGGGACTCAATGGCAGGACGAAGTAGCTGCAAGCTATGCAATACTGCTCTTTCTCACAGATAATCTCGCTACACTACCAAAGTTTTAGTCAGGGACAAAGATAACACATGGAGAATTGCACAGTACTCTAGTAGAAGTTCAATCACTAAAATATGAGGCTTAGGAAAATGTCTTAATGACATTACTTACACAGCTACTAGGGAAAGGGAGATAATTTGCCAGAGGGAATTTAATTTGCTGTGGAGTTGCACAATACTTTAGCTGCATCGCCTTTTTTCCAGCCACGCATTAGAACTTCTTCAGGGAGCAAATCCTGGAACAGTAACAACAATAAGTAACCCAGGTTTCTTACAAAACATTTGTAGCACAAAGAGTCCAGAAAATTGCAGTGATGCTCTCATAGATTGGCAGCTGATTCATATGATGATAGAGTTACCATGGTAATTTTCAGTTCAATTTTATCAAATCAGCAGATAAGATATATGCATGTTCTGCTGTCACTACCGAGAAGTTACCACAAGTACAGGGCTATACATCTGGTAAAACCTGTGTCTGGTGGCACTAAAGCCTTTTGAGTCACCTCCACAGCTCTACCCTGCCAGCCCTGTTCCCTGAGCCAGGGGCCTGGACCCAGCAAGTTGCCCCAGCACTCTGTCAAACACTTTATCTGGTTTACTGACCAGCCCTTTGAGCTGTGATCTGTTTCTGATGCATGCATGTTCAATGACAATGGGTTTCACAGTCTTTCTTAAATCTGTTTCATTTCTCATCTAATTTTTACATTTTACATTTACAGCTAGCAAAATATACACTTTCTCTACAGTTTTCCACCCAATCTCCTGATAGCAAGTTTGATGTCATGGTTAACGCTATCAAATACCTCAATTTTCCCAAACATGCTTTCAATACCCAGTTTTCAGAACACAAAATTCCTATTTTGTATTTTGCCAGAGGCCATTTTCAAAGTGGGTCTACCCTCTGGTCCTAGAGACTATGCCTTAAAGAGATTAGTGTAAGAGGAGAAACCCTGAACAGGGAGGGAGGAATTAAAACACTTGGAACAAGGCTTTGAAAAAAAGGCACATTTCCTGCCAGAATTTAAATGCTGAAAGATCCCTATCACATAAGTTGTTAAAATCAACACTAAGAGTAATTTCACATGCCTGGATATATAAAGAAATGTGTGCTTCTGTTCGTGCCCACTGACTCATGTCCTTTCAAGAATAAAGAGTGTTCCATTGGCATGGTTTGGAAGAGTAGGAGCAGATAAGCACGTAAGAGACAGGACTCCAAAAGATAGTTCTGAAGTAATAACTCTTCTTGCAGCTTTGACCAGTATGCTACTTAGGATGCTGTGTAGAATACTCTAAGCATATTTTAATTATAAAAAGAATTAACCCTATCAGATAAGAAAGAAAAAGAAATTCAGATATCTTCCTACTTCGAAATATGGGAAGTTTAGTAACTGATGCACCAAACACTCTTAACCACAGTTGCATTGTGAATTCTCTTTTTGTGCTGTTAATAAACAGAAATGAGCAAGGAAGGTGCACCACCTCCCTTGTCCTACACAGCACTGTGGCACTAGATAAAGCTAGTTACCATCATCATTTAAATTACTCAAACTGGAACTTTCTACAGAACTTGCACTTCTGTGAAACAATGTTGGAGGACAACTACAAATTCAGAAAGGGCTGCCAACTTTAAATACTAAATTGAAGAAATTAAGATTATTTGGGTGATTAAATAGAGACACGTTTTTAAATTATTGGCACAAATGTTTAAGCCTTCTGACAACAAACACAATGATGCAGTAGTAGAGGACCTGGAGAAGCAGCTACCAAAGGTTTCTTTCATCACTACAGTAATTCAAAAGGTCCACAGCAAAAATTATATGAAATAGCAACTTCACATAAAGTGAATAATGGCTTTACAGCTGATCTGACGTGTTACAGGCACTACCACCCTCTCCCTTTCCCCCCCTTCCAACACTATGCAGACTTATTAAGAGTTTTTATTTTGCGGTCAAAGCTGACAAGATGAGAATCATTTTCAACTTCTGTGTCAGAAGAATGAAATTACCTACTGCTTATATGCATATTTATTACACTACACTCCATGAAGAAATATATACTTACGATATTCACAGAAAAGAGACTGAAAAATTTTCACATTCTAAAACAAAATAGGTATATTTTTTTATTAACACTTAAATAAATTTTAATTAATGCATTAAAGAAATTAAGGAAACATCACAGCTAATTATTTGTAGTGGTAATGACAAAAGGTGGAAAGATGCAATGTCAGACATGAGGCCACACACATACATGGTCTAGTTCCTAGCACTAATATACAGCAACAGCCTCGTATTTCAACAGTTAGCAACTTGATGTGACAATAAAAAGCACCAAGTAATCTTCTCATTATTATTATACAAAAAAAAAAGCACGTTTTTCTAAAGAGATTGTGTTTTATTACTCATTATGGTACTGCCAAAGAATACAGAATCAAGGAAATACTTTCACAGCTCCACTTTTGGCCTGCTGAATCACGGCTGCCACAAATAAATTGTAACAGACTCGTGTTCTCAATTGTTTTTCAGGAATTGATGAATAATTGAGAAAAAAAAAAATCTGATTGGTACTCCGTCTAGGCCTCTAAAAGCTCTTGCCATTCCATTACATTAAAACTAGATCAAAAAGAGATCAGATTCAGAATCTTATCTCCATTACAATTACAAATACCTAGAGTTAACCCCTTCATGTGATATCTTTGTATGATATCTTTGCTCTGCTGTATGTACAGCACAAACTGGGAAAGGTTACTGATTCCCAAATAGGACTGCTAGCACACACAGAGGATTACCATATTCATAGAATTACTATGAAAGTACCAGCAATTTTTCATCCAAATAAGGCTTCTTAATGCTGTTTAGCATTTCTGATTTTTGCAAAATGCAATTTTCTGAAAGGGAAAGTGAAATTCTAATAAACCACGAAATTATAAGGAACCACAATATGGGCAATAACTAATGACTACAGCGAATTGTCTCCCAAGCTAATATATGTAGTAAACTGTTTGTATAGTAATTTGCAAATATATTCACATATACCATTACATGACTTTCTGTAAGAGAATACTGTTTACCTACCAAACAACTTTACTGAACTTTTATTTCTATGGCAATTATGCCATACTAGTGTTTGGGTGCAAAGATTCCAAGCAATAAAGTCCATGCAACACAGAAAAACTCTCCAAAACCCCAGCACTGATTTTCTAGAAGAGTTTTTTGACTGTGAATATGGAAAAATGACTACTTATAAACAGAAAAAGTAATTCCATTGCTGAAATTTGAATACTAAACCATTTTTAAAAGCTATATCAAAACTGAAAAAACATGACAAAGTGTTTTTATGCATTTCAATTACGAATTTTCAATACTCACTGTTGTGAAATCATCTTTTTCTGGTTTGTACAGCCCATACACATTAGCTGTCCTGTCTTAAATATTTAGATTCAAAAAGTTAGTCTTCAGTATATATAAAAAATCTTCATGTAACATCCAATAGAAAGCACGAATAAATTCTAATAGGAGGAAAAGTTGATGTGGCTGTCCTGTGCTGTTTCCAGCTGTCTAAGATGTCTGCATAAATAAGTATGAATCACTGATTATTTTATCATCTCTAGGACAGCTAATTGCAATTAATTTACTGCACTCACTTATACTCCAGTATAAAAACTCCTCAACAGTTCCTTTAAGGAAACTGCCATCATCACCTATGTGGAATTATACTTTACAAAAATCACAACAGGTTTTCTACTTCAAGGAGGCTTCATCAGGTCTTTAAGAAAAATGTTGCTTCTCTTGTTGCCCTTGCATGAATCCAAGTCCACTACCCAGTTCCTGCTACATGCACACACATATATTAGGAAATAGGACAGTCAAATTGGTCTGTCTCATACCTAAGTGAAAGAGTTGGGTGCCTGAAAAAAGCATTTTATCTTGTCTTAAAATGAATATCAAAGATGATAGTTATGACATTTTTGCCTCTCAAGGTGCCTATTGTCCTCTCTATAGGTGTACATACAAGCTTTAGTTGCTGAGTCTTGCTGACACTACGATAGATGTCTTAAATCCAGATACCCAACTTCTGATTGGTGAAGTGATCCCACTTTATCATTCTTATAAAATAGATTAAAAGATAATCTCAATTCAAAGGCTGCATTAATAGTGATAGTCTTAAAATAATTTATTTTCTCCATGCTTTATCAGCACACTGATGATGACTTAACACGTCTTATAACACCCACTTTTGTCACTAATATCAGTGTAAACCCTCACTGAACTTTACTTAATGCATATAAAACTCTTTCAGACTTACTCAAACATAAATCAGCATCAGGCTACAAAATTTACCATTAACAGCCACTGGATCAAATCCTTGAGTTCAGCTTTCTTGCATGAATATTTAACCAATCAGATGCATACATTTTTATGGTGTAATAAATTGAAATTTCTACTATTCAACGCCCAAACACTTAAGGACTAATCTAGAAGAAACACTCATTGAAAGAAATACCATGTCCAGCACTTTTAGAAAAGTAAGTGCTGACAAAAAGCACCATCAAGCTGAAGAACTTAATGCTGGAAGAGAATTGAATGTCGAAGTAGAAAGAGCTTTGAAGTACAATTAGAGCATTTGTCAATGCAGCTCCCTGCTGAGCACTGCCACAATTCACTGGAGCATAGCAGGACGTCACCTTTCCATCCCTGTGCACTCTGGCAACCACAAGTAATGCATCTTTGGTCTGAACAACGTGGCCTTGTGTATGTCCTTAGAGATGGAACAACTAACAGCCCAAGTAGCATCCCCCATGGAGACAGAAAAGTAAACAGCAAGAGGCATAGGTGAGAGGTTTATCTGGCATACAATAGAGAAATCCAGTCAATTGTTTTCAAAAAAACCCCAAGAACCTGGTCTGTGAGGAGGGTAAGAGCAAATGGCTGCTCTGGCACAGTAAAAAACAAGCCAAAGAGAGTATAATCCATATGTATGGATACATGGGGGGCAGAGAGGGAGGAGAGACAAGAGACATGGGTGGCACAAAAGCAAATGCATATAAACCAGCAATGAAGTTTCACGTTAGTTTCAAGCTTCAAGCTAGATGTCTGTTTCTAACTATAGAGCATCCTTGTGTAAGGTTCAGCTAGTTCAACCAGAAGATGCCTTCACTCAGGTTTTCATCATGCATGGTCATCTCCAATTGTACAGTTATAGATAATCTTAATTGTTACTTTAGGACCTTGAAATCTCTGTAGTAAAAGAGTGTAAAAAATAGAATTAAAATAGTTTCAAAGTTCATGTTTCATGCATATAGGGTTTTTTGTTTACTATTTTAGGAGTCTTCCTTTCCAAAAAGCTGTTAAGCAGAGCTTAAAGAGCTGTATGGTTAAAATGAAAGATAGTGTTCATTGAAGTAAAAAAAAATAAGTAGGAAGAATACAAAATTAGAATTAAAAATAACTATGGGGTTTTTTAAATATACAGTGAATAAGAAAACCTATATAGGTAAATTGCATTGGTAATATCAAGAAAATAGCAGGCTGTTTGGAATTGTTTTCACTAGACATTGACAGTATATTGAACTACAATAATTATCTGGTATTTCAGTTCATTATAAACATGCTGGCAACTGTTAGAAAAAGAAATCAACGTCCCTCCATAAAATCCACAGACATTTGATGTAACTTTACAGTTGGGGGAATTATCTGTGGGTCATAATTTACAAAGATAAGATCAAAATGAAAATGCCAGAAAAAAAGTTTAACCTTTTTTGACATGTGAAACTCAAGGAGACCCTTTTATATTGAAAATATTCTATAATGATGGTTTTAATTAAGCTACAAACTAAGTCAACTTTTCAGTATGCACAAGTATAAAGAAGAGTTTAAACAGCAATGCCTAAAGCTTTGTCTGTACTGCAAAAACTGTTTGACGATAATGGATGATTACTACAATTTCACAGCAGTCCACAGAAAGTCCAGAAAGCTCACTTTTACAGTTATCACTCATTTTCTAAATTTTATTTCATCACCTCAAATAGTATCATTACTTAGATGAATGAGGTGTAAAGTCCTGTGTGAATTACGAATTCTTACATACATCTGGTTAGTGTATTTTTTAAGCCTAAGTATATTCATTTAGCTGTAAATCCTGGAACTTCCCTGGAAAGCCTGCTGTGCAAACTCATGTAGCAGTTAGAAATGAGAAACAGTCAGGCACAGGCTTTGCCTGGTCTCTTCTGGCATTAACTTCCACAGCGGGGGCTCTGATTCTGAGGATGGTTTTCACAGGAAACAAGCCAGGAGTATCGTCTACTGTTCTGTGTGGTACATGGCATAGGATGGTGTGCTTTGCTTTTCTTAAAGGTAGACATTTCTATCTATCAGATGGTTTTGTAGGTGGAGAATTTAGGTCTGTTCTGATGAGCACAAACTGCAAGTGAAGTTCACGGAGGAAAACTATATATTCTGCTGTCCATGAAAAGCACTGCTGGTGACTTCAGAGTAACCACAGAAACCCACTGGAGCACTGGATAGTTGACAGTATTGAGTATATCCCTAAGTTAATTCTTACTATTTTTTAGTTATGCAAAGCTATTTTTCTTATCTAAGATACCACAAATTAATTTCATGAAATCACACAGTTGCTAAAAACAGAATCTACCTGGGCTCAAGTGCCCTAGATCCTGTGTTATGTGACACCACTGATGCAGTCAACACGCTGAAGGCTGGACTCTTACTTCACAACCCGAATAAGTACTCAAAACAAAGCAGAATGCTACAGGGCCTACAAAAACAATAATAGGATATTTGAAAAGACTTCTCCCTGTTCCTTTTTTGACTTCTGGTGGGGGGACTCAGGCACAGCACTTCACTGATGTATCACAGGCAGAGACACCTTTGGGTCATGCTTCTACGGTGTATGGTGCAACCCTTTATTACCCCCAAAGTAGGAAGATTTTATGACAATAAAAGCTCATGGGAACTGAAAGCAGCAGTTTGCTGGCTTTCTTGCTGCCAACTTGCAGAAATCCTTTTTCTTACAGATCTGTGACAGGTGTTGACAGCGTTTGCAGAGAGCAGCAAAAAGATCTCTAATCTAAATGTAAGCTCCAGCATAAATGCAGTCTGAGCCATCTTAGCGGTTTTGGTCTATGGTTAATCAAACAATTGTATTTGTTTTCTTCGGTAAAATTAGCAGTGCACTGGCTTGCAGAAGAAGAACTGGTTTGTTTGTATCTTCAGAATAAATCTGATGAGTAAGCTACTGGATCACAGCAGAAAACTGATTTATAAGGAACAGTCTTGACTGCTCAGCCCACTGAGTCAGTTACAGAGGTCCATACCCCAACTTTTCCTGTATTTCTTAGAGTTAAATCACACAAAACATAGTTTGTGAAAATTGCATCTGTATGTAACTAGATATGGTGTAACTCCTGGTGACTGAGAAATTACTCAGTGCCGTAACTAACTGTAAGAAACCAAGAGCTTACAGCTTTTATATTATCACTGAACAATTTTGAAAGCTTCCTTCTGTCGTAACCTTCAAAAGCATTATCAGCTTTTTTGGAGGACAGCAACTGATAATGCTTCCACATTTGAATCAAATATCAAAATAAACAATTCTTTCCATTATACAATATTAGATACAGAGAGGTTCTTCTCCTTCATTTACAGAAACTGTGCATGAATTTTGCTGAGAAATTCCAACAATAACTCCCCCAGAGGCAGCTAAGCCTCTCAACCTCAAGCTCAAAATACTAAATTTCTTGCGAACACAGTAGCCATCATTCCTCCGTAAAATTCCAGCTTCCTGCCTCTCACTTCCACAGCCCTATACATTATCAAGGCAGAGGTAAAAGTACCAGCACCATTCAATGGATCAGCAGGACTGAAAAAGCCAAGAGCCAGCACATGATTTGCATGTGCACCCATTACTGGTGCAAAAGGCAATAATCCTGTCTGAATTCCACAACCCTAATAATCTTGGTTTTTCTCCCTTGATAATTCACATTCATCCAACATCCTTCTCTGCAATTTAGCTCTTTATTTAGCTCACAAAGTAGGCATTATCCTAAGTAGTTAGAGTATTCATCTTTCGGTGTCAGTGCCAGTTACGCCGGCAACAAACCTTTGAAGGGAAACCTTGTTTTCATCTGGTAACTCAAAATAGGACTAAAGGGTCAACTGGAAAGCAAATGCAAAAAGGCAGCTCTTAAGCCTGAAAAATGTTCAACAAATGGCCTGTCTTCATTTGCAGAGTTCAAAAGTCTAAGAGAGAGAATTTTTTTTTTTTGTTAATTTACTATGTCACATGACTGGGGAAAAACCCCTAAAAAGTGGCACGCTAGCTGCTCCCTTAAAAAATAGATGCAACAGCGTTGCATTCAAGAAGCACTTGGGAGAAGCCTCAAGAATGTAGATGATAAAATCCCGACCAAAGTTAAATAAGAAGAAACCACACAGTCTAATTACAAGCACTAGAAACAATGACAAAAGTTTTAAGTCTACTCTGTCTGAGACACATCTGTGTACATACACACACAAATGGTGTATCTCACACTTCCCCTGCAGTGAGACCTATGTGTGCTATATTTGCTGAGTTTAGACAAAGTAGTCCTGTGACCAAGCAGTATAAACACTGAATTAAAAATGGGTCCTATGGCAAAGGAAAAAGGCAAAACAACTCATGTAAGAGTTATCCAAGACTCTGCCTGCTGACTTGCAGAGCAGTGGCGCTTTCTGCAGAAACAACATGTGAGTCTCCATAAATACATGAAAGTGGAACAGATTTTGACTATCTTCTGCCAAGGTCGTGAATGAGACCTTTGCTTGATTTGGATCAGCTGAAGCAAAATCCCCAAGAATGAGGAAAAAAAACCCCACACTCCTCTGATGACAATGGATTTACTACAATTATGTTTTGTGCAAGGCAGAATGAGCTGATAGCAAGGCAGTGCAGTGGTGTAATGAGCTCCACATGACAGCAGCACACAGCATGGGATTCATCTGACAAAAGATGGATACTGTCCACCATGTCACCATCCCACAAAAACCATGTAGAAAAGCTGATACTTTTAGACAGTTCATGTCACTAGAAACTAAAATTATAAATCAGGCCAGGTGAACTGCACCCAAATACCTATTTCCCCCCACTGGCTATTTAAGGGAGCACAGGATGACTGCCTTCCATGACATATCCATAGCACAGCACAGTCTCTAATGCCAGGGGACATAATGCCCACTCCAAAGCCAGAGTCAGCATGGGTTCACCTCAGGAAACAGAAATCCTGGTATTGCTTCTGAAATCCTCTTGAAATATAAACTCAAAGCTCAAATGGATATTATTCTTTTAACTGGCTTACAAGGATGATATAAATACATTCCTGACTGTATATATACAGGACATGGGAATTTCAAAACAAGCCACAACTCCAGAAATGCCATTTACATTCATTCTCATTCTGGATACATCAGATACTTCAGATAATTATGGCAAACAATTGAAGATAACTGCCAGACCTGTAAATTTGTCTTGGCTTTGTTTTTTTGTTGAGAGAAGTTAGTTTGAAAGACTGGAGTTTCATATTAATAGTTATCAAAAGTACTTGGAAAAATACAACATAATTTAAAAATTGCTTTGTCTAGAGAAAATAGCTTTAGTCAGTGAGCAGCACTGCAATTACTGACCAAGCATGCATAGGTCAATATTGCTCAGCAGAAATACTAACTGCTATTTTTTATTCTAATTTGCATTTATAAAAATAGAATCAGGACTTGCAGTTATTTGTTTCACAAGTCTTGGAATAATGCACACACAATATTTACCATTTTGGCATAACCTTCTTCTACTGAAATTAATCAAGTGACGCTGATTTCAACGGAAAAAAAGGACCAGTTCATGTTTGCAATACCATCTACTGTGTATTACTGTTTCCACAAGCAAATAATGGAGGACATGTGATGCTTTTATTTCAACTGCTTGGATTTTTTCTCTCTGAAGTGCATTAGGATAAAATTAGTGAGCTATATTTCTACCCACTTGTGATCAGCAATAAATACTCGCTCTTGTAGCCTGGTGCACTTTTCCCCTGTGAAATCTAATCAACACCCACTTTTAAAAATTCAGATAAGAAGATACATATTTCTTCTTGTGTAGAAAAAGAACAAGGTAAGATGATACAATACAATGTATGATAACAGCTATGGGTCTTTAGGGTGGGGAAAAAAATTACCAATGAAGGGATGTCTACTCAATCATGAAAAGAAAACATTTAATATTTCTCCTGGTTCAGGAATTAGGGAGGTAGAGGGAAAGTATGCCGTGGAAAATGCTTTGGTTCTACTGAGCACAAGCAGAAGGGATTCGGCTTCCAGTTTAGAAAGCCCTGAACTCTTTCTTACCTTGACGTAAGTCAAGGTGGTTACTAGGGAGATATCAAGGAGGATGTTGGCTCCTTCATTCTTCCTCTAAGAATCCAGTACTGGCTTATCCTGGAAAATTGTGAATTAGAGTAGCTAAGACCCTAGGCTGATTCCATAAGGCTAGCTCATGAAAAGAATGACCAGTGGTTTTTTTACTTAATACTGTTAATTTCTATTTTCTACTGAGTCTGCTTCTAAAATACCATTCTTCTTAGGCATTTTTCCCAATCAGAAGAAAATATGTGCTTCTGATTGACCTTCCAACTGATTTTTGGTGAATACCCATTTATTTTGCTCTTGACTGGAACTGATTTGTCTATGTGACAGACAAACGTATGTAATAGATAAACATATTTCTGTAAATTTGATAAACATATTTCTGTAAATTTGATTGCAAGCCTGTGACAAGACCCCAAACTAACACTTACAGTGTTATATATTATATAAAACTATATCCCATAAACCTTAAGAAAATCCCAGGGTAGCTAGGACAGAACGTCTGCTACAGGTGGTAAAAGCAGTGCTGCAAGGACCAACTTCTTTACACTACATCTCTGGTATTAATCCTGCACTCTGGTGCAGTATTATTAAAACCTGGCTGGGTGGAAATCAATTCAATATGTTTGTGTCTAGGAAGAGAAAGAAACTGGTTAGAGAATACCTTAGAAACACACCAGAGATGCACGGAAGACATGTTTATGTATACAAGTTCTGGATTCTTAACATGAACAGGTAAGTCTAAGGCAAACTTTTGCCAGTGTGAACTGATGAATCAAAGGCATACTCAGTTTCCATTGGGGAGATGCTTCTTTTCCATGCAAACACTTCCTGCTTTGACCTGCTTCTTTGAAAGTTTGTTTTAGACTACTGAACAACTTCCTTCTTGTTGTTCCTTTAAACTCAAGCCTCTGTCAGTGTTACCCCTGCTAAGAAAGCAGTTTATTGGAAAATAGCCTAGACTGGATTCAGTGCAGTCTCCCTCTCTCATGATACTAACTCATACCGTGGGCACAAATCAACCTGTGAAAAAAAGAGGAAATATTTTGTTCTCTCTCTCTCTCCCTAGAGGTCTGAGCCAAATTGCACAGGAGGTGAAGAAAACACTTTTGTCTTCTTGTTGCTATTTACCTTTTATCAAAAGAGCCTCACTCTTAGTCAATGAAAAAAAGCTAGAAAGATCTGAGCTTATCCAAAAGCAAAATGGATTTTGTTTGTGATACTTTTGAAACAATTACTTTTCAGGAAAGCCAGTTATGGAAGAGTTCCAATATCCCATTAAATGCTCTTATTTTTAATCTAAATGTTTTCCTTACATATTACAAAGAAAGTTTAATGGTCATAAAACACTTGTGGATCAATTTAATAACTGAATTTACTAATTGAAAGTATTATTTTGAATGAATAAGATATTTATTTCATTTTATTAAAATACTTTCTTCAAAATTTGCTCTTTCATTTTGTTTCTTAATGAAAGATCTATTGTCTTAATTGTTACCTACTAAAACCTGTTGGTTTCCAATTAGCCACAACTTTTTGGCACTACTTGGTGCTAACTAGAAAGCTACAAAAATTATACATATTTACACACACACAGATACTACATATAAATGAAAACATATCTACAGAGCTTTATATCAGAAAACGCATTCATTTGCTGACATTTTGCATTTTAATTTATAAAACAGTGAAGCTAATGTGTGTCAAACTGCATTCAGATGAAAACTAGAATCACAAAATGTAGAAAATAATGTTCCAATAATAGTTATGTACATTTATCAGACTCCTGGATTCATACATACGCAGTCTCCTCCCTCCCCACAACTATCTCCAGTTTAAGAAAATTATTTAAAAATCAAAAATAAGTCATATGTTCAGCTAAATGAGCTAAAAGTCCTGGTGATCATATATATAAGGAATTTAAGATTGAGAGACTTGTTTTTATATGTAAAATTGGACAGAATGCAACTGTGTTTCAATTCTACATGAATCTCTGTAGTTCTTGAACTGAGCAAGCCAAAAATACTATTTCTTTACCCACAGAACACACTAGAGACTACTACAGAGAGGTTAAGCCAGAAGTTTTCACATTTGATTATATGTCAAACATTCTGGCTATAAAATTTGTAGCACTTAGAAATTTTTGAAATTAAAGAGTGTATAATGGTAAATATTGACTGATATGCCATAATTTTAAACAGGAAGTCCTGCCTTGAAGAAAAAAAACTCCCTTACTTGAATAAAGTGGACAAAACTGACTCAAATGTTATACACCAGAACACATAAACATATTATATTCACCTTCTGAAAAAGATGGGGGTATGGTATGTGTGATATGAATCCTACCCCTTCCTAGATTTCCAGCACTGTACTGGTCAGAGCCAAGGAGCCATACAATTGTTTCTCTGTAGTCGCTGGTGTCAGGAATCACCTACTTTTTAGAACAGCCCTAAAATAAAAGTAGGCAAATTGGGTCACAACAGCCAAGCTCTGTGTGAGACAGCAGATTCTGTATTTGGTCCTGAGCCACACAAGACCTGGTCATTCTAAATTTGTCTCACTTAGCATTTCATCACCTTTTGTCCCCAGAAACAGAGCTGTTTCCTGGAAGAAGACCTCCCTGGTTTTCTGACCATCTTGTATTTCAGTCAGAGCCAAATACACATTCAGTATCAACCACAGAAAAAAAGAGTGATTCCTCATGGAACCAGGGTGATGTCAAAAAAGGTTATGAAAATAAGCACAACATTCTTCCAGTCTATGCATAAGGAACCCTACTATGTATAGAGAAAAATGTACTAACCAGAAAATAATTCTAACTCAATTTTCCATGAAAATGCAAGTGACTTTTTTTTCCTGAAGTTTGTTTAAATGCTAAAAAGTTCTAACTTCAGAATAAATTTAAGTTTACTGAAAAATGGGAAAAGCTGAAGACACTCTCTTGACACAAACTGTCTTTTTGTTAGTGAGTATTTCCATTAATGTACTGGGTATTAATGTAGTGGGTATTTCCAGGTATTATGTTAAGATGCTACTAGAAAAGGAGGATAAGCCTTAACCCCTTTTGCATGTATGATTCTGACTCTATCAGCTATTCCTGAAATAGAATTTGGGCAAACTATATTCCTCTTGTACTCCATCAAGTCCAGCTTTCTGTCTGACATTGCATTTTCTCCCACAGAATTTTGTTTTCCTAAGACCATTTTTGCACAAAAACATCTCACTTCTGCAGCCAAAGACTAACTTTTTTTTAAAAAAAAATTATCAGAACTGTTAATAATATTCCACCAAATTTTCTGTCTAGATTGAGGAGTCCTCATTCCTGACACAATCTCAATTCAGTTGGAAATTAATCAAGGAGAAATAATCCTACAATGCTGTCAAACAATGATGGTTGAAGCACTCAGTTTCCAACATGATGCTTCATCTTCACATGGTCCAGTATGTAAAAGGAGTTAAATTTTAACCATGCGCAAGCACAATGAGAATTTGCATATGGCCACTTACATCTTCAAACCAGAGCACCAGCTCCCCACACTGACTGCAGATCTCAGAGGTCCTCCTTCTGTCTGCTTCTATGATGGCAAGAAAATATTCATCTTTTTTGCTCCACAGACTCCAACTGTAATCTCACAAAATGTCTTTTTTTTCCATAAACAAAGCCAAAAATAACTTCTTAGTCATTTGATTGTGAACAGAAAAGCCTTTTATCAAAGCACTGCACCACTGCTGACAGAAAAGGCAGTAATAATCACCCTCCCCAAATACATAACCTAGAAGGACATATGGTCCTTACCAGGACCATAAAAATCCAGCTAAGGGGAACTGCACTGCTTGCTCAATTCTCAACTGGTTTTATAAATCTGTAACAAGTCTGTTCTAATACAGCTATAACAATTGCATTTAGATAATCTGTCTAATTAGACATAACCAGGAATACCATATGGATACAGCACAAACCCTCCCACAACACATTATGCTAAGAAGCAAGGATTTGGGGGTTATGCTGATTATTTAATGCCTCTCAGAGGCAGGAAGCCACAGTGAACAGACATATCAAATGGCAAATAACCCCACAGCAGCCAAATGCTGGCAGTGGTAACCCCGCCAGCACCTGCAGAAAGGGCAACAAATCCCCAGCCTTCTGGGCTACCCCTTCAGAACCAAACCACTTGTAAACATTTCAAACTACTTAACTGTGACAGTCATACCTACCTCAAATCTCACACTCATGAGAGTGTAACATCACTGGTTATGTGAGTCTGCTGCACACGCTCAAAGGAACTGCCTCAGCTATCGAAGACCTCATGTTCAGTAAGATTGATTTCAAATAAACAGCTCTCTGTGTTGCTGGGAAGTGTCATATTTTCTGTTATTACAGGCACATATCACATAGCACAGCAGGACCCAATTAGTGTTAGTATGACATTAATGATTATTAATGCCAATTTGTTTGGACAAAATTGGACCTCTTGCAAGGATCTGATCCATTCATTAATTCCCAGTTTTCAGGATACCTTCCAGAGGCAAAGCAAAGTGCTTTTGTCATTGCAAACATTAAAAAGGCACATATAATATATTTTGTTCTTGGATGCTGCAGTTAACTGAAATTATATGTCTCAAGCAATCAGACCACAAAACCAGGATGCTCACTATGAAAGCAGCCCAGAATAACGGGTGCAAAAGCAGACAGTTCTCAATTTGAAATGATAAGCTGGAGCTGGTGAGGCATATTTCATACACAGCAACAGCTTCTGACTTCAGTCAGTGACTGTCTCTTGCAGGGTCAACTGGAAAAAGTATTTTTGGCTCTTTGGTCAAAGAGAGTTATTTCCAAGATGAACAAGATAAACGCTCCAACTGTTTGTGGACACATAGGAAGTAAAAATACCTGGGATAATAAAGGACTAGATTTTTAAAATGAGGAAAGATGGTAATAGTTTCCCACCTGTACAATAGCTCTGTACTAAGACCACTCATGGAAGATTATGGATGCTAAGCCTTAGCTTCACCAAAGTCAGAATCCCCTATCTGTCTGCAGAGGCAACAGTATCACAGAATCATAGAACAGTTTGGTTGGGAGGGACCTTTAAAGATCCCTGTAAGGGAAATCTTCAATTAGATCTGGTTGCTCAGTGTCCCTCCAACCTGACCTTGAATCTTTCCAAGGATGGGGCATCTACCACTTCTCTGTGCAACCTGTTCCAGTGTTTCACCACTTGCATCAGAAAAGAATTATTCCTTATATCTAGTGTGAATCTACAATCTTTTAGTTTAAAACCATTACCTCTTGTCCTATCACAAAAGTCCCTACTAAAATCATCTGGAGCAGCTCCATATTCCACAAAACGCTTAAAAATTACTGATAAACACAATAGATCTCCCCGAGAAACAGGACATGGCTGTTCCCACGAAATACAATAACAAGCATGAAATGCTAAGGTATGCTGAATAGATGGAGATCATCCCCCAAAATGCTTTGTAAATTTATAGCTTGAAGTTCACTCGAGGAAAATAAAAAGATGGAAGTGTGGCTAACCAAAGACACAACCACTTCTCCTTAGTAACTTCCTGAATCTAAAGCCAACCACACTGTATGATTAAACAGCTCACCTAGTCCAGTCAGTACAAGTCAATACTTATAATGCTGTGGTTAGGGAGCCCAAAAAAAGACTTATCAAACTTTGAACTTTTGGAAACATCACAGACAGTGTGTTTAATAAATATATACACACACAAGGAAGTATTATAGGTAAAACCTGAAAAAAATGTAAAAGCAAACTAATACATCAAAAGTATATAGAAAACATAGTTACTTCAGAGAATAAAAAAAAAAGAAAAATCAACATTTAACCAGTGATAATTATAGTTTTTATCAAAGATAAAGTCCTTGCTGAAAATATGGGAAGAAATTCTGTTTGCAGTCATACCATTCTAAGCAGAGACACTGCTTTGAAAAGTAAAAGTTGAAGCATTAAGTTAGAGGTATAAAACTCACCACTTTTGGTATGTGACCATGTTGCATGTAGCCTGAGCATGTCCTCTAACTAGAATTTTTCTTTGCCTATGTGGTGGTAGTTCCTTAAAATAAGTAAAATAAAAGATTATCACCAATACACAAGTCTTTGTTACTGCACTGGCTATTCTGTGTGGGTTTTTTTCCCCCTCCTTTGAATAAAGGAGGGAGAAGAGAGGAAGAAAAAAGAAAAAAAAACCCTATTCTTGCTGCTTGCTTGCAGAGAAATGTGTACTCCAGATTGGAGAGTGAACTCGGAGTTGTTTTGATTTTAATACTTAATTCATTAGTAATGGAAAAACTTCACATCATAGTAAAGGAATAATCTGGTGAATTTCTCAACTTGCAGGACATTGGTTTTGATAATTTGCCAAGCAGAGTGGAAGATTTATTATGCAGAGTATGCCAGAATGGCAAAGGGCTTCTCACGCTGTAGGGCCACAAAACAATCGTTTTATGGGACTGAATTTACTGGTTCTTATGCTTTATTGCCCTATAGTGCCACACAAAAAACATTAAGTCTGCTGCAGGTCTGGTATTGCATCGCAACAGGCTGAGAAATCAGCTGGGATGTTTCACTTGGTTCTTTCAGGCCACCAAATCACCTTTCAGTTCAATACATGTCCAAACACTTTTGCCAACCAGATGGCCAGTCATTCAACACACACTTTTGCTATCGCTGTTTTGTTACTTTGTTATGAGGAAAAATAAAAATATTTCTCCTTGAAGGTAGATTAGTTTCACTGCCTTTGGATATAGTACAGGTGATATACCTATGTCTACTTTTATACAAAGTTTATTTTTAAAATTCAGATATTTTCTGCAAAATATAGGCATGTCATAGAAGAAGACAGCTGTCTTTATTTCAACTTCAAAGTTCACCTTGCAATTACAAACAGAACAAAACATATTCCTTTTTTTAAAATTTTTTTTAAGCACCAACTTTTATACATATGTAGTTGAGGTCTAATTTGTTGGTCAAAATATTTCTAGAGTGGAAGAAAAATTCCAGTTCTAAAAATATCTAGTATACTATCTAATGTTATCAGGAAAACACACATTTTGTAGTTCGTCAGTGGGATACAGCACCATGAGTAAGAAGCAGCTCTGACACTGATGGAAAAAGATAAAATAACCAAAACTTGTTCCTTAAGCATAGTAATATACCTAGAATGACATATCTCTATTCTCATTTGTAGGTTAACAAGTGTATAGTTATTTTTCCTAGTTCTTATACAGTAGCCCCTGATGCCTTTTTTTTCAGTTAAGAAAAAAATGTACATGCTCAGATACAGCAAATAAACTTGAAGCCCAGACTGTTGTCATGGCTACTCTGAGACATCCTAGTATATAAAGTATCTTACAGGTGATTTTCATTTTTGTTTTAAAAATTATTCATTTGTTTACAAAGTTAAAATTCTTTACTACTGCACGCTTAGGCGCCAATACATCCATAATTTAGTGGCTACTGTTTTTCCAAGTAATTTAGTTTTAATGGCCTCCATGCAGTGGAAAATGTGGTATTATAAGGGTTTCCAGAGCAATTCCAAGCAAGAAACAGCAAAGTGTTTTGTCTTGATAAATTGGACAAACCAGCCATAGCATACCACCTTCCAAATATGTGGCTTCACAGATGAATTATACGTTCATTTTACTCGAATGCTTTAGCTAAAGGCTGGTTTATTTATTTATTCTGGACACATTTCCTTATGCTATTGCAGTTAAGCACTTGCCAGGAATTTTATTTTTAGACTGTGCACTTTGGTGGTAAAAACTGAGAAATAGCAATATTTCACACTGAAATCTTGATTTGTATTGTTTTAAAAAGATGTTTCTTTTCTGAAAACATCTACCCTTCAAATATATTTAAGAGTTTAAAGATCTGCAATTGAAGGCTGAAATGCCCAGGTCATATTTCACATGTGCCTGTGAAAGAACTAGAATTCACATGTGTAAACTGGAGTCTATAAAAGATTTTCATAAAATTCTCAGCAGCAGGCAAAACTGTTTATTTAAAATAATGTTTATGTACTCCAGCTCAGCAACTGATGCAAAGCAACACAAATTTTTACAAACACAGTTAACCTCAAATTTTACAAGCATGCTTATGTTCTGTCAATCCAAGTATGTTACTGAAAATGTGAGCTGACTTCAAGCATTGCCTTTCTTTGGGAGGCTTTGTTCAACATGTTCTTGGCTAATTTTAACACAGGATCTTAATTCTGGCATGATTAAAATTCATGGTGTGCATGTCTTAATAGGGGATCAAATGTTTTAGGGAACTATTCACGTATAAAACTAGCCAGAAAGGTAGGCAATGATGTTACCACCTGTTATACAGGAGTTTGATTTCTGTGTGAGCAGCAGCAACAACTGAGAGAAACCTTAACAGGTGCCTTTGGAGGAGGTAAGCTCTCTGAGTGTATCTCTGGGTACCAGTCTAACCCAGCTGCTTTCTCTTGACAATGTGCAAGTTCACATATCCACAATGGGTCTGTTTAAATGTGCGTTTAGAAAGTACCATTCTGAAGATCAAGGGAAGGAAAAAAAGGAAACGAAAAGAAGGACTGAGGTGAAAGGTAAGGGAAAATGAGATTCAAGTCAGCAGGCAGATGGAAAGGAGGTAATTCAAATTAATTATTATCCATTAACTACCTGATATGCTGCAAACACAGTCGCAGTGACCCAAATTGCTCCCAACTCTGCAGTCTTATACTCACTGTCTTGGCAAGGATAAACGGCAAAATGAGGAAAAGGATCAAAGCAGGGACATATTAAAGAAAATAAGCAGGCTTCCATCTCCCTCAGCAACATAAGGATGAGGCCAAGTGCAATTCACCACACCTATATTTATTTTCTCCATGCAAGCAAGCAAGTTTGCAGGGAGAAAACCTGCATCCCCTTATCTAGAAGCAAATGAATTTCCTCACACCACCTGTGTAACCAAGCAGACACAGAGAATCACCTTAGGTAAAATTTAATATTCTTAGTAATGAAATTTAACATGTGCATTTGCCAGAACTCCATAAGCTTTCATGACATGAACTAGTGGATTCTCTTTAGCACTTACTGATACCTGCCTCTGGATTGGTCACCAAACCTGTATTTCCCCACAGTGCTGCAGATCCCTCTCCCAGCAAAAAAGGCAGCAAGGTGCCTTCTGCCAGCACTGAAATGTTTAATCCTCAGCCTCTGGTCAAGTTGTGTCAGGCCAGAAGTCACCTTCTGATTACTACTACCCTGCCATGGTGGCAAAGAGAAGTCAATCAACTGAAGCAGGGTCAGTCAGAGTGGACAGAAACAGTCATGCAGGCCTGGGAGAATCCAGCTTTTGCTAGGGGGAAAAACCCTTACTCAGTCTGATTCCTGTAAATGCAGAGCAAAGCAACTTTATCTTAATGAGGGCACAGTCTAATTTAGGTGGGAACAACGCACACACAATGTATGCTCATTGTTTTTAAATTATTTAAGTCAGTCAATGATTGAATTTATTTTGTTAATAGTTTCTAGAGGGCCAGCATCATGCGTCACACCTACCCAGGCAGGGGCTCAAAATCCAGTTAAATAAATCAGCCTGGACCCTGAGACAGACTTGATATTTGAAGGAAATGCAACACCTCCTTCACCCTAAGAAACATGAAGGAAAAAGATGTCATGGCACAGGAAGTGCAGGAAAGGGAAAGGGAAAGAAATCAAGCCAACCTCATAACATCACTGCACTATTAATTAATTAAGAAACCAAGCCAAAGTAGACATGTGCAAATGCCTTTGGCATCACCTGTACCCTACCCAGACATGAAGATCTGTGGACAGATCACAGATCCCTTTATCACTGGTTATCTCATGATGGACCAAAAGAAAATTACCGTTATTAATTAGTTTTAATGGGAGAGCTCCAGGTGTGAACAACATTTCACAGCTATGTCCTAGCTGAGAAGCAAATACACAAAGGCAATCTGTGTATAAGCTCTATGCTATGAAAGAGCAGGAGGATCTTCGCAAAAGGGGTGAGGGAAGAGACACCTTGTTTGCACATCCCTTTTGGTTCCTTTCCCAAAGGCCAGACCCATCTACAACTGCAAACCTTTGCTCTAAAGCAACTCTGACAGCTTCTTTCCCAGTTTCTTACCTTATTTCTGGTAACTAAATGTAAACAAAATCATTTGCATTTCCTCTTTCTTTTTTTTTTTTTTTTGGTTTGGTTGTTTTTCTTTAAGTATGACAGAATGTTTTAAATCATGTTTTTCTAAATAATTCAGGTGAAAGGAAACACATGGCTAAAAAAAATCTCAGCTAGTATGGCCCACAACTAAAAATATGACTGAAAACTCATTATTGAGACATGGATGAGGAACATCAGGCAAATCTGAGATCAGGGAATGACAGTGGCCCAAGCTATAATTAGAAAAGAGAAAGAGCATTCACTGTCCTTAAGTTTATGCTGTCTTACAACCAAGCCATATGTAAAAAACCACACATATGAACTAATCATTTCTGAACATAGAAACAGACAGTGAAATATTCAGGACTGTTCACACATTATCACAATTCACAGGCATCTCCAGTCCTGAAAACATTTGTCTCCCCCTACTCCATATATCTTTTCTAAAATGAGAGAATGGAAATAAACAACTCTAGAAGAAAGTGCATAAAATATAATGCGAGCATCTTTCTCATAGGTTTGCCACATGATATTTATGAGAAGCCTTTCCCTCCAAAAAATAAAATCTCAGCCCACTCAGCTTCTCCCAAATTTTTGCCGTTCACCACACAGAAAGCCCAAGCTTTCAATCCACTCCTCTGAAGCTTTCAATTCATTACCCACCTCTCAGCAGGATTTCCCAAGTGCCACTCCAATTGTAGGTGATCTCTGAGAGCATGACATCAAAGATTTATGCTTCCTTTGGCTATAGCATTTATTTCACTTTCAATATAACTTCACATTTAAGAACTCCAGACTGTGTACTGAATTATCAAATATTAATCTTCTTTCTAAAAATAATTCCTATAAAATCCCAGAAATTTGAAGCAAGGCAAATATATTTATCAATAAAGATCACAAAGACAAGGAAAACACAGTTCTTCAAGCAAACTTGAGTAAGCTGAAAAACTCAAAGCTACAGACTGCAAACGATTAAAGCTCAGTCCTGCAAAGTCAGATTCACAGAAGCATCCTTACTCTCCCCCTTTCCTCTAATTTGAAAAAACTTATAATGTGAACTGAGAACTACAAGGTTTGAGTCATTAACATTAAAAAATCTTTTCTAAGGATGTATTTAATACAGATGGCACAACGAAAAAAAACAATATGAAGCTTAATTACTAAATTGAAACAACTTAGCACAAACTTTCATTCATGCCTTTTTTTGCTACTCCATCAAATGTCTTCCAACTCTGATAATTACACTATACTTTAGATAAAATTTCAGTCCCTGTTCTTAGGTGCAATTTTTTAAACCAGGTGTGGATTCATATTGAAGTAAAAACTTTTTCATGTGATTGAAGGATGTGATGCCCAACATTTGCTTTGCAAATAAAAATGTTAAACAACATCCTGAATTCTCACTGGTCCTCCCATGCTCCAGATGCAATCAATTAAAACATAAGAATACAGGTGGTTAAATCTCTCTCCAAGTTGCAGGTAGTAATGTGCTGACTTCAACTCATCAATCCAAAATGAAAATGCTAGACAAGTGCCACATATCCTTGTCTTCAGTATCAAGTTTGATTTTTTTTCTTTTTTTGAAATGTCATCCTCAAAATGCCTGAGGTCTCTACACATTTTCTGGCTACCTACCCCTCATTGCCTGTCATTTAGGGAGATGTAGTACAGAGAAACTGTGCTGTGAGTCCTGTTTCTACAGCCCTTGGAAGTTTTGCTTACAAACAAAGGCAAGTGCTGATTCTGCAGCTGTATAGCTGACTGAGAACCTAAATTTGTCAGCATTTCATTCTGGTTTACTTCTAAATAACAAAAAAGGGAAAACAGGAGTAGAGGAATGCAGAGTTTCATTAGGTCCTAATTCGACGTACATGCAACAAGTGCAGAAGAACAACTTCACAAAAAGACCAAAAGAACCCAAATACACACTCCAGCCATTATTTCAGTTGTTTCAGGAGCTCTCCTGTGGGTGTCCATGAAGAACAGCTAGTTTGACAGAGGGAGCCATTGCATAGGACGGACCTGGCACCCTTCATTATGTGGGACATGAACTACAAGTTATCTGTCTTACTGAAGCATGAGGGGATAGCTTGCTATTGACACCAAGACTGCATTAATGCTGTGATGACTCAGGGACTGCTGCTTACAGGGGCTATTCTGAGGCTGCCTTCAAGTGCATTCAAGCAATGCAAAAACATGTATCCAGAGATCACATATCAGGACTACAAAATCCCCCTGGTTAGAAGGAAGAGATCTGTCTGTAGGACTGTTTCAACCAAACTTCAAACATGTCAGCAAGCAGAAACAAAGCAAGAAAATTCTGTTTAGAAGAAGTGAAAAGACAGATCTTTTAAAATATTATCCCTACATATTACTTCCATAGTTGTAAACGTCATATTTTATTCCTCCTTTAGAAGCTGTAAAATACTCTACTAAACAAATGTTCTAAGATTTCATAACATGTAATACCTTCTTTTTCTAATAACTCAGGAAAAAAGTCATTGTACACTTTGTTTCAGCAGAAGCAGAAGGTAAGGCATAGGAGAATCAGAACTATAACAGAAAAAACGCTATTAAAAATATCTGGGTTTTAGATAAAAAAGTCTATTACCTGAACAAATGAATCTTGCACAAAACACAGAAGAAACCTGAATTAAAATTTGCTTTAGCATGCAAAATTATAAGGTATATTTTTGTAAGTTCAGAGATATTTCTGTCCTTCTGAATTTTTCCCTCAATTTCTGAAATTATCTGCTAAACTAGGATACTCCTATGACCATCTGTGGTGAGAATCCATTCTACTTTCTCTTCTTGTCTGGTCACCAGTCTCATAAGAAGACACCTTCAGCATGGCAAGCTGGTAAAACAAACTAGGAATTTACATCCTTGCTTTGTTTTCCTAACCATCCAAAAGTTCTCACCACTAAAAAAGAGTTAATATTTCCTAAACGATAGCTTGTAGAACAGAGAACACACTTTTGTGTGGGTTTAGATACAATTAAAGAAAGCTTTCACAAAGGCTGCACTATGACAAATGCTACAAATCCACCCTGAAAATACAGAAAGAGCAGCTGACGCATGTGCCTGCACACCCCCACCCACAAACACAGAGCAAGACTTAAGTGATGACATAAACACGAAAAACAAAAGAAAATTAGACTGTCTGGATTCCTAGACTAGAGATTTATCCCAATTTTATTTCCATGCTGTACAACATACCAGACAGGAAATCTCCCCCACTAAGCAGCAAGGTAAATTGACAGAGCAGAATACAGAGACATGATACAGTTACTTAACAGTTTATCACCACAACATGCAGGTAATAGTCTTAATTTTATTAATTCATGTTGGTAGATTATAAAGTATATACAGCTTTTGAGCAGAGATTACCTCTAAAGCTCTCAATAAGCTCTCAATTTGAAAATGCCTAGCTTCATCCATACTCAAAACCATAATCTACTGATGTTTAAAATTCCTAATTATCAGATAGCAGTGGTACTTTCATACCCCTCACAGATTATCATGACACAACTCTTGGTTCAGCCTTTAATGGCAAAATCTTTCCAATATGGCTTGTTAAGGTAGAGAAGCATACACTTTAATGGTACAGCTCTAATCCAAGGGGAAAGAAGAGAAACTGCAAAGTGATTATGCTGAACACCGAACTTTTAAGGCTGACAACAAACATGTTAAAAAGGCACAGTAACAATGCAAAGGGAAAGCCCCACACAGCAGTACAGACTTCAAATATGCATCCACCACTCACCCCTACAACATTTGGAAGATTATCTATCTATCAAAGACAGAAAGTCTTTGCTGTGACTTGCACCTACTTAAATTCATTTGCTCTGGCTTACAATGATCCAGAACCAAGATGACTAGAAAGCCATTTTCCTATAGGAAAAGGCACTGGTGGCATTGGTGGTATTGGCTACTAGTGGACAGGTAATCTAGATTACCTAGAAGTGATTTAAAAAGCACATAATTTTCTTTAAAAAAAAGGATACCTGATAAAATCCTTGTTTTCAAAGGAATGCAGGGTTTGCTTCACACTCTACAAGAATTTCTTAAAAATGCAGGGAACATTCTACATCAATGGTTTAGAGAATCCTGACAAAATTTGAATTCATATTTTCTAATTGTTTAACATAATCTTTCATCACTGAAAGAATATCTTAATCTGGCTATGATAATTTCTTTGTGTAAACACAATCAAGCTGGGAAAAGTATAAAGATGAGGAAAACAATATTTTCTCACCATTACTTTGCTGGTATAGAAAAAAAAGGGCAAATAAAAATATCTATATCTATCTTTGGGTACATTTAGCCCCCTGTGTTTTATTACTGAAAGCTGTTTTCTAAAGCAAGATATTTTTCTAACCTTACAATCTGCATTCAGTATGACAAGTATTTATGTGATAGCTAACACTAAATTTTTAATTAATGTCAGTTTTTAAATTCTACTGTAATTTGAATGTGTTTTTTCATAGTCTTTAGCACCCCAGCACCCAAAAACCTTTCGGCATGGGGCAAATGACATGATTAAGACTTACATAATTCAGCCCTACTGTTTCTTCCCAGGACATGAAGTGTGTGTGCACTGTCATTTGTTTACTTTTATTATGTACAGCCTTTGTATGGAATGACATGTTTTTCCATAAGGTGAAAGCCAATGACTTGTACTCATCTTAGATGATGCAAACACATCAATTTGCTGGATGCTCCTCATAACTACATTGCAAATACTGGAAATTTCTGTTTTTATTTAGCATGGCCTCAACTCCTTTTTCCCGGTAAGATTTGTATGGTGGGATCTGCTAGGAAAAAAGGGAAAAAAATAACCTTGTCTCAGATAGGAGAACTAAACTTGAGTTGAAAGCCAGCCGTTGGGTGTCACCTTGACAACTTGCTGACGAGGTATAGTGAGTGAGTGGGCTACGCAAGACCTAAAGGTTGAAGCCAGGAGTTTCAAGGGGCAGGAAGATGAAGCTTAGGACAGGCATACCTGGCACAGCTGGGCCAATGTGGCCAATGACTACTGTCTGCCTGGATGACACCTGCAGCTCCAAATATTTTTCTACATCCTAGCACTTCATATTTAATCAATGACAGCTTTCTTATATTGAAAAGTAATTGTTTCAGTAATATTGAAGGAACACAAAACACAAGAAGGTCTGTTTTTAAATCCTTTGCCAATCTGTGCCATTTGATGATTCAGAATAGAGTATCAAGTTGAAATTTAGCAGATACTAGACAAATTAGCAGGAGGTACTTCAAAGCCTGTGTTTTATCTTTTGTGATAGGGTTCACCACGTCTGAATGAATGTGCTGCCAGAGGTACAGGACTGGCAGATGCAGTCACAGTACCACTAAAATCCAACTTACATCAACAGTCACTGCTTCCAGTTGTTGATAAACACCACTACACTTAGCAAGCTGCAGAGAAGGGCTCATCCAACCCACAGCAAACGAGCTGAGGGGCTACAGTCAGCCGCCATAGTCTTTGACAGTAACCGTCGCTTGCTTTCTTGGCGAGGGACCGGCTGACCTTTATGCTGTTCTCCAGCAACACATTCTGCACACTTTGTCTGCTCATCATCAAGGCAGTAGTTATGCTGACGTCTTTCCAAGGAGTATAAAGGGGCTGTGAATCGTGTTGCAACTCATAGTAGGTACCCATTTTAATGCAAGGCTTTAAGCCCACTTTGTGCAAGGAGGAGCCCTCTGATCCAGACCTCCGACTGGGGCTCACATCAGCTTTTCTTCAGCAAGGGCTCCTCCACAGTGCTTGGAAAACTTGCTGCCAGTCATCGAAATGATGATAAATGTGGGGAATTCTCTGACTCCAGGATGACTACCTCCATGCCTACCTATGTTAAATGACCACCTCTAATTTTTTCTGTAGTATTTAGATATTCCTGCAGCAGATGCCTGGGATTCAATGGACACCCATAAAACCCATACAGCAGGTATCTTCTCAGCTATGTAAAGCTTATAAAGTCAGCATCACTGCGACATATGGCACAAAATGACATGCAAAAAACCCAAACGCTGCCTACTGATGCTAAGGTACCCTGGAAATAGGGTGGGTAGAAAAAGATGACAGTCATTAGGATGAGAAAGAGATGTCCCTGGTGAATACAAGAAAGAAAAAATAAAACCAAAACAGGGAGGCAGAACCAGCAGTAATTGAAGGAGAAGTTAAGGGATTGAGACATGCCTACAGAAAAAACGTGTTGAGTATTAAAAAACAAGGTTGCAAATATGAGTGAGTGTTGAAAAAATGGGCATAGTCACTGTGGTCCATGTTGAGAAAACATAAAATTCAACAGTGCCTTCTGGGCATGAAAGAGCTACAATGGGTTTGGTACAAGACTTAAACCAAATGCTTCAAAAGCGAAAATATGCCTAGAATATACAAAGATTTACACGATGAAACATTGTAGACCATACTCAAAAAGGTCTGAAATGTTACGGAGGTGAATCGACTTTACTGTCTTCAGTAAAATCAGCCACTTAGGAAAAGTAACAGGAAGAGATCCCACCAGCAAGCAAGGAAGATGAGGTGCATTATGCTGCACCAGCCAGAACAAATCAGGACTTCTTGTTGATAAAGTAGTGAAATAAAACCAAGCCAAAGCACACCACACAATATTCTGCCTCCATACAGCTATTTGCTAGTTGTCAATTCACAAGTTTTTTTGAAGCTAACACGTCTACCAATAGCACACATGTGCTCTCTCAGATACCCACTGTTCTTATACTTGATCTTCAACTGCTGTAATTGGAACAAACATCATGTTTTTAATCAAACTGACCTTCTTTTCCTTACCATTTTTCCATATTAGGCATGCTTGGAGCTTTGAGCCAAATCTGCAATCTCAGTTCAAACCTTTACACGGTTTTAACCATTACCTAATAGAGACTCACAGTCCCCCTCAACTCCTAGGGTTCTGTTGATTATTCCGAAACAAATTCTTTGATCAAGTTTGCCAAAGGAAAAGAATAGCCAAGAAAAATAAAACTGAAATTCTTCATATATTCAACGTGAGCATATCTTGATTATTGAAAAATACACAGTGTCACAAAGCACCATTTTTTCTCTGACATCGCCTAACATTACATTTTGTTGATATACATATATATATAAAATACTACCTGGCTTTTTTTGAACCGATCTTTTTACATCGGAGCCCCATGCCCCAAAGATACGTAAATTATATCCAAGCACTATGCAACGATATGTGCATTTTCTTCTATTTACAATTTTAAAATCAAAATCTCCATAATCCACACTGATAAACTAGATTATCTAAACAGTGGTTCTGGTATACACTTTTCAGATATTAAAAACATAAGGGTTGCAAATATTTCAGCATACACAATTTAGTTAAAAAATTGAGTTCAGACATACACACTCCTAACGATTGATCTACCTTGAGATCCTTGAGTGCAAATGTATTCTTCTACGTCATTACTCTTGTACATTAAAATCTGGACATCACTTCTTCTCCAGAGTTCCACAGCAATTATCCTTTTAAAAATGAGTAATAATTGAAAGATTTTCACCTTAAGGAAGTTCATTTTTGGTCCTCACACTAGAGCTTGGATTCAGGTCCCTCAACACTCCACCCTGTTGAGAGACCCATGAACCTCAGCTCTACAGAAATGGGAATGACTTCTTTCATCTTTTACAGTGTACAAACTGTCATCTCTGGTCCTTGACTACTTCAGAGGTGTCTCACTGCTGTAGAGGTTCCAAGGGAACTAACAGAGAACACCACCAAATCCCTTCCTCAATAATCTGCATGTTGGTGCGACAAGCTTGCAAAAACCTACAAGAAAGGTCCTCCACACAGCATGCCTCAGTTATGCACAGAAATTCATACACTAATTATCCCTTTGCCTTTCATTGTCAGCATGCATTACAATTAAAAGAACTTGTTTCAAATTTGTCACCACTTCCGTCTCTACAACACAATCAGACTGGAGCATTTCTGTCCACATTGCCAACATAAGCAAACTGAACTTGCAAATAAAACTTATTCTAGCAAAATTAGGAATAAGATCATACTTTGGCATGTTAAAACAGTAATTCTCATCTCTGTCTGGTTTTTCAGCTCCCTTAAATCCCAGTTCTTTATTCCAGGAAGAAAAAATTCTCCATGAATTCTAAGAAACAATTGACAGCTGCTCCACAGTTCTTCGTACTTGTTTTCATCTTAAATTGTTTTAGAAGTCCACATTATTAAAAAAAAAAAAAAAACCTGAAAATTTCTAGAGATAGAAGCATATAAATAGTTAACTGCAATATAAATTATATTGGCATATGTTTACAGGATTTAAAATATTTTAAAGCAAATCAGCAAAATTCCAGGGTTTTTTTTACTTTACAGATGTAGATAGAAATGAGTTACATTCATTTACAATATATCTTTTAATGATTTATCACATTTCATCCAGATAATCATTTTTATACCTTGCCTCTTGTGCTTCATATCTTTAGGAAGAACCATTATTAGTCATATTTTTGCTGGCACCAAAACAGCTCTTACTCTCTAACTTGTGGAAAAGTGGCCTCATTCCCATTTCTAATTTCAGAGTGGAACTGATTATGACTGGGTTATGAACCCATATCCTACAGAGAGCCAATAAAAACATAAATAGGAAAAAAGTTTTTATAAAGAACTTTATAATAATATTTTTAATAGGATTCTGTTGGCATCTGAAATTTTGCTAGAATGTTTACAACTCTACAAATCTTAGAAACCTAAAAGGGACACAGGCTTTAACTTCTTGCACATTTACTGCTGATAAAAGATACATCCTTTACTTAAGTCTTCCAGAAACTGTTCTTTTCCTTCAAAGATCATCAGTATCTAGGAAAAAAAATCTTGATTAAATAATAAATGCCCTGTCAATTTATTTTCTTTGGTATGTTTAAAATGCTATGAACTAGCTTGTTAAAATGATAATTTTCTGTTATAAAATTGACAAGAATATGTAGAATAAAAAGGAATTCTAGGCATTTGTTCTTGGCTGTTTGTTTTTCTTCTTTATTTTAGACATGCAATGACAGCCTTTCTTTAGTAGGGGAAAAAATCCCCCAAATATAAAAACCAACCAAAACCAGTTCAAGCATCCTCTTTCCAAGAGTCTCCTTTCCATCCAAGCCTTGCAGTGACTTCTTCTTGAAAAAACGGCATTTCAGCTTTCACATACCTTTATTTTTTAACATATCTGCCTAGAGCTTTTAGCCATCCTGCCAAATAGTGACAAATGAAATGTTGTTCATGTTGGTGTTTTGGGTGTTTTTTTGATGGATACACAGCCAGAAACAGGTATGTTCTAATTCATTTGACGCAGACAAATTGGCAACACAGTCATGGGTGACATTCAAAAAGGAACCCTGAAAGGGGCAGTGCCTTAGTCTGTCATCGATTTCCACAGCACTTACCACATGTAGATGTAATGGCATTCAAAGGCACAGGGTGGAATGTAGCAAAACCATTGCTGCTTTTTGAATTTCAGGTATATGAATTATGCCAACCAAGTCTTGCATTTAAATTACCTCCCAAGTTTAGAATTGAATTAATTTATACATATACACGGTCTTTGCTCACATACACGTAATCTCTCCATTCCTGCTAATCAACTAGTCTGTGAACCTAACCTTGAGCATGTTGTTTCTAAGGCATTTGGTCATTCTGGATTATTGATGTGTGCCTCTTGTTTCATGCCAGTAATTTTAATCCCATTTATTACTTTTATATGTATTTCTGTAAAGCTCTCATTCCTTAACAAAGAGTTTAGTTTTGAATCCATTGGAGTTAAATTTGGGGGAGAAAGAAAAAAACGCAAGAGAGAAAGTATTTCTCAGTTACACCTACAAATCAGCAGTAGAAAATAAAGAGACTTTAAAATCATCATTCTCATGAAAGCCACGAAATTAAAAACAAAGCCACTTTGGTTGGAACCTCTTTTGTCACCAATATGTGATTTTTCTTTGCCTCCAACATTCGGATGAGACTATATTAATTAATATGTACAGCCTTGAAGAAAATTTTACTGAGAGATATGACTACATGTTATTCTCCCGAAGCAGGATACTGCATTTTCTGTGTAGTGCAGAGAGCAAAGTCACTCTAAAACACCTGATATTAAAACAAACTGATTTAAAACTGAAATAACTTACTCCAAACCAAACTTATTTAGCAGAGTTCAAACACTACCAACTAAACTGTTTTTCTACAGAACAGTTACCCAAGGGAAAGTCTCTATTTATGACTAAAAAAGCCTAATTTTTCAAGGCAATTAAATAAGATACTCTTCTTTTGCTGGAAAGACAAAGGTGCAGAAAAGAAGAACATGCAAGTGTTCTTTTATTATACGAAACAGTGAATATATTTAGTGAGTTTTTCTCCACACAATCTCAAGGTTTTTTTTAATCTAATTTAATGTACTTCCCACAACACGGTTGCATTAGGTCCCTAAGGAGTAAAAGCATTTCTGGATGTTTCTGAAGGTGCAAAGCCCCTTTTCCATACGGCTCCTCCACCTACCCCATACACCTGGCCTTATCCAAATGGTGCCCTATACTCTGCTTTCTTGGCAGCCCCAAGTTTATTCCATCCTTGCAGCCCAGTGGGCACCCAGTTCATTTAGAGAGTTTTCTTTGGATAACAGTTCCAAATGCTGGCCACTACTTAGAAAGAGCTATCACTGCTTAACACCAACATCCCTCCAGGCTAGTAAAAGAAAGAGGTTGTGATTTTCATCTTCATATAATCACCTTTTTAGTCCCTAAGGATTAAATAACAAGTGGGGGGGTATTTAACATTTACCTTAGTGGGAGAACTCTCATTCAAAGGAAATGCTGCTCTTGCTCGTGGCTGAAAGACCCTGGGTGAAACCTACATATCAAAACAACTTTAATATGTTGTGGTTTGCATTTTGTTTAGGTTAACCTTTGAGAGAGAGGACTCCTTTTTTCCTTGTAAAGCACAATGGATGTTTATGGCACAAGAAGATCAGTCTTATTACTGCCATTCATTTAAATCAGATATCCCTGGCCCAACTCTTAGTGTATTCTAAAAAAATATGCCACATAGTCTTGAACTGTTTGCTTCTGGGAATATGGTTAGTTTCGTCCTCTTCAGTAACAGATGAGATAGCAGTCGGATGGAGTCGGATTCTTCTGGAAACAGGACTTCTGCAGGTGGTTTATGTGCCCACTCATCCACTCCAGGTTCCCCTCAAAGAAATTTGGCTGTTCAACTCAGTAGCTGATTCTGATCTGACTTGAGAGAGAGGAAAATTGACTAAAAATTTTGCTTTCTTGCATATTTAATGAAAATAAATGACCTGGCAGAGGCAAGAAATTATGTGCAAATTTTGTGCCGAAGAAAGGTGCCACATGAGACACAGCTCTTGTTGCATATCAGAAATCCATGGAAGAGGAACCTGCAATATGTCACAGCAGAAGAAAAAGCATCAGAATGAGCTCTGGTCATCTTAAGGCACCAAAACAGAAAATAAACATAATGCCATGTTTTACTTGTTTTGTTGCTTAAGGGGCTACCTGTTCATTAAAATCACATTGAGAGGAAGCTGAGGAGCAGCAGAGGTCACTTTGTCTGTTCAGCCTGGAGGAGACTGAGGGAGACCTCATGGCAGCTACGACTTCCTTGTGTGGGGAAGCAGAGGGACAGGTACTGATCTCTTCTCTGTGCTGACCAGTGCCAGGACCCAAAGGAATGGCATGAAGTTGTGTCAGGGGAGGTTTAGACTGGATATTAGAAAAACTGTCTTCATCCAGAGGGTGTTTGGGCACTGTAACAGGATCCCCAGGGAAGTAGTCACAGGACCAGCCTAACAGAGCTCAGTAAGCATTTGGACAACGCACTCATGCACATGGTGTGACTCTTGGGGGTGGTCCTGTACAGGGCCAGGAGTTGGACTTTGATGATCCTTGTGGCTCCCTTCCACCTCAGTTTGTTCTGTGGTTGTGCAATTCTCTGCTCACCCAGCATAGTTTGCATTTTTTAATTGCTAACTTCACATGCAAAGAACAAGACTTGGAGAAGAGAGCAACCAATATTGTCTTGGAATCAGTCAATGAACATGAAGTAAGGTTACGGCTGCCAAATAAATTTGCAAAATGTGAGGCAATAACTCCTTTTCACTTAACATAGAGGTCACAGCAGAAATACCTGTTTGCCAAAGAGCAGGTTCCCCACTATGCCTGTGTCCAGCCAAGCCCAGCAAGTGGGTTTGCTCTGCATTTGCCTAGCACTTCCAGGAACTTTAGTGGCCTTAACAATCCTCTTCCACAGAATTTCAATATATTATTTGTGCCTTACTTGTTACAAAAATCAACCTGTGCAGTCCGCATGCTAGCCCAGAACCATAAATGAGGATATCCAGCACTAGCTTCTAACCTCATCTCTAAAAAATTTGAGACCTCGAGCTGTTAGCTGTCATTGCTCCCCAATTCCCCAACATATGTTGAGAGTTTGGATCATCAGGAAGTTTCAGGAGGAAAAAGGGAAGAGTCATATTGCAGGGTATCAGCTACCTGGTTTTTTCTTTAGTCTGAAGCCTGCGGTAGCAGGTCATCGCGGAGATCCCAGAACCTCCACAGCAAGCATTCCTACCAGACCAAATACAGAAACTATGGAAATGGCCTGGGACAATTGGTTTCCAGAATGATGCATATTTTTATTTCAAACAAAACATTTAGATGTTTATTTAAACTAAAATATGTTCACAACCTGGAGTGGACATAAAAATTCCCACAGGTTTTTTTTTAAATTCCATATATTTTTCAATTCTTAATTTAATCAGGAGAACTATTAAGTGGAGAATCTTTTCTAAATTACACAATTTTGAAAAAGTCCATGGGAATGTAGTAGGATCTCCAAAGCTCCAGCTACCAAATTCATGGATGTTTCTGCTTAGTGGCCTTCCCTTCAGCTTGCCTCCAGAGAGGGCCACTAAGGAAATACAGAAGGCAAATGTCAAACTGAAAGCACAGGGACCTGAGGAGGCAGACAGACAGCAGGACAGATTGGTGGGCAGGAGTGTGGTACAGTCATCACCCATCTGTGTTCCTTGCAACTAGAACCGCAGGATGATCAACAGGTTCCTGTTGCACTTCCTTGTGGTTTCCCTCTAGAAACAACTATCAACTGAGATCAGTAAGGTTAGGAATAGCAGAAACTGCCAAACACACACCCTATTTTCCCAGAACTCAATGCTGAACGACACTTGATTGGTATTTCATAGCACAACATTAAAAAAGCTCCAGTTTTTAGGTTATTTTCCTGATCTAAGAAATCCTCAATACTGTTACAGCAGCACCTGCCAGGAAAACATAGGCACACTTAAGGGCATATTTTTTCTATGAATAATTTTTTTTGTATCAAGAAAATAGCTTCAAAAACTCCTTCATGCTTAAAACTGTGACTGCTTTAAATGAATCATAAAAGTTAGTGGTTGTTGTACTGGCTTCTCAAGCTGTTATTTTATGCCTCAAGCCAAATTTAAAAGAAGAAACACCAGCGTGTAACATCAACTTGTCTTCAGTTACTGGCTTGCTTCATCCTCAACCAGGAGTTGTGAAATGTTAAACAATCTGAAGAATATTTCTAACTTGCAGAAACTTTGCTTTGAATTATCTTCTGATTAGCAGCATAATAGCAAGGTTTCTTTATCTTAAAAGTATTTCAGGCACAGATAAAAATAAAAAGGTTAAAACACTACATATTACTACTAAATACAAAAGTACTACACACATTATTTATGAGTCCAAACATTTTGTACATTTATATAAAGTCCACAAATGCTGCTTTTGATACCTGAACTGCTCACTTTGATTAGAGGTCTTTAAAAAAAACATATCAATGTAGAAAAATCTTAAGTAAAGATGAATACATATGAAGGGAGTCACTCACCTTTCTTTAATGTGTGCTGGGGGATAAAATAAACTTCTAAAATATTACTAACATATACAAGACTTCAGGTAAAAGGAAGCAAAAATATAAGGTTTTCCCAAAGAGGTGGTAGATGTCCCATCCCTGGAAACATTCAAGACCAGGTTCTCTGAGCAACCTGAGCTAGTTGAAGATGTTCCTGCTCATTGCAGGGGCATTGGACAAGATGATCTTTAAAGGCCCCTTCCAATCCAAACTATTCTAAGACGCTGTGATTCTATATGAAGGACAAACACGTCCTTTTAGTTGGATTCTTCTGAAATGCCTGCATCTCTAGTGGGACAAAAGGAGAAGCCTGGAACAGCTAGCACGATGACACTGTGGCTGGTTCATTAAAGGTTTTTAAGTGTTAATCATTCCACAGTACAGAGCCATGTTTGCAGTCCTGATGGATAAGACCTGGGCCCTTGATAACTGCAAAGACCAAAGTGAGTCTCTTCAGTGCATGCCCTGTGCAAGCCCAGTTACGTGCTGCAGCCAGCAGGCTGCGGTTATTAGCTCTGCAACAGGGCACTGCTGCATGGTCCTTGGCTCTTTACAGCAGAAGCCCTGGAAGACACTAAGATTTGAACTGAAAGTATTACTAAAGACACAGAGTCTGAGTAAGAAAGGGTGAAAAACATGTTTACACATACAACTTCTATGGTTTTAAGGCAGAGAACCCTTGCTCGCCAAGTTTCAGAAGCCAGCCCAGAAAGACTCACCAGCTTTTTCACAATGATTTGTCTTTTCTGGAGGGGTAGAAGCAAGTGATTAAAAGTTAAAGCTTGCCAAACTCTATTAACAGCTTCTAATACTTCTAACCAGTATTCACCAGGACTTACACCCTTTCTCTCCACCCTTCAGCTCTCCAACTCTACTTTGTACCTGTAATACTGAATTGTGCTTCTTAGAGCACCAAGCAGAGGGAAGAAGCTCATCTCAGAGCATCAGCCTCTCCTCTGTGAATTCTTCATGAAAAATGTAACAAGAAATCTCTAGTGGGAGTCTCACTCTTTTCCACATTTTGGTCATCTGCAGAGAAAAGGGGGGAAGGGGAAGAGAGAGAATGGCTGGGTGGGAATTTTTAGTAAATATTCCTCCTAAAAGAAACCATACCGATTCACAAGTATCCAAACTTTAATCAAGGGAAATGATTGATTTTATTTCTGCTTCACAGGAATGTTGAGAAGTCTGCAAAGAACTTTGATTTCAGGTGAGAAAGTCTATTTAGTGAAGTTAAGCTCAATATATTATAAAAAAGGCATGATGGGGCTAAACTGAAGCACAGTATTTATCTAAGACATATTTTTACATTTGATTTAGAAAACAGTGAACACCAACTCTTTGCTGCAATTTGGGATGCAATTTTTAAAATCCCACATTTTCACAAGACAAAGAATATTCTCTACCAGCTCTGACTGCCAATCGTCCCTTCCACACCATGGTCTGTGAAGTTTTGGGTATGCCTATACTGCTAAAGGCAAGGTGGCCAGGAAGAGGTCTTGGGGACCACTCTCCTGGACACTTCAGCTGTTTTGCTGTTTGTCTTCAGGGACACTTTGCTCCCACAACCCCTCATATTTGGGGAAAAGGACACCGGATGGATGAAGTGGCCACAGAACTGGTTCACATGCTACTTAACAGTAGGTCACAAAACATGTGATTTAAGTTTTGTGCTATAAAAAACCACCGTTTTGACGGGCTGCAACACAGTTTTTCTCATTCTTTTGGATAGTTTGGACAAAAACCCCAAGGAGTATGTCTAAGGACTATCTCTTGATGCCCAGAAGAGATCCACAGCCAAGTACAAGACAGGATAGATGCAGCCTGTCAGTTCTGGTGCAAGTTAGCCCTCAGTGATGTGGAAACAGGAAAGCCCACATCATTTCACCTCCAGATCAGGAGCTGCTACTTTAACAACATGTTTATACACAAATACATATATACTTATGTACAAAAGCTCTAGAGTCCACCTAAAGGTGGGTCTGCAATTTGTTGGAACTGATTCACTTGATGGTGCTTCTGTACGCATTTAGCATGAGGAATAACCCAGCATACACATTAAAAGACAGCTAAACGTGCTCACAGTGCACTGGAGCACCTATCCACTGCATGGCTGCTGGGTCAAAAAGAAAACATCACAGAAGGGAAGGGAAAGCTTAAAGCATGAAAGAAATGTCAAAGTTTTGAAAGCTACAGAGCAAGGGATAAATGTTCATTCACGCCAATATTAGTTTTTTAAAACTACGGTGCATGGGTTTTAGAATGATATTTTTATAAAAATTATCACCCGAATTTTTAAAAATAAACTAAACAATACCCCAGCAATTTCCCCAAATTTCAGCTTTGGCTTTATTTTTTTACTCTCTGTGTCTCCAATGTCACTTCATTTTTCTTCTATTGGAAATTCAAGATGTTGTCTATATTATTTACTGGAATTTTAAGGAATGCATTTCCTATTATTACCTACTTAATTGGACTATAAAATATATTTTAAATAAAATAAATTGAATAATCTAGTCAACTATTTAAAAAATGTTGCAATATGTATATATTAAATGGAATCTTTTTAATTTTAATAAAAGGTTTTACAGAAAAAAATCACATGTGAACGATTTTTAGTAAGGGAAATAAACAAGACTCAAAACACCTCTATTAAAAAAAAAATAAATAAATGAAGATGGACAAAAAGGAAAAAGCCTAACTAACCATAACTGTGAAAACACAGTGTACCAAACCTAGCAGTCACATCACTTCAGACTAGACTGACTACCCAGATTTGAAGTGACTACCAGAACACCAGCAGGCCAGCAGCCTACGAGCACCAAAAAGCAAGCCTGGTTTCACGCACAGCCACATTTACTGGTACCACTCAGAGGAAACCACGCCTGCACTCAGCCAAGGGTAGGTGATGTGGGACACCATCTCTCAAATGAAGCCAAGAAAACTGGGGCAGACCTCAAAAAACAAATCTAAAGAAGACTAAAACTAGATTCTGGGTTTCTTTAAAAAAATGCATAATAAATTGATTTTTTTCCCCTATGCCTTTAAATTCTACACACTCCTCTTAGGAGGCAGTATTTTCAATAAATGGATGAATGTGATTTTGTGCTCTGGGAATTGATAGATTTCTCGTATTTCAAGGAAACCAATACTACACACTGTGGCACTTAATTTCTCCCTAAATTACTACCCATGCAGATTTTTCTCTGTTATTTACATGCAAGCAATTAAGCACTTAATCATGATTGATGCAGTTAAAAATTCAATAGAATCTTAGTCTTCAAATGTACAGAAACCTTTTTTGGATACTCTTCCATTTTAGTAAGACAATTACAGCCAAACTGCTTTTCTCTCCTAGCGACACACTCAAACCCAATTTTTAGGAGCCAAAAATTAGCAGCAGTGAATAATTCCTGGAAGAAGCTCCTGTTTTCAATCAGCACCATGCACCCAACTGCAGTACCACTAATCAACACACTTTCTAGCAGGCTGGTCATGCAAACGAGACTACACAAGCTACAGAAACAAAACTCACTTTCAACAGCAATGTCCCAGGACAAGGCCACAGAAAATAGAAATTTGTGGAATTTAATGACCATGCTGTTTCTATATAACTGCTCCAAGGTTATGCAGGACACTGACATTTCCAGGAATGTTCATCTGGTATATTTCATAAGTATCAAAGTTATAATTACTAAAACAAAGAAAAACAATACAGAAAGAAAACGGGAAGAAAAAAAAAAAGCAGCAGAATCACATAATTATGAAGTTCATCAGAACAAATACAATCATAATTCAAACTTAAATGGCATTAATTTTTTTTCCAAACAATTTTTAAACCCTCCCTTATATTTCTGCATTTTGTGTGCCTGGAAAGTTATACAAAACATGTTGCTTCAGGGCTGCACCTAATTATATTGGGCATCCAGAAATAGGTGCATCTGACTCAGAATTTCTGCATGCCTTGCCAACCAATCAAACCATAAGAAATGCAAACTATGCTTAAATTAAGCAATAAAACACTGCAAGTTGCAAGTTGTAACGTACTAGCATACACCACACTGCAAGGAAGAGCTCCTCAACAGGAAGCAGGTTCAAAGTATATTTGCACCCAGTTACGCTGAGAGTATTTTCACAACTGTGACTTTACACAACTTGAGTCACACAACCGACTACTCCACACTGAATATTACAGAACAGGACTAAACATCAAATGAGGGTAAGTGCACTAAAGCAGTGATATCTTTAATTACCAGCTGTTAACAATCACCTTTTTAAACCTTTATAAATGCAAAGGGTTTTCATTTGATGATCATACCTCTCTGTAGACAATCTTCCAGACAGATCTAATTTCTTTAATGACAAACAGAGAACTGGTACAAAAACCAGACTTAAGCAGCAGCTCATGCTGAGAATTTGTCATTTATCTTAAGCTAAAATTATGAGCTCAGACACTGTATTTTGCAGTGGTTCAGGGCAGGTGGGCAACGGGTCAAAGAGATGACCACAAAAACCCCCTGCTTGTCTGGGACTGTTCACTCAGAAACATCTTGAAGACAGCAGGTGCAGCTGAGCTGGTTTATTTTACTCTTTCACAGTACTATGCAGGCAAGTTATGTAAATCAACTGGGCCAAATATGATCCCAGAGCTTTCAAAAGAAAATATATTTCAACATGAGAATATTACAGTATTTATTTTCATGCCTCAAGGGTGTCGTTAATAATTAGCAATTTACACAAAATTGCTAAAATATGCACAAAACAAACCAGTAGATTAATCCTCAGATATTTTCAATTTAAAAGCTAAAAATTAATCATAATCATTAGAGAATGGTCTGAGAACTATAAAGCAATTACAGTCATTGATAACCACTGCGTACACAGGCAATGATATCAGCAATTAAAGGAGAGACCAGTAAGTGATCCATGCCAATTTTGAGAACTTTCCACTAACAGCTGCTGTTCCATAGCAGTCCAGTCATTTGACTAACTTGTAAGGTCATTTTCTAAATGGGAAGTGATAAGTCTTAAGTTGGAGTTGCAAGGAGTTCTTTTAGTTGACAGCTACGTGTCAAGCAATGTGGCAATAAATTCCAAGCAATGGGGCAACTTAACATCAGCAGCATTATATTAATACATGCAGGTTTTTAGATTGATAATATAAAGAACAGTCTTCATCTATGTTCATTATGGAACAAACTCTGCTGTTAAACACTGCTTTGCACAAAGGCTGCAAACATAATATACAATCAGCTCTTAAACTAAAATACATTTGAGAGCTATTTGAACAATTGTCATATTTCCTATTCATTTTACATTGGAAACATATCCAGATCTCCATGCCTGCAAAAGAACAATCATTTTCAGAAATGAATAAAACCGTATGTAGGAAAATAGGTTATTTTGTACCATATAATTTTCCAAACTCTATGGTTACTTTTGCAGCAGTATTTCAATGGTTACTTTTCAAGTCAAAGTATTTTGCTACTTTTAGTCTCTCTTACTCATTGCAAATAATTAAAGCAAAAATGTAAAAACATTGTCTACAGCGTACTGTGATACATTGCAGCTGACGGGGATTTACCATACAATACACCACAGTTCACACTGCACAAGCAGTCACTCATGAGACTGCACAATACCAATGATGAGGGGTTTACAGAAACCTGCACAATTAAAAAAAAAAATCACACACCACTCTTACAAAATTCAAGGATAATAAGATAAAGCATCCTATTACTTGACAGCCATTTTGCTTGAGTAAGAGCTTCTGGATTGAGCCTGGAATTAACGGCTAGTAAACAGCTTTAGGATTTGGCCTGCTGTTTGTACCTGCTAAAGACTTCTTTATCAAAAAGTACTAGTGTTTGACTCAACAAAATATAAATCATGTTCACTGCTTTTATTAATGGAGGCAGCAGTGTACGTCAGTGCTTTTATATATACATATATATATTTATAAATATCTACATGCTTGAATGCATCAGAGAGTTTTCTGAAAGCCAAACCAGTGTGAGGTAAATGCCAGGATGGTGCTGAAACTTCAAAGGAAATAAACCACGGTGCTGAAAGCTGTGCTCTTTTCACCCTCAGCAATGTCCACGGGGTCCTCTTACAAGGGTGACCATTAGTAAGCCTTTAGGTTCCAGTTCCTTCATGCTCTGAGGGAAAACTTGACAATCAGAGAGCACAGAGGTAAGAAAAGATCATTAGTCCCTTAGGAAACCAACTGGGCACAAGCAAAAGAAGAAAAAATTTACTGGCAGAGTAGCTACAAAGCCACTCAAATTGAAGTCTTACATCTTAATTTCTGGGCATAGGGCAGCGATATGGGATACACATCATAAAGTCACCCCAAGACAGTGGTATAATTAGAAAACACCTATATACTCAAAGAAGAAAAATAATAATTTTTTCACCTTTCCATTGGAAAAAGAATTTAGAAACACTTCAGACTCAAAAGCTTGACATGACTCTCCACATGAAGAAAAGAAAAAAAAAATTCCAATGGGTTTTGTTGGTTTTTGTGGAGTTTTTTTTGGTTTGTTTGTTTTGGGTTTGGGGGGGTTTTTGGGGGCTTTTTTGGCAGGGTTTTTTGTGATTTTGGTTTTCTTTTTTCCCCTCAGGATACAAGAGCTGGCAGTGTTATTTGCTATGTCTTTGGGGAAGACAAAGGTTTGATTTAATAAACACAGTGTACTGAATGATTCAATGCAGAACTGAAACAGCAAGCACAGTGGACTCAGCCTATCTGGACACCTACCTACCTTGATGTAAACCAATTTTAAACACCTGTCATCCACAGGTCAGTTTGTAAGATAGAAAAAGTATTTAAGACATTTAGTTGCAAAGATCTGGATTGCTGTTTCATCCAGGGTCATGAGCAGAAATACTCTTTTTCATTCCTGGTTTTGAAGAATTTGCACAAAACCTATACACAGTTTTAGAGGTTTGGTAGAATGTCCCAAAAGACCAAGTGATGCTATCACAGCACTATGATCACTTGCAATTAATGAAACTATCTCAAGGGCATTAGGTTCATCCTTGTTCCATACTAGAGATTGCAAAAGTGTACAGATGTAGAAGCGTGTTTTGGGAGATGCAGCTTCCTAAAAACACACCTGAAAATGAACAACTATTCCAGTTCATGTGTACCTTCCTCAAAGATTGTCAAGCCCTAGGATTTTGACATCAACCTGTTTCAAAGAGCCCATGAGACTGATTTCAGTATGTTCTTCCATGGTACCCCACTGATGTTTTCCCTTTATTCTTACCAGTCTTTATTAGCAACTTAATTGGGCAGCTTTTTTAGCTCCCAGCCTCAGAGAAAATTGTAAAACTAGGTGTATGTTTAGCACTATTAAGTCATCTGCATCCTAGTTTCCCTGCCACATGCCGAAAAGCTGTGTTGCCATTCTGCTTGTTCTTCCACCAGTCATCCATTTCTCTAACTCGGCACCTTCAGACAAAAAGAAATAACGCAAGAAGGAGACTCTCATCGACCATGTGATAATTAATCTTCATAAAATTGTTAAACAATGAAATTCCCAGCTCATGCAACAGTTCAGCATTTGCCAAAATATATGACACTTTCAAAAAGTGACTGGAAAAAAACACATCATAGGTTTAGTTACAGGTTTACTGAAGTTAGGTTTAGCTGCAGTAAGTTAGAAACGCACTCATGTTAGTCTACTGCTGTCAAATAGTTTATTGGTGTATGAGAAGCGGTTCTAGCATATGCTGCTGAGGCTGTCAGACCCAGCAAAAAGGAACAGTTCCATTTGTTGTTTCCTTCCACTTAATGAAACATGCAAAGCTGATTGCCTGGTTTTGTTATTCACTTATAAATGTAATTTTAGAAATTAACTAGCCAGATACTTTTTACAGCTATTCAAAGTGAAGAGAAATAACTTCCTCCCTAGGCAAGGGGGGAGCAGTAAGAGGAGCTGCTGAGGAGCAGGGGTTTTACAGCCACAGGGATGAGCACACAGCATACTGCTAAGTCCAGACAGAAGGAGGTTGCAAGAACTGAAATATTAAGAGTTTGCACAATAATTGGAGCTGTGGTGACAGATAGGTCATACCTTTGAGATATTAGGTAGACAGAAATCATGTTAGCAATTATAAAGGTCCATCTCAACAATGATGTCTGGGTTACCATCCTGAATAAAAGACAGTGACAACTGTTGTCTGCAGTGATTTAGAAAAATGCAGGATTATTTAAATACCTGGATTATTTAATCATGAACTTCTATACTCTGCATTCGTTACTTGAAAAAAATTTGCAGATCAGTAAACGACATCCGTCAGAACTGTACCTCTATGTGCCATGATTTTCACAGGGTGTTCTAACCTTTTTCCAGAGTTCTTCATTAATTACTGTTTTTAATCAAGTTAACATGCTAATGAGTTTTTAGAACTTGTAACCAGCAATCCCCAGGGCTAGACTGCAAGATAACAATTCTATTCTTCTGCCACAAAGCACTATGAACTGCATGTGTAGTGATTTTTTGCCGCCACCTGCACACCCTCTAGAGGTAGGGAAGGCAGCCCTCAGTTCGAAATTAATCCATAGATCCATACTTGGAACAGCATAACCTGCCAAGGTCACATATCCATTACAGCATGCCTCACGTTTAAAGACAAGGCCGAAAGACAGAATTTTATTACTGAGCCATCTCAAAATACTGACTACAGCAGATACCCTGTGGGGTCATAAGACAAGACTGTGATACACGCTGGACTGGGATGAAGGCAGTCACTGGTTCACTGCAGGATGCTAAACATAGACTGGGAGATGAATGGGCCTCTCTAATATACTGATCCCGTTTCCAAAACCAAAATACACTTCAGATCTCTTGACTGACTCTTCTGTAAATTACTTCAAAATCTTTACATCTGTTCACATTTTCAGCCAGGATCGTTTTCATTTAAGTCTTACTTCATAGAGATTTAGCTCTTTTATACTTAAGACAGAGAAGAATACAATTTTCTCATGGATTAATAAGCCTGAAGAACACAATCAAAATTTCATAAAATCATATTTCTTAAATAACTGAGCACTCTGCTATTAAATTTTATCTTCCAGATACAGATCATATCTGAAATGTCGCTGTTTTATCTTAACATATCTGAGTTTTCCGTCACTATCCATTATATTATTTATTATTTACCTCCTATAGCTGATGATAAAGGCAAGCCAAAAAAAATGCCATGAGCTTTCATTGTGGTGAGATAATTTACAGATATGCGCATATGAAAAAATCCTGGAGAGCAAAATCATACAAAGGATTTCTCCAAGTAAATACTTCTCTTCTGACACTTACTGGTCTGGTATTGTGCTCAGTTTGGTACAGTTACCTCAGCTCCAGCTTTCCCATTCATGAACAGCAGCAATAACAACATTTAATCTAATATTATTATATTTTTAGATGTCTTTTAAATTTCATGAATATTATTAACTCAGTAACGGTTTCAAGGACAAATTCCCTGGGCAAGAGTAAGAATGACTGAATCCCTTTCTGCAGAAAAAAGTCCCTGAGGACTGTGTTTCTCACCAACTTTCTGAATACTGGAGGGTATTTCAGATGCATCTCCCCAGGTTTTCCTCCAAGTGCAGATGTAGCCATGCTGGAGGTCAGACATTGGACTGCATCTTGGTGTCCAGCTGCAGCCCTTCCCCTAAAATGACCTGTAAGAGCAGCTAAAAAGTTACCTAAGCTCCAGCAAAGACTGGACCCAAATGGGAATAAACTAGCTGAGGCTCAGCTTCAGCAAGATTTAAATGAATATTTACCAAAGGAAAAGCAATCAGGAACACAATCAGGTAGTGAACAAACTTCTGTGTTCTGATATTACTGATTATTTCCTCAGATCTGCATACAGGGTTGAGACCTCGATGGAAGAAAAATGTAAAGGTCAATACCATGTTTTCTTTACATATAAATCCAGTAAGTTCACTCATACTATTGCTTCAGCTTTCTCTCTACAGAACACAGGTGAAAAGGGGGAAAAATATTAAAAACATATTATTAATGGAAGACAACACATTTCTAATCTGAAAGTAATATATAGTATCAGTCAAGCAGTTACAGCCAAGTAGACATTCATAAATTCTCCTTCCTCTCAATGATTGTGTTCCCACCTAGATAACTTCTGCCTCTGCAATGCCACAAATGGTCTCACCATAACTCTCCCCATGTAATATCTCCAAACAGCAAAATCTCATGCAGACTGCCCACATATAATGTAGGAGAATTGATTTCAGATTAGGCCTTCCTCTCTCCACAGAAGAATTTCTCAAGTATAACTTCAGAAGCTTTATAAAGTCTCTCTAATTCAGATGAGTTTTTGCCATCATTCCTGAATTCCTGACAGAGCTTTTATCAATGCTCAGTTTGATGGTTTCTAGTAATTACCCTGTAAATGCCTAAATCTATTAATAAAACCACTAAAAAGTATGGCTACAAGCATTTTCAGGATGAAAATCAAAATTCCTTCCAAAGAGTATTTGTAATTCAGGACCATCATCTGTCTCATCATAGCCAACAATAACCTCTCAACTCCAATACCCCACCCAGCAAACAGATCATTTGCAAAGACAAACCACAGGTTCAGTCAGCAGTCAGTATAACTCTGAGGAAAGATAACTCCCTTCCAGACAGTATCTCCAACCATCAAACAAATGAAATCTCTTGTTTCTAAGCTTAAGGGGAAAGAAATATATCTGCTTGAGCAAATTGTATTATATAAAAATTTACAACACCCCCAGACATTAGCAAAGCTGTTCGTCTTTTATTCTAAATTCTGCTTTATCTTCAGTCTGAAAATGCAGTTGGGACATATCAAAGACAGAAACATGCAGAGATTCAACAACTAGAAGCTAAATAAATCACTTGAGAGCATGCATACTGCAACTAACCATAGCTGCACATGAAGTGTAATGGAACCTCCTCGAGGAAGCAACATTTTATTAACATATCTAGTGAAAACTAGCAGCTGTGGCCAAAGGCATGAGAAAAAGATGTTGAAGCGAGGTGGGGTTGGTCTCTTCTTCCAGGTAACAAGCAATAGGACAAGAGGAAGTGGCTTCAAGATGTGCCAGGAGAGATTTAGATTGGATATTAGGAAAAAATTTCTTCACAGAAAGGATTGCCAAGCATTGGAATAGGCTGCTCAGGGAAGCTGTTGAGTTCCCATGCCTAGAGGTATTTAAAAGACCTGCGGTAGATATTGAACTCAGGGACACAGTTTTGTGGTGGATTTCGCAGCGTTAGATTTACGGTTGGACTCTATGATCTCAAATGCCTTTTCCAACCTAAATGATTCTATGATTCTATGCTTCTAAATTCTCATAACTACATTCAGGAGGGTCTGAGGAACAGGTCTAAGAAAAACCCTCCCCCTACCAGCACAGGCTCTTCCTTCCTCCCTCCCTGTTGCACAGATACCAGCAAGTAGCTCGTTCACACACAGCTTTACATTTCCTGCCATCTATACAGATCCTTCTGCGCAGGGCTGCAAAGAGCAAGACTGTGCTCCTTCCTGTGGCAATGATTCTTCTGGTGCATGTGAATAAACCTGACTCTACAGATAAGTATCAACTGCAGAGAGATGTAAACAGAAAAAGAGACTTCTTTCCTCCTAATGAATTTAGAGACTTCTTCTGACCTCAGTCAGCAAAACCTTCTCAGATGTAAAAGGGATTTTCAAGTTGATGAATTTGTTGTGTGATTTTCTGGAAACATGGTAAGTCCTCTTCTCCAGCGCTGGGCCACCTGATGGGAAGAGGACATCACCTGCTTACCAGCCTCGCAGTAGTGTGGATATCACGCCAGCCTCATCATGCCAGCTTCCACTGAGCCATCACTTGTTATTTCTCCTATGACAGGTGAGTTTCACCCTTAAAAAGACACACTTACTGATACAGACTTTTCTCACAGAGAGAATGACCCACATTTTCAAACTCACTGCCAAGGATCATGGTCCTCCATCCCCACTACCTACAAAAATGCATCCAAAACAATTTTTTATCTTCATTTTCTCACAAAAGACCCTCTCAAGTGTGTCAGGACTCTTAGGCATATTCAGAAAGGCCCCAGCAGTAAATTTTAAGTTTAAGTGCACTCCTGTCACAAGAGCTTCGAAGGGAAAGATTCGTGCATTTACTTCTAATGGGTAATTCTCAGATACCACAGTTATGGATGAGCTTAGGCCACGTAAAGCAATTAAATTTAATGCCCTAGGAGAAGTTAGATGCTATTTCTGACTGAATGACCTCAAGAGCGTGTGCAAGTGTTCTAATCTATGACACAAGTGAAATAGGACGTATCTGAATGTGTTCGCTAGAATTTTTTTCTCAAAGCATAAAGATTTTATTCTCTTGGTTTGGTCATATTTGACTCCTGGCACCGGTCTGTTCTTTCATATGATATCAGGTATGACTACAATAAAAGAATTTAAAAGCTACAGAAGTCTCAAAAGGAATTAATACGTTTTCTTGATCAAACTATGGAGTCTCAAAGCAAGAAGGAAGCCAAGACAAACAGGAATATATTGCATTAATCAAGACGTGGGCAGGTACTGAATTTCCTTTCTTCATTATTTCTAATCAGTTTAAGGGCATGATTCATTTGTTAAACTTCATTCTATACAAGTGGGAAGAAAAAAGTGAATTACCCATTGAATGCACAATAGAATAATGAAAGGAAGCTGCAGGTACTTCATGCCTTTGAAAATTATTCACTCTTCAAGAAAATGCTTAGAGACATATTTATGTCCATCTCTGTTGAGGAAAACACACACATTTATGTTTGAAGATTTTCTTGGATGAAGTCCAAACAGAAAATTTCAGATACGTCTGGCTGGAGGACTGTGTCCACCTCTGAATCACTGGACCAGTCTGTATATATTAAGAAATAATCACATAGTCTTTCAAGCAGAAGACACTGTCTGAGACTACACTTCAGTGCCCCAAATGATGAACGTTTTGCTGAGCTTCCTGTAACGCAATTACACTGCAACTCAGATAGCTCTCACAAGGTAAATCTAATGCTCAACAGAAAATTGAAAATATTTCTTGATTAGGTGCAGCTGACCTATAAGACAGCCTTTGAACTTTTAATTAATATCTTTAAAGGAAGGGGGGTTTTGCACATGAAAGGGCAACTCCTTAAAATTATTTCGCAATTAATAAACTGTACAGTTCATGAATTTTCTACCTTAACTGACCTGTGGTGGCAATCCCTTGGGTAATCTACATCTGCTCTCTTACAGGAAATCTGTAAAACCAACTTACAAAAAGAAACAAAAAATCTCACAGAGAAAACAAGGAGAAAAAAAAATTGTGATTTTCCCCAAACTCAGTATATTTTGTTCAACACATTTACAAGGGACTCTCAATGCACCAGCATTAATTAAAAAATCCAAGAATGCATGCTGTATCATGTTAATGGTTTTGGAAATGGTTTGGGTGTTAATGTTAATGGGAAAAAGCAACATTTATTGTGAAATAAACATCTGCCTCATTAGGAATAACATAGTAAATTATGTCTACTATGTATACGTGCTAAAGACTTTTTGTTAGATAGTGTTATTCATGCTTTCTACTCCATCTTTTCTACCTGAGAGCAGAAGATGCACTTTTGCTTCAATTAAAATCAGTTGCAGATTTCATTAATTTTCACCACTTATGTTAATGAAAATATGAGCCATGTAAGAACATTAAACACTTGACAAATAAGTTTTACCTTTGAATTAGTAAGAAATAACTACCTTACCACAGTGAGATTTATTTGCACTGTCAGCAGTTCACATTGTCTAGGAATAAAAGGTTTTCCTTCTATATATTTTCTCCATAAAAAGAAGATTAATAAAGTAACAAACCATGTGCTTTTCCTTTCCACTGAAACAATTAAGAAAAATTTACTGCATTTTTATGAGTATTGTTAAGTATATTAATTATGCTTATTCTTATGAATAGGGAAATCACTATTATTAATTGAATAATCATTGGTATTCCATTTGATGCTACAAATTATTTGAAATTATTGCAAAATATTAGTTCAATTGTACTTTCATCCAATTCAGGAAACTTAATTAAGCTACAGTCAACAGTGTGCAGAGGACAAAGGAGATGCTGGAGAGCAACCAAGACACTCAGGCGCTTTTGTCTTGGAGCAGTTGATGGAGCTGAGCATGTTTGGTCTGACAGAAGGGTGATTTAACAGGTGTCATAGCAGCAGCCTGAATCTACTTGAACAGAAATCACAGTGATAAAGAAGCAAAAATCTTCTCAGCAGTGACAGAACATATATAAAGGAACAATGATCATAAACTGCCACTTGGGAGGTTCAGGGTGGCACTTCCATTCTTCTCTCCCCATGTCAAACCTCCTCTTTTTTCAACAGACAGGTGTTGCAGATCTGCAGCTTACTCAGCAAGGTGGTGGGACCTCCATCCAGTGAAATTTAAGACATTTAGACAAAGCTGTCTCACACAACTGGGAAGAGTGTATCTCCAAGCTGGACTGGGTAACTTCCTAAGGTTCCTCCAAAACAACATGTAGGTGAGAAATATGCACATGTATAGAATCAGAGACTGCTTCAAATGCAACAAATCACTGCAGATTTATACTGAAGTGCATCTAAACATCTACTATCACTCATCGTCCCTGAAAGAAAATGCCTACTAAAGTTTGGGTGCTACAGCTAAAGAGATTTAAATTTTTACCTCTTCAGTACCTAATAAGATTTTATTTGCTACATATTCATGTTGTCAACCTTATTATTTTTTAATTTGTAAATATCATGCTATTATTTGTTTTTATAAACATATAGAAATATGTTGTTACCCTAACAGCACAAGATCCTGACTCTTAAATGGTGCTTGAAAAGATGAAAGCTGAAGACCTACCGATAGAGCACCTGGAATTGGTTCATTAGATGCCATAAGATGGAAAAAAGAAAGATATAAAATCATTTCTCCTACTTTCAATAGTATGAAAAAAAGCAAGTCCTTCGGCTGTTGCACGTTATTGGTTTCCTAATCAGAATACAGAACCTCCATAATTATACCAAGGGCACGGTGTGATGCAGCTCTGTTAGCTCACATGCAAAGACCTGCTGTTCAAAAGCCATTCTGATCATTACTAAGCTGTATCCTTTCTGGCAGATCTGGAAGGCTAAAATAGCTAGTTAAATCTTTGATGCCATCATTAGATTTTTTCCAGAAATAATTTTTCAGTCTTCTTCCATCAATAACGCAAAAGACACGAATAACATCATACAGGCTCTTGCAATTCAACTAACACTGTCTCTTATCTTCTGCAGTGACCAATGCAGGATGCCCATGAAGACCTATCAATACAGGTCATGCAAAATGCTGCCATCCTTGTGCACACATCCAGATGTGTGATTGATTTGGGATTCAGAAACTTCCAGAGCAAAAGCTGGTAGCTTTGTAAAGAGAAGGACATCCCCACAACAAATGTTAAAGACTTCTGCATGGAATATATTACAAAGAAGTCAGTAAGAAACAGAAACTTTATTATTCCTGAAATAAATCCAGCACGTTAAATTAGGAAACTTATGCAACTAATTATATCCTACCAGTATAAACAGTATCAAAGAGGAGTATTTTATTTCTGAACATCTCATGCCATCTCATTTTCAGAATGTCAGTTAAGAACAAAAATAATACAAAGTCCTTATGATAACTGAAGATGAAACCCAGAATTAAATTTACAACAAATCTGGAATTCCCCTTTGATCATTCTAAGGCAATGGCTATACATTTTTATCACACCAAACAAGCCATAATAAACTGCAACATCAAAACCAGAAAGAAATCCTATGACTTCCCAAGACAATGCTTTTGAACAGTCACAATATCACAGCCTTTTAATGCAAGCACACGTGTTAAATATGCACATGGCTCCATGTGTAGGTGATGCGGTGTGGCATAAATATTTTACTAGCAGTTTAAGTTACTGACTCATTACACACAAATGGTATGAATGCTCTTTTCTGATTTTATAAGTGTTCATATTTTGGTGCCCCTGAATGATTAAGAACAGGAAACTGTGGTATCTGAAAAGAAGGTTTTCAAAAACTTGCAGGAAAGATCTTGAATTTTAATAAGGCTTTCCAAGTAAAGAACTACTGAGGTGCACAAAAAAGGAGTCAAGACACACATAATTTATGGCTTTGCTCCCCAGCACAACTTTACTGAAATCAAAGGCCTTTGCTCAAGAGTAACTTCTTCCCCTAGTTGCAGAAGTTTGCAGAATAGCAGTCTTTTCTAGAATTTGGCTAGTTTGTATTTACAAATAAACTGATCGATTGACTTCTGAATGTCGGTCACAACACTCATTCCTTAGGTGGCCTATTTTCTTCTTATTTGAAAGGGCAAAAAGAAAAAACAAGAGTTAACTGGGCATACTTCTCAGGTCTAAAGTGTTTTCCCCTATGGAAATGGTAAATGAAAATATCACTGCAGGAATGATTTCTTATTTGTAACACATTTTCAAGTCCCTAGATCCTATTTAAAAAACAATCACGCAAATTTAACAAACCGCTAGATCAAAGCCTTTAAACCAAAAGTCTGTAACCACCCTTGCATTACTTCAACCTGCATATCAGAGTGAGGTTTCAGGAGACCAATGAGCTACTCAAAAAGGTCTCACCCCAGATAGCCCTTTCCTGTAACAGAAATAGTACAGAGCTATAACGGGCTCCACTGCAGTCAAGAATATCTTAGCAGTGGTAAAAGCAGACATCACGTCCATGTACTTTGTAATATCTTTGCCACTCTATACTACTTGTCTCAATACTTTTTTTTCAAATAGTTGAGGCTTTTTTATTATGTTTTGGTTTTTAATTCTGTAAGAAAGCCTGTTTTCCAAGATGCAACTATATTTGATCAGGTGGCTGGAAAAAAATGAGCCTGAAACACCATAAATATTATCTTATTATCTGGCTGTGATTAAATCAGAATTATATAAATACATCAAAATAATTTGTAGACTGGCAATAAGGGTGGCTGTCAAACTGAAATCCAATGGAACTTCAAATGCACCTTAAACACTGTATCAGTGTCAGATACATAAAGGTAATATTATTACTAGGTGTCTTATACTACAGTAATGTTTCAAGCTCTTTCCCACAGATCTGTTCAGATAAAAGATGTAATGTTCACATTACATCTGCCAAAATTGCCATTTGCAATTAAAAATTAAAACTGGCACTCTTTCTATGCAGGCAATTATCTAAACGCAGCTGGCAATCTTCCTTGTTTACAGCGCTGCTGTGTCATGACTCCACTCCGTTTGGAAATTTACTGCTTTTTTTTTTTTTTTTTTAAGGTTTAAACTTGCCACCTGTATTTCCAACTTGAACTTTTCTGGTTTTAAAGATTTCTATCATGAACTCAAACAAAAAGGTACAAAACTATAATTTGCAGATTTTGTATGGCAACTTCAGGCACTGCAGTAAAATACATTCCTAGTACATATTTTGATGATTGTCACAACACTAATTTACATCCATCTAGGCCACAGGATAACAACCCAGTAAGAACCCAGACAGTAAAATGTACCAAATAAATGCCCTCCAAGAAGAAAATTTCGAGTGTAAGAGTTGATTTTCAGAGTAAAACAGAAAGAATGGAAAGATTCTCTGAGTGGACAAAAATCCTTTTACTGAATAATATATGACATTAAGTGTATTTCTACTGCTTTCTATCTATAGCAATTGTCATCTACTAAATGAATCTATCCACAAAGTATCTTATTAATCAGACTGCCATGTTTTGGCACCTTTTTACTTACAACAGCTGCTATTAAAGTAAGATTTGGTGGTTCCCCTACTGCTGGGAGAGGAGCATTCTTTATGCTGACAAACAGCTTTTAGGGAACCGTCGCTTTTTTAGCTAAGATGCTGCAACCTTTAGGATGATTTACACGACTATCATGGAACAAATACAGTTACTTACAGCATATCAGTTAAATATTCTGGTTCATTTATGATGTATTGCCTGTAGTCAGACGTAGCAATACCTGGTATTATATCCCCAATACAGTAATGCCTTATTTCCTTCCTCTGTAATTGTTAAACGTTTTCACCTATAAATATGATCCATTATCACAACTCCTTGCCAGACTGTATTGCATGTTTTGCTCAGCCATCCAAATGGATTTTGAGCAGGGCCTTTCCCCTGAATATTACCAAAACCCATAAAAACAGGGGATTGTTAATGAACTGAGGAACATGGCTGACCCCAAGGATACTGCAAGCAGTGACAGGCACAGGTGCCCTCACACAGGTGTCCCAAGCGAGCCTCTTGAAGTTAAAGCAGCACAAGTTTCACAGCGCGGTGACAGTACCGCTCTCCACTGAGCGATGATACGGAACATATATTTCCACCAGGGGCTTTTTCAGAATGAGGATGACAGGAGCCGTTACTTGCTCAGATCAAAAGCGCAGCAGAGGAAGGCACCGGCGGAGAAGCCGCCAGCGCGGCGGCCGCTCGCTGAGCCCTGCCCCGGGCGGCCCCGGCGCTGCCAGCGGCAGGTGGCCGCAGCTGGGGCGCAGCATCCCGAGGCGCCGCGCACCCGCGGCGAGCACTCGCGTGGGAAGGCGCCGTCACCCGCACTCCCTGCGAGGCGGGGACCAGGCGCGCCCGGAAAATACGCTGGAGGCAGAACCGAGCGCTGCGGCTCCGCGGCGGTAACTTTTCAAACCGCGTAGCGCTCGGTGTCCGCTCGGCAGCACACGCGCCGTGGGTACCGCTGGCGTACCCATTGCGCCCCGCCGTCGCGGGGAGGACCCGGCAGACGCCGACACCCCTCGCTCCGTCTAACCTCGAGGCCGGCGAGTGCCATCAGCGGGTGCCCCGCACAGTCTCCCCCTGCGCAAGCCGGTGGCCTCGGGCGCCCGGGAGACCAGCGAATATGTGCTCCCCGCCATGCTCTCCGCCGGTTCTCTCTGCCGGGTTAACCGAGTTTTCCCCCCATCACCTCCCACCTCGGGCTGCGCGGGATTTTCCGCCGCCCGCGGAGAGACGCGCCGCAGGTGGCAGCGGCTCCCCCACCTCTGCTGACTGACTCCTCTCGGGCACTTTCAGCGCGACTCTCGGGGTATTTGTCCACCCCGTGCCCCGGCACGGAGTGATGCCCGGGGACCGGAGGGGCAGGAGGGGCGGTACGCGCCGCGCGGTGCGGCGGGGCTCTGCTCAGGACAGGTGCGGGCGCCGGCCCGTGGAACGGACGGGAGGGGTCAGGACAGGACGGGACGGGACGGGAGGAGAGGGGAGCGGGTCGGTACTCACACGAAGGCGTGATAGACGAAGGCCCATCCGCGGGGCCGCTCCAGCACGTTGTACAGGTAGTTCTGCAGCCGGCGGTACTTCGCGTTCCTGCGGCAGCTCGGTCCGCTGCTGTACGACAGCGGCTTCCCCAGCAGGCTCATGCGGGCGCCGTGCTTCCCGCGGCGGCCCTCCCGCAGCCCGGCGGGGGCGGCCGCGCCGCCGGTGCCCAGGAGCAGCAGGCCGTCGCCGCGGGCCGCCGAGCTCGTCAGCGCCCTGCCCCGGCCCGACTCCACATCCTTCATGCCCGCTGCCGCGCCGCTCTTCACCCAGAGCCCCGCGGAGCCGCCCTCCTCCCCGCCGCCGTGGTTGCGGGGCATGGCATCACCCCGGGCGCCGGAGCGGGCGCCGGGGCCGCGGCGGAGCAGGGCGCGGGCGGCGGCGGCCAGGCACCCCGCGGCGGCAGCCCGCAAGAGGCAGCGGGGGCCGAGGGTCTCCGGGCGGCGCCCGCGGGGCGCGGGGGCGCGGGCCACTTTGGGCGCCCGGCGCGGCGGGCCGGCCTGCGGCAGCTTCGCGGGGGCCCCGGCGAGGGAGCGGGCGCCCCCCCGGGCGCGCTCTCCTCCCGGGCGGCGGCGCCCCGCCGCCGGTCCCCGCAGCTCCGCCCGGCGTGGTTCCGCGGCCCGGGACGGGGCGGAGGGAGGGAGGGCAGCTCCTCGCGGCTCCGGCGGAGAGGCCGCGGTTCGGTGGTGCCTGCCGCCGCCCGCTCCCTCGCTGCCTCCCGCGTCGTTTGGCCCGGCCGGGCCGGGCAAGCTGTTGCTCTCGCTCCGAGCGGCGGAGAAAGTCGGCGAGGCAGGCGGGCCGGTGGGGCAGGCGGGGGCCGCGCCGCCGGGAGCCTTCGTGTCCCGGGGCGGGAGCGGCAGAGACAGCGGCGGTGCCCGCGGCGGGGCGGGCGGCGAGCGGCTGGCGGGACGCGGCGCCCGCGTTCTACGCGCGCTCCCGGGAAATGTCCATGTAAGTCCGAGAAAGTCACAAAACTGCCGTAAGTCCCGGCGGCGGCGCGGGGGAGGATCGGCCGGCGGCGGGACCCCACTGCGGGCGGGGAGCGCGGCCGGCCCGGGTGGGGCAGCGCAGACGAGCCGCCGGGTGTCCCCCCCGAGGGGGCGGCGCGGCCCGGCACGCCGCTCCGGCGCTTCCGCCGTGTCCCGGCCTCGTGCGGCAGCGAGACAGCAGATCCCAGGGGCAGCGGCTGGCCTGCCCTCCCTGCGGGCTCCCCCACGGCCCCCGTCAGCTCCGGCCCCGGCGCGGTGCCGCCGGAGCGCAGCGGTGCAGCCGCTCGGTGCCCGCGCTGCGCCGAGACAGCGATGCTCCCCCTGCCGAGCACGGCCCTTTAACGCCCCGCCGCATCAAGGTGAGCTTGCGGAAAAAAACACCACCCACCCAGGCATCCGCAGGCGCGGCCGCACCGTGCTGCCCGCCCGGCCGCCGCACCGCGCCCGATTTGCCCGCGGGTTACCGCCCGTGCTCGGCGGGCGACCCCCGGCCACCCCCCAGCACTCCTCCCGCACGCCGCCGCCGCCTGCTGCGGGCAGCCGCCGCCCGTGCCGCTCCCGGGGCCGGAGCTCGGCAGCGCCCGGCGGCCCCCGAGGACTCCTGGGAGCCCTGCGCTGCCCGGGGGACACGACGAGCCGCCGCCCGGCACTTCAGCACCCACTTCACGAAAAATAGCTTCATGTCACTGGTTTTGCAGCCTGATGTGAAAATGTGACACTAATTCCTGAAGTGTTAATGACAAACAGTAAGGTGGATGCTAATGTTAAATGAGATTCAATAGAAGCATTCAGAAATTAGTTTTTGGGGTTTTTTTGTCTTTGTGCTGGCTAGTTAGAGGCCAGGCTCTCAAGCTTTAACACACCATCTTCAACGCCCAGAAAAGAGGAAGCTGAGACACATCTCGTGTTTTGACAGTGAACATTAACTTGTGCCCCTGCTAATGCAACATGGACCCACCAACAGTACTAATTCATTGCTACAATGTGTCCAAGGCCATTCATTCGGATGTCTTTAAATGCAGAGCTTAACCTTCTTCCTGTCTTCACTACACTTTCTCCTCCACTGCAGGCTACTTCAGGCAGGAACTTTCTAACACGTGAACCACAGTGGCCACTCACTGGTGATAAGGGATGGCAGAAACAGCACACATGTCAAAACAGATGTTAAGTAGTTGATACAACTATCCACAGAAATCTCATTAATATTTAAGCTTTCCAGTGGCACATATCTACTCTTCTTTCTTTGAATTGTAAATTGAGTTAGTTAATCCTTCATTTACTACTTGTTTGCATTTCCCTGGTTTGATATATGCAAGTGTTTATACTCTTCATTTTTTTCATCCCTCTGTGCTCATTTACATTCTTTTACCATCAGCCACTCCTCCAGAACCATGCTCAGATTCAAACTCTAGTGGCCTTAGTCACTTGAGTAAAATATTTGAGGGCTGATACTCAAATTCTGGAAAGCCAAACTTAACTGAGAGCTCATGGTCCAACTCACTCAGCCAGGCCTCTATCCCATGAGCACTCACCCTTGAGCTTCGATTAATTGCTGGGTTGGGCAATGGCACAGCTCACAGCAGCACACGTGCATCACTGTTGATAGGACTGAGGCTTTAAACCAACGATTGGGCCAATAAACTATGAACATTACTGAACTCCAGTTCCTGATGTACTTTCTGTGATCCATTAAGAAATATTGTTATAATTCTGTGCCCTCTAGTGGTGCTTAAAATCATCAATTAATTTATATAATCATAAGGAAAACAGTCTGTGAGCACAAGTTGAGCCAGTATTGAAATGTAGCCATAGATAGCAGAACAACTAGAAGCTAACAAAAGTAATACACTTAGTGATGAATTATTTTATTTTTTAAAGTGTGTGAACAAGTCTATTTTCCCATCTGTTATCTGCTATTAAATAAATCCTTTTAAAAGTATGTATTATGAGAAGACATTTATGATAATGAATCTGATCCTTACTTGTTCATATGTCAGATAACCAGGGCATGATATGCTGGTTGAATGCGGAGGGGATCATTAGCACCCAGGCAGCTGCCTGCCCTCTAGCAGGCAGAGGAGCTGTGCTGTGTAACAAAGCTAGTCCTCATCTAACTATTTATTGCAAAATACAGGTTCACATTTATAGGACAACAATTTCCCCTGATATTTTGGCTTCAGACTATGTAATACCTACAGAGATGAGTCGTGTGAAATTCTAGCATGTCCACATGGTCCAAGGTCATCCTGGGTTCAGATGTCAGTAAGAGGATCTACTTGACGAAATCTCCAAGGCAAGAACATCCCAAGGAATCTTGACTTCTCGAGGCTGCAGGTACAGTATATCACATCTGCAGAGGTACAAGGAAAATGGCATTCTGAAGTGCCGCTTTAGAGCCATTATTACTGTGCTTTATGGCAAACGTCAACAGCATATTCTTCCAGATTTTTAAAAAACAGGTTTGCATTGCATTTTCCAAATGTATACATCAAGTGTTACATATCCTGACTCGTGGAAGGATCAGCTGACACATGTAATCTTTTTTGATCAGGAACCAAATGTTACATATGTTTGGTATTTTCAGGGTTTTCTTTCCAATGAGTGAGTTACTTTTGATACAGTACTTTTGATACCGTCTTACACCAGTGTTTCTGGTTTTATTTTCATAGAAGAGAGGAAGCAATTTAAAAAGCAGTGATAGTCTCTTATTCCCTTATTTATAATACATTTTTTTTTTTTTTGCTGGATCATGTACACTTCTTGTCTAAGGCATCTGCTAGGGCAGTTTTGGGATTAGCTACACTAGAATATTAAGCAAGCCTTCACAATGACTAAATTTGCAAATGAGTAACATGTATACCGAAATGCACTTGGTTTAATTGTGACACAGGGTAGATACTAATAAAAGAAGAACTTTGTTACAGGGTAAAAACAAAGAGGAAGAGAAGACCAGCCAGGTTGGAGGGCACTGGCCAGAGTTCAGGAGGTCCAGTTCACTGCTTTGCTCCATGCTGCTAGGACAGATAGGATCTGGAGCCTATCCACATCAAATCCAAAGTACCTGAGCATGTAGTTGCCTCAAGTCACTGATAGATGTTTACCAAGCTGATGAAAACCAGTTGAGCACCTATATGCAACTTTTAATATTTTCATGGATTTGAAGAATCTCTCTGTCTTTGTGCCTGAATTACTTATCTGTCACAGGGGGTGGTAGCAATTTTTTCACAGAGGGATTGTTAGCATAAATTCATGAAACAGTGTAAGATGCTCAAATGCAGCAAAAGAGGGAACAGTAGAAATCACATGCACAATGTGGCTGTTTTAAGCAGAAAAGCAGCCAGAGTGCAAGCTGGAGGGCCTTCGTAGCAACACCTTGCAAAGGTCGGTTTACTGTGGTATCATGTTTTGAGTTCATTTGAGTTCCTTGTTAATAACCTTTTTCACGTTATGTAATAGTGCAAGGTATCATGTATGCTCTAGTTTTGCATCTCTTTGTAAGATTTTTAGCTTTCTGCCTAATTATATGGAGGAGGGCATACTCATAGCTATTCTTGGTAACAAGCATACAAGAGCCAGGAATAAGTTTTCAAAGCACATAGGTGTTAGGAACAATTCATTTATGATGTTGACCTGTTGTGTAGCCTATAATACATGGTATGCACCTCCAGAAAAACCCAAATCAAGCATCACTATTGCATAACAAACCATGAGCAAAATGTCAGATGAGGTGAACAGCATGTTAGGATGCACATTATAAGCTGTCCAGTCAGCGCATGTAACATGCTAGCAGCTGTAGCGGGGCTCTGATATTAATATTAAAAAATGTTGGAATACATTGCATTAATATTCCAAGACGTTGGGATATTTTCCTGCAAACTTTTTTCACATAAATTGAAGAAGCAAGGCTGTCAATAGCATGAGGCATTCATACACTGAACACAGCAGAAAGGATGGCCCAACTGTCTCTTCTTCATGCGGTCCCTTAACCCTAAACTCAAGAGAGTACCTTCAAAAGAAATTTAGTTTTGATGTGTCATTTATGTGTTGATTTTGATGGTAAACTGCTAGGACGTACTATCTCTGAGGAAGACCTGCCTCCACAAAGAGCTATCCTGTGCCCAGACTTTCATTCCAAGCAGTCCATCTCTGTGTAACTACCAGCACAGGCTAAATTTTGATCAGAAGACAAGACATGTATGGCTCACTCACAGTACCTGTGCCTACTTGGCTGCAGGCATGCTAGAAACACTTCTGCCTGGTTATTACACCTGTAAAATCCAAGGGCAGTTCCCAAACTGCTAGTAATGGACCCCTTCCTCTGCCAGGACCTGTTTGCTCCTTCCCAGCTAGAGGAACAGTTTAGCCTCCTCTCCTCACATGGTCATGATCAATGGCAGAAATTCCTGGCCTTACTTGTGTGCTGTCTGGCCTGTCCTGGAAAAATGTTCATTTTGCTTCCTGACTTCTAGTATTTCCTCTTACTCATCAGATATTAATCCCTGATAAGGGAATTATTTTATTCCATTGATTCCTACTTAAATAAATATCTAAACATCACTCTCCATTAATAAGGTATGCCTCACCTCCCTGTAAAGTCATTATCTAACCCCAAGAGTGCTCTCCTAAATGGCTCTACTCTTCATCTGCTTCACTTCCTCTTTCACCTTCTGGGTTTTTTTTGGATGGGTTTTGTTTGTTTGTTTACTATTTTGTGGTGCTTCTTTTCCTTCCTTCCTCCCTTCCTTCCTTCCTTCCTTCCTTCCTTCCTTCCTTCCTTCCTTCCTTCCTTCCTTCCTTCCTTCCTTCCTTCCTTCCTTCCTTCCTTCCTTCCTTCCTTCCGAATTCCTTCCGAATTCCTTCCGAATTCCTTCCGAATTCCTTCCGAATTCCTTCCTTCCTTCCGAATTCCTTCCTTCCGAATTCCTTCCTTCCGAATTCCTTCCTTCCGAATTCCTTCCTTCCGAATTCCTTCCTTCCTTCTGAATTCCTTCCTTCCGAATTCCTTCCTTCCTTCCTTCCTTCCTTCCTTCCTTCCTTCCTTCCTTCCTTCCTTCCTTCCTTCCTTCCTTCCGAATTCCTTCCTTCCGAATTCCTTCCTTCCGAATTCCTTCCGAATTCCTTCCGAATTCCTTCCGAATTCCTTCCTTCCTTCCGAATTCCTTCCTTCCGAATTCCTTCCTTCCGAATTCCTTCCTTCCGAATTCCTTCCTTCCTTCTGAATTCCTTCCTTCCGAATTCCTTCCTTCCTTCCTTCCTTCCTTCCTTCCTTCCTTCCTTCCTTCCTTCCTTCCTTCCTTCCTTCCGAATTCCTTCCTTCCGAATTCCTTCCTTCCGAATTCCTTCCGAATTCCTTCCTTCCTTCCGAATTCCTTCCGAATTCCTTCCGAATTCCTTCCTTCCTTCCTTCCTCTTCTCCTCCGTCTGTGATGCAACTATCTGGACTCCCAAACAAACAGTCTGGTGACAAAACAAAGCCATATGTCTTGAAGGGTGCAAACCCTGCCACAGATCATTACCACTCTCTAATCTAGCAAAACAAGTCACATGACGAAAAGAAAAGAAAAGAAAAGAAAAGAAAAGAAAAGAAAAGAAAAGAAAAGAAAAGAAAAAAAAGAAAAGAAAAGAAAAGAAAAGAAAAGAAAAGAGAAAAGACCAAAACCCATAGTCTATACTGAGAACTGCAGAACAGTTTAGAGTCCTAAACTGGGAATATAATACATATAGAATAGAATAGAATATGAAATATTATTTCAGATAGAAAAGTTTGTTTTCTTAGAAGACAGGGATTTGCAAAATAATATTCCTCAAAATACCTAGAAGTTCTGAAGAAAACATGCCGATCAAAAATGTCAATGTTAATTGCAGATTTTATAGCCTAGAAGAGTTTCTACATATGAAAAAAGATCCTTGGGATATTGCCTTCAAAATTGCTTGTTTTCGAGCAGAAGAGTGTGATTTGGTTAGCTTGCATGTCAGCAGTTCCTTCCAGCAGGCATGATAACAACCCACAGCAGACTTGAAGAAATCCTGCAAGGTCAGAATACAGATACTTACAAATTCATCAAGAGGATTTTTTTTTCACATTTCTAGTGTAGGAAACAAGTAAACATTTTTGTTGTTGTGTTGTTTGGACTTATTTCTGGTTTCTTTTGGTATGGAGAAAATATTTTGTGAAAGTTTAGCTTGATCCCTAGAGCTAGCAAAATTCCTTAAAGACACAGTGATATCTAGTCTTAGTTAGGCATCTAGGGACGTACCTGAAAAAAGCTGGTGGCAGATGAAGTAACGAAATACATGAGGTGTATCTTATTATGAGCTTTTCCTTTAAACTACAGTGACCTTTTTTATCTGCCAAACATGGACTTCTGGCCATCTCCTCTCTCTCCATCTCTGCACATCTCTTCCACTTGTACTACGGCAGCTCTGATTTTGAAAATTCCTATCTAATTGTGGCCTAATCTTTGAGGCATTGAAATTTTTGGACATTAATATTTTAGAATCACCTAATTTTTTCTCTTCTGAAAATATATAGAAGCACCTCAGTCTTCACTTGATTCAACTGGAACCATTTTTGTTGTTTGTTTCTATATACTAACTAGTAGATAGTGGAGATGTTCTCACCTTTACTCTCCTTGGTCCAAATAATTTTAATAAAAGTCTGTGCGGAGCAGCAAGGAGAGAGCCAACCACTTAAGGTGCTCTTGCCTCAGAGTTCTTATACTTCAGAACTGCTGTACATCTCTAGGCGTTGCTCCTGGGCAGCAGAGCCATGTTGAGGCTTGAGGGAGTACTCTGACCCCTGACCACTGGGACCGGTTGGCAGCATCAGTAATCTCATGTACAGGGCACAAGAGAAGATACTGTCTGCGTGCTTCTGGAGAGTTTAAAAGGTTCCTTGTTTGGTGCCCTGTCTTGTCTGGCCCTCATGTGAAGATGTCTATACACTTCATGTATCATTGAGATGGCTCAGTCCTATCATAGGAGTCTGGTTTCTACTCTTGAAATAGGACTTAAAATTTTAGGGGCTAAAGCACAGAGTCTACTGTCATCTAAAGTCTTTCTGAAGTTCTAGGAGGGACTTTATATTCTCTAAAGATCATTAGTTGTTCATTTGCATACAAATGCTCTTCCACCTGAAATTTTATTCATAGCCTAAGTGTAGGACTCAAAACCAAATTATTGTAATTCATTGTAACTGAAGTGACATTCTTTCTAAATTAGACTGTTAATCACTAACCTAATATATTCTGAAGGTGCATTTTAAAATAGAAATTTAATTTACTGCCCCTTTTCATAAAATTGTGAAGATATTTGGCCTTTTTCATGTGCTGGTTCAAATAATTTGGCAGCGTCTATGATCCTCAAAGAATTTGAATAAGATGTGCCCTCTGAGTTACTCAGGTGACATAACAAGAACTTACTCATAAGCTAGAGGCACCACAGAAAGCAGCAATTGATAAGAACTCTGACAGTTAATGTGTTTCCATTAGTGTATCAGAGAAGGCTGGAAACCTTCAGTGAGAATTGTATGCTCGGGACTCCTCCTTTCTACTGCTGTGTTCCTGTTGAATTCAGTGAGATTCATTCCTGTCATGAGATAAACCACAAAGAGATGGAGGCAAGAGTGTCTAAGGTCAATAGGGCCTTCAAGAGCTCCTTGGATGAGTAAATTGGATGAGTAAAGGCATTCAGTTAGAGCTGTTGGAACCATAGCACATCAGAAAAGAATACCTTCTTTTGCTTCTACAGGCATGGTTAGGCACTTATACATGTTCTTAAATCTCATCCTCAAGCACCCACTTCAAAAGTCTTAATCAGGAGAAAGGTGAAAAACAAGAAAGGAAATGTTAAGAGGAATCTAGGTCATCTAGTGAGGCTGTAAGACAGGAACAATAGTGAGAGAATTTACAACAGGTAAGCAGGAATCATAAACATGGGGAATGAGATGATAGTTCAGAACAGGGCTTTTTCCCACACTGCTTAAAGGGGTGATCTAACGGTAGCCCTAGAGAAAGGCTGGAGGTAATTATTTAGCTTCAAAGCAGAATAAAATTAAAGTAAAATCTAAAGCTATCTTGTTTTATGTATCCACATATATTATTGTCTGCAAGGAAACGTAGGAGCCAAAAGTGGGTTTTAATATCCTTGTAGGGCTAGGGAGAGGATGATTAAATGTCATAGGCCAGATTTACTAGGCAAGTATTTGCATGAGAAGCAAGATGCACAAATATAGATACAAGGCAAAACCCACGACCTTTTACCATGAGGGTTGTCAGACACTGGCACAGGTGCCCATATATGTTGTGAAATCTCTGTCCTTGGAGTTTTTCAAAGCTTAGCAAGCCTCAAGGAACCTGGCATAAATTTGATGAGAGCCACGCGTTGGACAGGTTGAAGTAGATGACCTCTAGAAGTTCTTTCCAATCTAAAATATTCCATGAGTCTAGATGACCTTGGCAATGAATACTTTATGACCTACCCCGTGAAATAAAAACCCATTGATAAGTTTGACCTGGTCAATACTCTAAGGACACGTAAGCATCTGTCACTGCTGATACCCTGCCCCTGTGGCAAAATCACAAACCTTACGTGCAGGGGCAGAGGGCTGAAAGGGTAGCAGTGGTATCTGCCTTCGATGTAATAGCTCCTCCAATTGCCTCTCTAAGAAGGAGAGAGGAGCAGTGACAATAAGCAGAGAGAGGCATCACAGCACAGTCCCATGTGAGCATAACCCTGAAGAACATCACAGGACCAGGTGCCTGCCCTGTCTCCACCACGGGTCCCAACTCTCTGCAGCACACTGACTTCCCATTCCTTTCTCCAGCCCTCCCTGCCATAGCAAACATCCTTCCTTTTCTCATCTCTTTCTTTTCCTTGTGAGATGGTTTGAATTTGGCTGAAATTTTTGCAGCATGACTTTTCAGTATCAAGAGGTTATGGGTGATGATTTGTTGGAAATCTTATTATCCCCAAATAAAAGGGCAGCATTTAATTTTATTTTTTTTATAAGGGACTAGTTACTTTAATTGCCCTACCTAGCGGACCATTTAAAGACAGCATTGAGAGCTCCCAGTCTGAATATCACGTTTTTGTTAAAATTTCCCTGCTAGGGTGTTGAAATTTCTAGCCCTTTTTTAAAATCCTGATCAAACTTTGGCTCTGGTTAATAGGACATTCCCATTAAAACCATTTATGTTGTTTTATTTATGACTGCTATTTTGTTATTCTGCCTGAAGATTTTTATTCTGCAGAGAGGTTCATTGGTTCCAACTAATGAGAAGAAGAAAACAACCAGCTCAAGTTGATGATACCATAAATGCTTGGAATGAAAATTAAACATTATTATTAGCAACTTTCAGCAGGGTTTAAAGTGCTGAAACTTAACCTTGTCATGTGGATCCCTACCACTTAACTTTAATGAGTAACCAGTAGCAGGAAGGTTTCCTATATCGTGTGAGCAGTAGCAGCTGAAGAGAGATATGACATATTATCTAGATTGGTTTATAGAAGCAGCTATCCTATCACTGCAATAAAGAGGGAAAGTAGAAATTTAAGCCATTATCTTCTAAAAGATTCACTATAAAACTATGGTTCTAAAATTGCTTTTATAACGTAAGGATCATGTACTGGAAGCAAAACTTGTACATATTTCAAAATTAAATGATGGCCTAAGTGATAAATATGGGTGGTAAGTAAAACCAACAAACTGCCTTTGTAAATCAGTTCGAAATGCTTATCGTAATCATTCTATCTTCTTTATGTTAGATCCTGATAGCAAACCTTGTTTTGTTTGTTTGTTTTTTCTTTAAATGTTTCACAGAACATTTGGAGCAGAATGGAGAAATAGTTGAAAGCTTAGAGATTAGTGTTTTGGAACATTTTGCAGAGCACACTGTCCGGTGCCATAAACACACGATTCAGTTGTAACCTAAAATATCTTATTGAAGTTGTTCTTTCCATTCACTGTCTCTTTCCATATTTAAATCCATACAGATAAGGACACCTCTCTGTTTCCAGAGGGAATCTGTACACTCGAGTAGTGTAACAGTGGAGGCAGTTTCCTGCTGAAACAAATGGGCTTCAGAAAATAATAAACATTTTTTCTTATTTCTGCTCAACTGACAAGGAATTACTGACTTTATTTTCTAAAGAGGGGAGCATGTGAAATACTGATGACAATTTTGGAAGACCAGTGTTGATTTAGACCCCAAGTAATATTGATTAGGATATTATTCCCGGTTACAAAACAAACAGGTTTTCTCTCCTTCCTATGGTATGTGACAATATTTTTTGCACATTGCTTTTGGTTGAGAGCCTTATTGAAGGCAATTTGGGTTCATGCACCCAAATGGAGTAATAATTTCCACCGTGTAACCTTACCTTCTCTTGCATAATTATTTGCTGCCCACTGAAGCAGCACATTCTCTTCCTAAAGCACATCTTTGAAATCAAACAATGTGCTTTTTAAAGGGGAAAAAAATTACAGTAAAACACACATTGTGGAGATGCTCCACAACCATGAAGATACTAAACATTTCATTTCACTTAAGACATCCCAACCATCTGCTTTAAAAAGCTGGAGCTTGTAAACTGAGAAGCTGTGGTAAGGGAAAGGAAGGACAAACCAGTGGCCCTAAATCTATCTGTATTTGATACCGTCCTTAGCGCTGTGGTGCTGCTGGGTGAACACTCGCAACTGAGTGCGGGGCCGAAAGCATCCTCCGCATCCTCCGCATCCTCCGCATCCTCCGCATCCTCGGCAACGCTCAGCCCCGGTGGTGCCCCGATCCGTCGCAGTCTGTCCCGGGGGCGGCCTCGGGGGCCCGGGGGTCTGCCGGGGGCCGGGACCGTCAGTAGCTCGGTGCCCTCAGCAGGTGGCAGTGGCGTCCCGCGGCGGGCGGTGTGCGCGGACCCCCTCGGCCCCTGCCCCGCGGGGCTCCGCGGCGCGGAGCGGCTGCTGCGGGGGCCGGGGAGCGGCAGCGTCGGCGGAGAGCAGGACACGTCCTTCTTCCCTGCTCACCCCCGCCGGCAGCGTGGATCTCATAATAAATGTGAAGTAATTCTACAAAGGAATTTCAAAGAAAAATTGATGTAATCAGAATCAAACTAAACCCTCCCCCCCCCCCCCCAAATAACCCATCCACGAAAATCTCCACAAGCCCCACAAAACAAATCAAAAGCATGGGTCCCCTATCCATTCAGTCCTTTCACCACCATGTCTGTGACTGGATTTATGTGTAAATGATGGTAAAAACATCATTCTAAAAAGCAGGGGTTTTAGTTAAATTGGGTCAAAATGAATTTAATGCTGCTGTGGTTAAATACTTCTGTGGCTGCTTACACAATGATTTACAAACATTGCTAGTCTTCAGCTACTTCCTGAAGGGAGACGATATGTAAAGACATATCCATGTAAAAGTATGCTGAAACAATTACATTTCAGACAGGGAGATCCTTCTTTATTTAAAGTTCCAAATTATTAATTATATGAACATGTTGAGTTTTTAAAAGCACAATGAATGGTATCTGTGTTTGTTTTCTACTTCTTTTTGACGTATTTCATATGGTTCTGCAATATCATTTTGTATGGTATCTGAAGTGTTTTAAAGTAGTCTTAAGTTAAACCTCCTTTTCTTTTCTTTTCTTTTCTTTTCTTTTCTTTTCTTTTCTTTTCTTTTCTTTTCTTTTCTTTTCTTTTCTTTTCTTTTCTCTTTTCTTTTCTTTTCTCTTCTCCTCTCTTTTCTTCTCTTTTCTTTTTCTTTTCTTTTTTTTTCTTTTCTTTTCCTTTCCTTTCTCTTCTTCTTTTTTTTTTTTTTCTTATAACTACCACTAGGGATTACATATTAAAAGATTAGGATTTGCAGGAACAATTGCTAAATGGATTTTATTTAAGTAGTACTCATCTAAATAAGGGTAGTTGAGATGCTTATCCAGATTCTGTTCCCCACTGTGTCTGCGCTAGCTTCAGTGGAATGACATCAGTAATGAACACCACTCACTATTTTTGGTTATTTTTGGGGATTTTATAACACATACGGTTCTCTAGTTAGAGAATAAGGCAAGAGTAATGGAGTGTTGTATTTTGTAGGCTATATTTATTTGCTAGCACCTGTTCATAAATTATGAAAATACCTTTTCTTATCTATTTGGCTCATTTGCACATACTGTCTGACAGTTTTCTGCTTATTTTCAGAAGCTGTGTATCCTCTACTCAAAACTGTGGCATTTTGGGGCAGTCATCTGCTGGCTAAGAAATTATTTCAAGTGGGACTCCATTTTTTAAAAGAAGTTATACGTCTTGTGATTTTGGGCTTTGGGCAACTAGGAAATAATGCATATTTTATGGGGGAAAGAACAAGCTTTTCTTTTTTGACAAGAGCTTCAGGAGCCTATTTCTGGAATCCACAGAGCATATTGATTGACAGCTCCTCTTCACCTGTTCACCGATGATGATTCATACCAAGACAGAAGAGGAAGGAAGCAGGAAGCAGAGAAAGGAAGAGGGTGCAGTTTTGGGAGCTCTGTGTATCCCTCTGAGGTTCTGTGGATTCCATCAGAGAGGACCTGCTGTTGCGATGGTTTCCATGGCTGCACTGCTCTGTTTGCCTTCTGCAGCACTCACTAGCACCTAACTTTCCTGTACTGTTCTAATTGCTTCCCACTGGAGAATATTTCCAGGCTTTTGCTTTTTTAAAGTCAGGTTCTATCCCTGGTTTTAAGTCTTCTCAAACTGATTACTGCAATGTTTTTCTATTAAAATGTATGATATGATGGAAGAGGCTGGTACAAAGGCAGCAAAATAGCAGAAGTCTGACTGGTGTTAGGCTGTGGAAATGCAAACTCTTACACATTTTCCATGTTACACTTTCCAGCTGTCAAACTATTGCACTAGATCAGATGTTTGCAATTACTTAAAATGAAATCTTCAGCTTAAAGATTTCTTGAAAAACATGAGACTGTAGGTAAACAAACTTAAATTATTAATTTAATATTTACATGCAGTCCTTCTGCCAGAATAATATAAGGTAGACCAAGCATATATATTTATTGTTATTTTAAATGCAGCCTTAGCTTACAAATTTCTACCACTAGCATATCTGAAATACGTTCCTCCAAGATTTTGTCTTTCATTTGTCTGTGTAACTGTGGGTACCTGGACTACTTATTCCAATACTCAGAATCTGCTTCCGCTTTGGGACTAATATTAAAAAAAAAGATGGAGAAGGTCTGGAAGACTGAGTTTCCCTAAGGATCATGGGTTTTGTGAATCCTAGTGATTTCAGTGTCTTGTCACAAAGCTCTGACAAAATAAAATGCTTAATAGCAGGTCTAATTTTTTTTTACATAAAATAATTATTCCCATATCACTCCTGTGATTGGTACAAGTTGTATCTCTTCCACACTGTAACACCTTTAAATTTGTTTTATTCTTGATTTAAATTCTGAAAAGTTCTATGACTCTATTTATAAGTAGTATAATGGTGTTGAATAGCAATTGTTGGGGTTTTTTTTCTAATTTAAATAGAGAATTTCATGGCATTTATTGATCCCTAAGCTGTCCTTCTTTTCTGCAGAAAGGAAGCTCCCAAATCTTCCACTTCCCACCCCTAACTTTGCTCAGTTATTCAGAGGGCACAAACTCTTTCTAAGGAGACAGAAAGGCAAAGAACACCTTCAGGAGATATCTGGAAAGCAGCTTAACTAAGAGCATCTCACCAAGTTCCCTGATTTTCAGTAGGTGTGCTACTAAAAGGGTTCAGCATATGCCATATTGCCATTTAGCACATTTCTGTCCACATTGTTCCAGACAGCTTTGTCTGAGTAAAGTTGAGATTTAATACTCACTTCAGACATTTTGTTCCCTCTTAGAGGCAAGCAGAATGGGGCTTGACTAAGCATTCTCCCTATGACATGAGAGCACTGGGTGTGGCAGAACCCCTAGAGAGATTTGCCTGAAGGAAGCCTTTCTTTGCAGGACTTTTAAGAACAATTTAGGATGCAGGGTTTAAAAAATAAACAAGGGAAAGTTTTATACTGATATTAAATAATTTTTCTAGGGGGGCTGTGAGCCTTCTGAAATTTTTTATCAGAAAAGCATTTGTCTGAGTCAGTAATTCAGCATGTTGAGGAATAGAGTATTTGGGATTTCTATTTCAGCTTTGTTGAAAACTCTGCATTTTAAGTACTCTAGTTAATTGTTCAATTGGAAGTTATGCAGGCAATATAGTGCATTGGAGGAGAGAACCCCAAAATGCACAGCTCCCCTTTTCTAAGCTAGTGGGGAACAGGACATAAAAGAAACTCAAATGTTGGCCAGAATTGTGTTAGGGTTTCAACTTTAAAATTAAAGTACTGGTATGGAATGAGATAAGAGGGAGAAATAATTGTGGGTTTAGAAAAAGGTAAGAAGTTATGAGAAAGCATCAAAATTAAGACTGTTTTCTAATTTAACTGCTGCTGATTTATCTTGGATGTCTAGTGTATGAAGGGCTGTACAACAAATCCATTAGTTTGCTAGGAGCTCAGTGTTTTCTTATCAGCACAGCCAGCAGTCTCCTCGAGCAGATTTGGAGAAATTACACAGCATGTCTGTGCCTCAGTTTCCCAGCTGTAAAACTGGAGTAATAATTTGTTACTTGAGCTGATATTAAATGAGATCCCCATCAATTTTTGGCAGTTTGCTGCTATCATCCTTAAGCTGATTTAACACCCCAGGATTATATACATCTACTCTTCCTCCCTATTCAAGAAGAATACAGTTTGCTTATCTCTTCAGTCATCTACCACAGATGGAGAGAACTGTGCTCACAGCCAGAATAACTCTGATGTGAGAGGATGTTAGTTAGTGAGATGTTTTTTATATTTTTCATTGTGTAAAATACATCTATTTTAATACATGACTAAGATTAAAAAAAATTATTACCACAAGGTAAATCAATTAAATGTTCTTCTTATAAAAAATACACATTTCTAATGGAAAATTTTGCAGTATGTTGGTATATTGCTCTACAGTACTAACAAACATCTGTTATTAAACACAACCAATCAAAATCTGACTCAGTCACCCCGTAGATAATTTTCAAATGCCCTAAAAATTTTAATTATGTAGCAGTTGAGCACCACTTTAAAAAAAACAAACGAAAACGAGCCCTGAGTTGAAGCATACAAATAGAAATAGCAATATGAAAAAGAGTGGTTTAAACCCATATCAAACCCAAGGCATGCTGCTGGTTTATTGCAAATATTCGTCTGAAGTACAATCTTCTGAGCATGTGTCCACTTAAGTGATATTCCTCTCTCTCTCCTCCAGGGGATGTTGAAATTCCTTTTCCTTCTCCACCAAAGTAATTTATCTACTTATTGACTAGTTCAATACAATATTAGGAAGATTGCAAGCACCTTGTTGATATTTGAGCAAACCGAGGTTCCTCTACCACTTTGCTCTTTGTCCCTTTTCTCATCACTCACATGGCACAATGGCTTCAGCTGCCTGGCTTGAGCTGTAAGAGGCAAGGGAATTTTCCAGATGCACTGTTTTGGGGAGGTAGGACAAAATCCCCGATTACATTTCTAAGGAACTATGAAGGGATGCAGTAGATTGTGCCTCTGGCTCAGTGTCAGGCTCATGGATTTTGGTGAGCAGCTGGCCCTCTTAGTTTACTGTGCCTTCTGCTTTGGCCACTTGAATCATATATTAAATACAAATTCTTGTGAACAACAAGAGAATATTAACTTTCAGCTAGTCAATAGGAACTATTGTGTGTGCAGCACCTCTGGCCATTTTTCCAGCTGGGAATATGGACCTGAGGACTCGTTTCTGGCCATAGTTCATTGGCAGGTTACTGGCATAAAAGGTTGTTATTATTAGTATTGGGGAGAAATAACTAAGCAATTGCTTTTGTTCCAAACCACAAACCACACAGTATGGATAGTGTAACATAAAGTACATAGTGCCTACATCTTAAAATATCTCTTTTACATGTTTATTTTTCCAGTGTCTTGGTATTCTTTATTAAGCCAATATTTACATTTATGAAAGACAGGTGAATTTAGAGTTTTCTGAGCACAAACCTGTCAATCCATCCATATGAATGCTTCATCTTTTCCTCCCTGGAGATTTACTTCTAAATGTGGTCAGTGTAATTGCCTGTACTGTAGTTTGTTTGTATTTCTCTGGTAGAACTGCACACTATTAAAAATCAACGTGGAATGATTTGGATATAGGGATAGTTTGTACCCTCTCCCCACATTTGCTCCAGTAGGGACTGGAGGTCAAACTACCAAATATCAGAATTCAACTATGCAACTACAGTTACAGCATGAGGGAAATCTTTCAAATACCTGAGTGCTATTATTATAATATCGCAGGACTACAATAAACAACAAGTTATGTAACAGTTTTTAATGGGTTCTCCTGATAGTCTTCACTACAGTACTGTAAATTTATTCTAAAGTGGAATATATTTCCACCACTCAAAATTAATAAAAACCAACCCAACAATCTCCCTCCTCCAAAACCCAAACAAACCCAACAAAAACACAAAGATAGGCATTTCACTTAGTATGTAGTTTTTTATTATGTTCTATAAAGGTTGTTTAATTATAGATAAAAGAGCTTATGTGCATGTATTAGGATGTATAAATGCTGTCAGAACTTTGTTGTCTTACCTAGTTTATTGGGAAAAGTAGAAAAAGGAAATAAATTTGCCACATACTTTATAATGAGCAGAAACAAAGAAAAACAGAGATTATCTCAATCTGTTTATATAGTTGGCTTTATATAATACATTTTAAATTGTTTTGTTTTTCCTACAGATAAGCTGATACTCAGCCTGAGGATCACCTGTTCTGGGGACAAAACCAAGAAGAATCACATTACAAACTAGCATTGTGCAAGCCCTAATTTATCTCACCTCCCAGCCCTTATGGATTTTCATCAAGTCCTGTGTATCTGCTTCATCTCTGAAGACAGAAGGGCATAGAGGTTTGCACAGCCATGGTTTGCTTTTGGAAATCCTGCCATGGGTTCTGATGTGCTCAGTACATTGGCAACTTCATTTTTCCTGATCAGGTGCTTCATTTAGGCATGCAGACTTGCCTGAGCCGTTCCCTTTCCTGTGAGAAATGTCCTAGTGGTAGCATTGTCTGTCATTCTTTACCTCCAAAAGCCCTGCCTGTTATCCTGCCTTGGCATGTCATCCCCTCCCCTTGCCCATGCCCTGTGGATGTGAACAGGTGCCACAGCAAGAGGGACACCATGGGCTCTCAGTGTTTTAACAGCTGGAGAACATGCAAGTTTGCTTCTCATTTTTAGATGCTGCACACAAGACTATACATTGCTGGCAGTAGATGTAGGTCTAGGAGGGTGAAACCACAACATCAAGCAGAACATCCTCACCTTCTTTGTGTTGGCCATGGTCTGGTGCTGACCTGTGCTGACTCAGAAGTGCTTCCACAGAAAGATCCCTGAAGGGGTTTAGGATGAGGACATCAAGAGCAATCCCCAACTCTAGCAATCATGATGGTAAAAATCTTAAAACTGTGCTCAGAGCTGTTCTGCCACTAACTCTGTCTTATTCTTCTTGGCTGTCGTATAGGAGAGGCAAGGTAACAGGTCATGCTAGCAGTTGAGTAGGAAGCTTTTCATCTTCCTTCCTTCTGGCTGGCCTCAGACCTTTTCTGGGCAGTACTATGTGCATGCAATCAGCTGAAGACAGCTGAAAAACAAGATTAGACTTGGTGACAGTTTGGACCACAACTTGCCATTACTGTGGCCAAGGGGTCAGGGGATCTGGATCTCTTTGGGAAGTCTGGTCCCTGACAAATCCACTGTGCCACCTCTGAAAAACATAATCTTGCCTTCCCAAAGCCTAAGATCTTTGTTTATTTTGCCTCCATTTTTAGAATAACATCCCCAAATTTCACCTATTTCTACTTCCCTTCCTCTGCTGATACAAGGATAACTTGGCAGAGAACCATGGACAACCACTCTGAGATACCTAGCACAAGCTAATGACCACTGCATGGTTTGCAGGAAATTTTGAAAGGTAAAAGCAAGACTTGAACCTTTCTCAGGCTTCAAATTTTCTCCAGAAGAACATCTCCATCTCCTTGGCAGGGTGGATAAGAGTTGTTTGAAGAAAAGACAATGTAGTTCTTTTGTTTCAGTTCTACTCTTCAAGAATTGCTAAATGGAGCCACCAGAGAGAAGTGTCTCTGAATTTCAAGGTGACACCCAAAAGCTGCTTGTCTTAAAGCTTTTGTGTCTGTTCACATTTCAAGGGTAGACATCAGAGAGTTGTTAGAGGCCATTTCATTTGTAACTCTGGTAAGTCTGCTCCATAACTTAAGGCAAAGCTAGAACGGTATGGAGAATGAAAACCCTTCCAAACCTTAGAGTTTTCTAGAGACATTTTGATCCCAGTCCTGGAAAACCTGAATATTAACATGCTCAGCAAAATGAAAAACATGTATTTTCAGATGGATCAATTCTTTCCAATTTATATTTTTCACACATCTGACATATATTTGTATGAAACACAAAATCAAAGTAAAAAGCCATTTCAAGGAAAAAAAAATATAAGACTTTCATTCAGAGATGTCAAAATGAGCCATTTTGACATTGTCAGAACCTTTCAATCTGGTTTTTCCTCACATAAATGAAATTTGAGTAAAAAAGACAAGACTTCACAAAGCATTTAAAGACAGATGCACTATTTTAATAAAAATATATTTTGCTAGTAGTTTGATTATCAACTGTAATCAGAATAATAGAAGGGTTTGTTTTTGTTAAAATAAAATTAAAAAACGAAACTCTTAGGTAATTATAATACACAGCAGCACTCAGTTAACTGTCAGAGAGTGTATAATAGCATCTACTTCAGAATTTAGTTCTCAAACAGTCTTTTATGTTATCCATCAGTCACTGATTTCCCACACACAAAAGATAAACATTCTTGACATTCTTCAGCTCTGGCAAGTAGCAAACAAATATCTGAATTTTGAAAGAAATTTTTTTAATAAGGAAAATTTTCTACTGCTGATATTAGATACTTCACTGTACTTTTTTTTAAAAGTTGATTTTACTGGAATTTTGCATTTATTTTTAGTAGCACGTGTCGCTTATTCCACGGAATTTGATGGAACTATGACAGTTGCCTGCATATTTGAAGAACAGTGATTTTACTAAATGAAAGACATCAATGCACTTGCTCTAATAGGCAATTATGCTTCATAAAAACTGGATTCCAATTAGAGAAGAACAAGTCCCTGGCAATAGCCACCTCCTTATACAATGAATTAAAAAGACAACTAATTGGAAAATGTGGTATCATACTCCATTAAGTAAGTAATCTTCTTTATCTTAATAGGCTTGTTATCATACCCAATTTTCAATTTTGATTTAGAGATATAAAGGGCATGAAGATCATTGGACCCACTTGCCCAGTTCAGGAAAACTTGTTTATTGTGAAAGTAAAAAAACCGAAAAATAAGTCTGTTTTTCCATGCCATGAAACGTCTTGAATATATGAAACCTCACTGAAGTAACTGACATTAAACAGCAGATTAGGATACTGTAATTATGGGGTTTTCATAGCATTAAAACATATCTTAATGATTAGTATTATTATGCAGCCTTTTTTACATATAATAAGTTTCTTTCAATGAAAAACAAAACGGTAAAATACACCAGAGCTCCACATTCAAATACTGGAAACTCCTGCTAATAAGGACAGACAGATATTAATATCATATTAATATCATTTCTCCACGCAGTAAAAATGTTCTTCAAATTGAACCCTAGTTTATCCCATACAGTTAAACAAACGAAAAAGAGGTTTCTGGGGAAAATACAGTCATCTGTTGAAAGGTTAATAAAAAGCAGAAAGACATTTAAACATTTTTTGGTCAATTCCAGTGGGGTTTAATGGATACTAAAGGGCACAGAAGAAATATCAGCATAGTTTCTTCTACATCATAAGTGATCTTTCATGACTACGGAATAAAAAAAATGTTCACTGTCACATAGGTGTGATACCCAAATAAGACTAATTTACAAGTAGAAGAGCACTCCCTTAAAAATGTTCTGAGATCATCTCCAAGTTAGGCCAAAATATAAAAAACTATATCTAATTTCACTACATGAAAATATAAGATGTGGAATAGCAAATTAAGATGAGGGAAACATGGTAATTTGTTTCTCAGGCTTCCCAGTCAATCTTCCTACATATAAATATTAATTTCCAGTGTTTTCTCATACTTCATTGATCTTTTTTTTTTCTGCAGCAATGATGGTAATCTTTGTTGTGTCTGACGCCAAATTTATGTTAAAAAGTAGCGTAACTTTCTGTCAGTAATTCCCATCCAAATCCCTGCTGATGTTAAATCTGGCACCAGTTCTCCACAGCTTTTTTGCACTAAACAACTACTAAACTTTGAAAATATTTAAATAATAGTGAAAGATGTGTTTACTAACTGTGGTGCCACTTCTACTTTCTAAATATTATCCACATCTTTCTGCAAACACACCAAGTGACTTGCTGGTGACCAACCCTTCCACCCTCCAGCAGAAAAGCACTACTGACATCCACAAAGGATGTGAGGCTGTAGGCAGGGCTATGGGCAGGGTTCCCTGCCTTCACTACCTCTAAGATAGTGGAAACTGCAGACACCACCTATTTTCAGGCCCAGAAGAAAGGACAGAATTTACAGAAGCCCATCTTCCTCCTCCTCCTCCTCCCTTCTTGTCCCTTCCTCTCATTTTCTCTTATTTCCATATTTAGAAAAAGGGCATCTCATTGCTGAGGAGCCTGGTGAGTGGCAGAATACACAGATATATTCCCTGCTGTGATTGGAACAGGGAAATGCAGTGGTAAGGACTCCTTCAGTTAGATCCTGACTGCCAGCCACATCATGCTGGAGGTGGGGGAGGACCTGGCTTGGGACCTGGTTTTGCACCAGGAGATGACAGCTTTGTTTTCCCTTTCTGCAGAAGGAAAGAGAAAAAGGAAAAAGGTGTTGTGTCATCTGAGGGAGCCTCTCTGTCATCTCCAGCTGGGAACAGTGTCCTTTTTCTGCTGCCAATGTGCTGCAAACCAGCACTAGAGATAAAAATTGCCAGAGAGGTAATTTAGTGACATATCCTCAGTCGGGCCTTTAGAGAAATATCTCTGAGAGACAAGTTCCCTAAGCTCCTTTGTCTACGTGGACTGTTCCTGCTCTTTCCAGAACTGATGCTGTCTGGGGGGTTCTGTGAAGCACCCTGAGCCTCCCAGGTCTTTATGCTGAGAACGGCAATGATTTAGTGAAGAGATGCAAATGGATGCTTGAGGGGAAAGGGGTGAGGAGCACCAGAGAGAGAATGTGCATTTCCATGCATGACCTGCCATCACCTTGCAGATGTTCTGTGGCCTCCAGGAAGCAATCAGTTTGGGAAGGCTGCCCCTCTCCAGCTTCTGCTTTGAGGTTTGTGTGCCTGTTCCTGTGCACACTAGGGAATAAGCTGCCCATCTAATAACTAGTATCTTACAGGTGCCTTGCCTGGGGATAGCATTTATCTACAAAATGCATCAGAAAAATGTCAGTTTGTGATGTATCACTCAGCTTTTTAAACCATTGAACAATAATCAGCAGTGATTCAAAGGCTGGTTTTGACAGTTTTCTAGAATTATGCAATGCCTTTCACATCTCATGTATGTATGTGTATAGCAGATACCTACTATATGTATAGTAGATGCATTAGTATGATATACATTATATATTATAATTTAGTGTATGTACACATTATTATATACATAACACATGCACACACACATTAGCATTCTTGTTAAAAATATGTACAACCCTTTTATTTAGAAAGAATGGAGTCTACAATCAAATGTCAGACCCTGAAAGACCCACATGCCCAGGGAACGCCATGTAATCTGCCATCCCTGTTCTATGGCAGGTGGCTTTGAGGGGCAGCCAGAGGAACCTCATGACAGTGCATAAAACTGACTTTACAAATTGTGAGTTTTCTTCCTGGAGGGGAGTTCAATTTGGATTTTTAATTGTTTACTTGAAGCACAGGGTCTCCAACACATCATATTTCTGGGTTTGTTGTTCCAATTTCTTTTGCGCCCTATTCTGCGTTGCAAGTCCTTTGTTTAGAACAGGTAGAGAGGGCTACAGACAGCCCCTGTGGACATCAGGCTGGTGAGCTGGTAGCAGACAAAGGCACTGTCTTCTCCAGAAATAGCAGCCAGGTTAGAACTGACTTTTCCTCAAAGCTTTTCATGCTTCTCTTGAATTGGTTCCAGATGCCTGGCTAGCTCCAAATCAGGATACAGAGACTTCCAACCAGAAAAACAAGCAGAAGAGGATACCCTCATATCCTCACATTTCCAGTCAACTCTTTTATTCATTTCTTCTCTATTGATAAGCCACCCTTAGCTGGGCATAGCTTCTTCTACAAGATAGAAGCCTGTGTGAATGTCTTAGGCATTGTCCTACCCTTGCTGCAGGGACAGGACTCCTGCATTTTCATCTCTTATGGAAATAAAATGTGTACTCAATTTGTATTTTCCTTTTCGACCAAGAAAACATCTGCAATGCATTGCTCCAATCTGCAATTTTTCTTTAAACCTTTTATTTTAATGGATACTCAGAAAAAATCAGATGTCGGTCTGTTTAATCACACGATGCATTTTACTGTTTCCTCTGGATTTTGAGCATCTATTTGTTAGAGCTTATTTGTGCAAGGACAATTTTCCCTTTTTTATATCATGAAGGTATAGTTTCAGTTATTAATGACTGAGGACTGTGGTTGTCTTCATTAATGATGATTAAGCTGTTATTTCATGGACTATTTCAATACTTTTAGAACAAAAAAGTGCTCAATATAGGAATTCTTCTTTCTCCTGAACTGAACAGCAAAATAGCAATCTGTTTCAAGAGGTGAGATTCCATCCAGGGTGGCAAAAGAGCACAATGTTCTGGTGCTAAGATGTAAGAATACATTTCATGCTAAAATATTTAAAGTTTATAACTTAAATCATATTCTGGTGACTTCTTATGAAGAAGAACTAAAATTTTACTTAAAATAGGGAATTAAAATAAGGGATAGATTAATATATTTTTGAGGGGGATGTGTTCCATCTGTAAAGAAATTACAGCTAGTGCTTGCCAGAGTTTCCCTCCAGCTCCCATGGCAGCAAAAATGTCAGCTACCCAAAAGGTGCCTGCATCAGCAGAAGTGGGAAACATTGCAGGACCCGTAACACACAGAGCTCTGTAGCAGGATGACTACAGTAGATTGAGGAATCTAACCTTGCAATATTTACTGGGTGCAGCATGATACAGATTGCTTTTTTCTCTTCTTTGCTTCATTTTCAGTTTCTTCCCCACTGTACCTTCAAGGCATTTAGAAACAACTTACTGCTGGGAATTTGTTATGGTTTTTGCTTATACAAAATATGTTTTCACAGCTTTTCTACCAAAACCAATAACATGATCTAAGTGGTTTCAAAATAAACCTACAATTTCTGCTCTGAAGGAAAAAGATTTACCTAAGGAAATTTGTTTGTGAGTCTTTAAAGTGTCCTCTGGATACTATTACTATACAACCTCTAGTAATTTTCTGTAAGGATATCAAATGTTTCCCCCTCTTCTATGTTTGAGGTGGTTATCAGACTTCAGACTGATAACTAAGTTAAGAAGACTTATGTATTTTTAATAATTTTTGGGTAAAAATTATTTGAGTGAAACTCGAAGAAGAGAGGTTAATTGAAGCCTTTTAAAATGTAAGTAAGTGCTGTTAAAAAAAGAGAATATGACAGTTCTTTTAGAAGCCATGAAGATGAGATCACAGTCTTCAAAGTGTATTCAAGTGTTTTCACCAAAATATTCTGCTGCTCATTAAAATAGGTATCTAAAGCTGAAACTAAAGCTGTACTGCCACAATTGCTTGCTTGTTTTCCACTAAGAAACTCTCCACAGATTGAATTGAGAGAAGCTGATGTGCATTTCTTCTCCCAGGACTGCGGCTGAGTAATGTATTAAATCTAGAGTGTTTAAAGTGTTTTTCCTGACTTAGGTGATACTATAGGTCTTCTCATGGAGTGAAATTGCAGATGAACATGGCTGACACTTTCATTCTGACATTCAGAAACAGAAATCTGTGTTTAGAAGTTTTACTGCCACTACAAAAACCTGAAGTAGGCAATCATCCCTCTTGGGATGAAGAATAGGGTTATGATACCAATTTCTGAAGCCTATTTAGGAGCTAAGTGTTGGGTTGTTACTTATGGTAACACATACCCTGATCACCAAGTACAATAAGTAATCATAAACTCTATTTATTATTGAGTTTTGCCATTTCTCCTCATACCTGTATACATAGATACACTGTTTTCAGTAACTCTGAAAATTACTCTGAAACACAATTTGCTACTTACAAGAGTACAGACATGAGCTGACATAAAGCTGGCCTCACAGAGTAAAGAAATTTCAAGTATCCCCAAATATCAGCAACTTAAGGACTTGATTTGTCCTGCAAGTAAGAGTGGACCATCCAAACTACTTATTAAAACAAGAGTTTAAGACCAGTCTTATTTTTTTCTTATAATTTTGGGAGGGAACTTACTTTGGATGTTTTTCAACAGAATTTTAATATTTCTCTCTCGTCTTTGACTGTAACTCTCCTTTCTCCTGCTTTCCTCTTCAAACCCACATCATCCTGTCCTTCTTTCATCTACTTTTAAATACTACCATCTGACAGAAAAAAAATCCAATAAAGGTCACAACAGAGTCACATATCAGTGTAATCTTTGGGAGTGATGCAAGATAAATCATTGTCTTTGTGCCTACGGTTGCACTGTCAGAACCTCCTGAGTTCTTCAACACCAGTTGCAGGGGTGGCAGTAAATGCCAATTGCCAGACTTCATGGGCAGCCACAGGAAAGGGACTTCAGCTCTGCCAAGGCCAGTGGTTTCTGCTGCTCAGCACCAACATCTCTCACCTTAGCCATGTTGTGAAGAAACCTCTTACCTACAACTTCTTCTCTTTCCCTCTATGAAGTAAGTTGTGCTTTTGGTGCATTGAGGTAAAAAGGCCAGCCAAGTCCAATTCTTTACAAGTAATTTTGTGAGCTGTGATTCAATGTCAGGAGACCATTCACAACCTTCCAGAAAAAAAGTACACAACACAGAAAAGACAAGAAAAATGCTTTTCAGAATTTGTTCTGCTGCATAAACGTCTATTGAAAAATATCTTCCCGTTGCTACTTTTGTGATAACTTGACATTCATGTAATGTGCTGCATATTGGTAGATGGGGGTGATGTTTAAGAGCAATTTTCAACATTCCACTAGGAGAAAAATTAGGCTGTTAAAAATTATTTAGTCTGTTCACTTTTCTTAAGGCATTTGCTATGGAAATAGGGTAAATTGGTTAGTTCTTTGGGGATAAAAGTGGGTTGTTGGGACATTATCTTCAGCATCTTAGTAATAATTATATCTTTAAAACACAGATATGATATATATCTAGTCAGATATGGCATTGGCTTACAATACCTAAGATATGGATATATTTTAGAGGCTCCAAGTAGTTAGCATGCTTCTGATCCTAACTATTCCCCATTTTAAGATAGAATGCATAATGAAAATTCCCAGATGTCATCCTCTCCCATCTCGACCACTTTTTCAAATTGTGTCAAAATTCAAGTTTCAGTGAAAAGTGTTATTTGAAATTATTGAAATAATGGTTGAGTTTTGACCTGTTAGCATACAAATCTTGGCAGGCCTAGCTAGGTATCCCTAGCCTGCTGAAGAGCAAAGTGTGCTTGTGGTGGATCTGTGCCTGCCCCACCACATTTCCACCTCCTGTGTCTGGCGCCTGCCCTGTGCTCAGCTCTCAGCGGTGCCATGTGAGCCCTGTAGCTGCGCCAAGGGCACTCTCTCGCTCTGCTCAGTGGAGTGGCAGTGAGGCATTGCTGGCCAGCCCTGCTCCAGGGCTGCCACTGTCACGTGGCCAGATCTCTTCCTTCCTGGAAATGCCAGTGAGCCCCCAGCTCTGTTTTCCAGGGACAGTGCTGCTGCTGAGCTGCAGGAGAAGTGTGGGAACCCATGATGGCCGGGACCAAGGAGGACATGGAGCCTGCAAGTGTCACACTCTGCTATGGCACCTTGCATGGTGAGCTCTGGGTGCAAGGCTTTTGTATGGGTCTTTTACAGCCCACCTGGCTCCCAGCACATAAATGCACATAAAAATCCACTTTGTATGAAAAGAGGACAACTGTGCAGTGGCTTTGGCATAGCTCTGGCTGAGGAGCGATTTCTTCTGACCCCAGAGTGACATCCAAGGTAAATTCCATACTCTTTATGAAAATTAAAAATAAATGTGGAATGACGCGCAGCCTCAGATAGTGTGCCTCCGGCTGCCAGTTTGAATGGAGCCTTGCTGGCTATAATCAAGCTTGGCACCCAGCTTACAGGTAAACACCTATGTTTAGCTACCTAACTTCAGGTGTCTTAAACCCACCTCCTTGAGATGGGAATCAGTTACCTGGACGTAGACATTTAGTGTCATTGCAAGGGCCGTAGAGTTGAAATGCCCTGGGACATTTGAGTCATCTGAGCCATCTGCTATCTCAAATTGCATTAGCAGTTTGTACTTAGGTATCATTCTCTGTCTCCAGTCCTAAGTTTCAGAAATGAGGGGTACAAATCCTTTCTTGTCCATCCCACCAGTCTCTCAGACAAACTGGAGTCTCTTTGGGTTCATCCTAAGTTTAAAGCACATGCATCAAATCCAAGAGGGATCACAGTCACTGAAAAGAATTCTAAAGATGAAGAAAATCAACACACACTATCATGAAAACCTCAAGTTTCATTTTTAGGGGTGAAAATAGACAAAATTCTGATAGAGAATAATGCCTTTGGGATTAAAGAACTTTTACAACTTAGAACAAAAATTTCAACAAGACCTCAATGACAAATACACTAGGGAAGAAATTTATATTAAAGTCATAAATAAGAGTTTCTAACTGCTAGAAGTGACAGAAAAGAAAAAGCTGCAACTGTAAGGCTTTATATTCAGAGTAGTTTTCTGTACTTGGGGAATGTAGAATATTTTCAGTGTAAACAAAGAAAAATGGATTTAAATTCTGGGAAAAAGAATTCTTGGTGAGCTACCCAACCCAAAATTATACAACGTCAAACATTGTTTTTAAATATAGCTCCATGCAGGATATCTCACTGGTTTAAAATCATGCAGCAGTTAGTTTCTATCTCCCCATCATTCAAGGCTATCCTTCATCTATGTATACAACTCCAGTAATGGCAAAACAAAAAATTAAAAAAAAAAAAAAAAAGGGACCTTTTATAGTTCCCAAAAGAGGATACATACTGTAACTGAATCCAGGATTGGCAATGAGTATTATATGCATTATTTTACAGATTAGTGATTAACATGCTTATCTACCTGAGGGAGAGCCTAAATATTGCTGTAATTTTACTTTATACTTTAAATTCATCACATGTGCCATCCTTGTATCCCCTTTTCTGTTGGGATTCTCTAATTCACCAGGGACAAGGTGAATTCTTTCCTCATTCTTTCTCTGAATGACTGTGAATTCCACAGGTAAGTGGAACAAGACCCAGAGGAAATATAAATATTTCCACCCTGCCCTGTGCAGTTGTGTGATGGTCTCAGGTGGAAGTCATATTTGTCTCACAGATGTCCAGTATTGGCGTAATCACAGAGGTGCTTGACAAGTGAGGATGATGACAACTAAGGGGTCTGCATCCGCTATCTTGACACAATTTTTGGGAAGCCAGATCAGTCAAGTATTCCCCAGGCAGGCTTGCTCAACCCTAGTGCACCTCATGCAGAGGCCTAGTGGAGCGAGTTTAAGAAGAAGGCATCAACTGTTCAGCACATTGCCTCCCAGGAACATGTGATATCTAATCCAGGAGAAAGTTTTGAACAGTAGTTTTGAGGCTCTAAATTATAGAGTCATTTGTAAAACCCCTTTGTGATTGCAGTTCCTGGACTCCTTTCTTAGAGGTAAAAAATAGATTCTGCATGAAACAGTATTTTTGTCTAAATGCAAAGTGCCAGATTCACAAGTGGTGTCAGCTGGCTCAGCTCCGCTGCATATGAGGAGATTGAGCTTATCCAGCCAACAAGAGCACTCAGAAATTTTGGGAGGGGAGAATGTCTCACCCTCTGGTCTGCATTAATTTGTAAGGCAGTCATTTGAAATGTTTCCAAAGACCATGCCATGATCCTCAGAAAGGAGCAAAATCATTCCACAGAAGATGAAAACAGACAAAATAGTCAATCAAACATCAAGAGGGCATTGTGCCAAGATGCTGCCCAAAGCTGCAATTAGAGCAAGCAGGGCTTTTTCAAACAGGCAGATGTTCAAATAACAATACATTGAGAGGAGGCCATGGCAACTCACAATCAGCCACTGACTCTATACCTGCGACTTAGAAGAGTGGCTGATGTATGAAACGGAAACAGTTAATTTCCAAGAGAGATCTGCAGAAAAAATCAAACACTCTCTAACAGAGCAAACCAAGTGCAGGCAGCCATACCAGTGCGTAGGACATGGTATCTGGGAGCCATCTGTGCCCAGTGCTCCCAGCTGGCACTACCTACAGTGCAGCCTTGCAGTGCAGTGACAGCCCCAGACCTGCACCTGCCAGGGAGTGCTCTGGCCTGGGAGACCTTGGAGGGCACTGCAGTTGCTGAACATCACTCCCAAGGAAGCTGTGAGGGTGCTTGCAGAAGATTAAATTCACAGTGGTAAAGGGTGTCAGGTTGGAAAGTTCTTATTTAGTGGTTAGACTCACAGTAGGAAGGTTTTCCTCTGCTGATAGGTGCTGTGGAGAGTTAGAGTAGCTCCTGCTCCTAGTGTTGTTCAATAACTGCTTTTCTGGAAAAGCCAGAGGAGGATTTTGGTTACAGTGCAGGTCTGCTGTATGAAAGTGGTCTTCGTGGGCCAGTGTGAGAGAACTCACTGACACGTGAGCACTTCTCTGAAGAAACGCTCCCAGCCTGAATAAAAAGAGTTGCTTCACTGAGGTTAAGGAAAAGCACCAATAAAAATTAAATATGGATGTCTTTAGGGTAAGAATGGAAGCATATAGTTTGCCCAAAGAAGCTTTGAATGCCCCATCATTTCCTTCCAGTACCTGGAAGGAATCTACAGGAAAAAAAGGCAAGACTATTTACAAGAGCATTTAGTGACAGTGATGCCTTTTCCTGGTCTTAAAATCAAGAGTCAAACATGGTTAGAAGGGGAAAAGGGATTTTATCTTGGTATTTATTTTAAGGATCTTTAGGTGCACACGTCCAGGTCAAATACACCGAAACGCACACCGCAAAATGCCCACCCCAAAAGATCTGGTATAACGTTATAGGTTTTACTAATTAGCATACCTATCAAAGATTCCCCAGTGAGAGGCTCAAGTGAGCCCCCCTCCCCAAGGAGCCTTCTCCTGGATGGTTCTATCTTAGTTGACAGAATGTGTTCTGGAGAGGACCTTGGGGTCTGGGGCACGCTATCCTCTACCTACGAAGCTTCTAAAATGTTTACTCTCTCAGCTTGACAAACAAGACCAAGAATGTAGGCAAAAAGCACTAAGAATACAGAAGATGTAAAAAAGGTATAACAGGGGTATAAAAGAAAAGGCAAAATATCTTCATGGCATTAACAGGACACAGGAGAATAGGTTCAAATTTCAAGAGAATAGGTTTAGATTAAGATATTAGGAAAAAATTCTTTACAGTGAGAGTGGTGAGGAACTGGAACAGGTTGCCCACACCTGGCAGTTGTGGATGCCTCACTCCTGGAGGTGTTCAGGGCTAGGCTGGATGGGTCTCTGAGCACCCTGGTCTAGTTGAAGGTGTCCCTGCCCATGGCAGGCTCTTGGAACTAGATGATCTTCAAAGTCCCCTTCCAAACCAAGCCATTCTGTGATTCTATGGTCATTGGACATGTTCGCCATTCCATGATTCTATGGTCACTGGACATGTTCAAGGTCACAGTGGATGGGGTCTTGATCAACTTTATGTATTGAAAGATGTCCCTGCCCATGGCAGGGGAGGTTGGACTAGATAACCTTTAAAGGTTCCTTCCAACCCAACTGTTCTGTAATTCCATATTTCAAGTCAGCATGTGTAGTTTTATGAAGAGGCAAACTGTGGTGCTGAGTGATGGAAAACATACGACTGCCTGTCAGAAGTAGAAACTGATTCATATACTCTGCTAAGATGCTAAGGTGGGGAAGTGGGTCATTTAGGTCAGCATTGGAGGAGAAAGCAGGCAACAAATATATTCTTTTCACGTTCACACACTGGGAACATACACTTTCAGTATCACTTGGTAGGTCAAAATTTACTTTTCTTTCTATCTTGCAGTCTTAGACAAGGAAGTTTATTGAAATATATTTTTAAGGGACAGTAAAAAAGGGCAGCAGGTTCCTGTCAATGCTTAAACAGCTTATAGACTAAAACAATTTCTACTAAAAATTAGCCCTCTCTTTAGACATGTTTCTTCATAGATGCCAGAGTCTGGAGGCTGATATTAGTCATACTTTGAACTTTCTGAAAGTGGCAATTTTAGGAAAGCCTGAGCAATAGTAATTGAAAAAATCAGGAAAGCTAAAATTATGTACAGTCAGTGCAGTGTAGTACCACGTTCATTTCATATGTGTTATAGAAACAAGAGTGTAGCTATTGATTTTGCATAATTTCACTTTGATGTTTTCCTCTGCTGTTTCTTATCTTTATCTCCATATGATGATGAAACTTCAGAGAAACAGGTTTCAATACACTAAGAAGTAAAAAGAAGTAAAAATAGTTGAACAGAAGCTGATAGTTACAAGGTTGCAGCTTGGAAGGTATGTGGCCAAACCATATAATAAATGATAAATTTGGATTTAGGTGGAAGACAGAATGCCTCAAGACTGTTGTGGAGTTCCCAAAATTAACCTTTGAACAAAGTCATTAGATTTCCGCAAGGAAAGGAGCTTACATGGCCAGAATGACATTCTTTAGGACACCTAAGCCCAGCAAGATAAGTAAAAAAGTGACCCAGGATACAGAAGTATACAAGAGCTCAAAATAAAATTCCACAAGGAAATAACACAAAAAGCTGTGTATCCTTTGCCAAACAGCACTGCTGATGTTAAGCATATGGAAAAGAAGAGACAAAACCTTGGACATACATTTTTGTGGTACATACACAGAGGAGGAACAGTGAACATCACCATACTGATAGCTCAAACAAGCCTCACGGGTCTGTGATGACAAACGGATAGTCAGCCTGAGACCTAAGGGGACACAGTATTTATAATATGGTCAGAGGAGTAGAAGCCAAGGTGGTATCAAAAGCAAACATTTGCTCCCAGGGAAAAAAACCAGCAACAACCTTATGGACAGGAGAAAACAGACTGCCATAATATAACACTTATATTGAGGGTAGCAGCAGAAAGCTCTGTGTTAGTGTCCCTCATGTGCCTTGAGGCATCACTGCCCTTCCCCAGGAATGGCCCATTCTACTTCCTGCTGAGCTCACTCACCAGCCAGCTTTTGGCTTTTTGGCTTTGCTGCCCATCTCTTCTTGCCATGGGCTACTCTCCTGCTGCAAGTCTGCAGCTTGCTTCACCATGTCTTTGCAGCAGATTTTTTATTTGCTCCTCTGGTGTCAACTTTGTAAACTCCTGTGCATGAAAAAGCAAAAGGAATGTTATGATAGAAATATCTTGTCATTCTCTTTTCCCAGTTTCTTTCTTTTATGTTGTGTTTACACACCATTTTACAGAGTATGCAAAACATGTTCATTTAGTAGTAGTAGAGGAAAAGACCACATTAGAAATGTGCCAAACCCCTTGGTTTCATCCAACAGATGCATTCACTGGAGATGGCAGGAGAACCTACTGTGTCAGACGTGTTCCAAGATTTTGTTCAAAGGAGAAGGAAGTTCACATCTATCTTCTATGTACTCCACTTGAAAAATCCCAGCAATCTCACAAAACTTTCTAAGTCTGAGGCAAGAAGATAGGGAAGTAGGCTCTTTGATTCAGAACCACACAGCAACAAGAAGAATCAACAAACATCCAGACAGCTGCAATTCAGTGTGGAAAGAGGACCCTTCATTTAGATGTCACATCCAAGATGCTATATATTTACACTAAAACTCTCTTATCTAGATACAAGGGGAATATTTAGAGAAATAGTAAATATAAGGGATTTTTTTTTCCTGTGCTTAGCAAACCAGACTGTAGTAAATTGGTATCTTTATAGAGACAAAACACTCATTCTGGCCTTTAAAAAAAGGAAGAGATTAAAAAGGTTGATGAGACTTCAGTTGTGAGTTGCTATGATGATAAATGCAAAACAAGTTTGTTCACTGATGGCTCTAAGAAAAGCATTGCACAATCCTTTACAATGGTGTGGTCAAAACTTAAAAACCCCAATAGAATAATCATCATAGGAATGAAGTAAAACCAAGCTTCCAATAAAAGAAAATAAAGAAAGTGTCTTTGGTCTCAGTCCATGAGTGAAAGATGTATCATGTTTTTATTTATGGGAAGCCACTATTAGCTGACACTGACCATAAACCACATGTTGACAGTGCCAAAAGGGGCTTGGCAAACCATTCTGCTGCTGCTAAGAATAGAGCTTGTTTTTTTCAACTACAAATGTATGATTTGCAAATTGAACGCCAAGTGGGGAAAGAATTAGTGGTTGCAGATGCACTCAGAGCATTTTGACAGCACAGTGAAGCTAAGTCAAGAGGTATGTTATGTCCTGTGAATCTGATTAAAAATGTGGTCTGCTTTCAGGTGAAAATGAGGACTATTATTCCTGGCACTATTGTTAGGAATAAGGTCCTACAAAAAATAATCCTGGAGAATCAGAACAGTGTATTCCTAGACCTTATTGTAAGGCAAGGCTTTCAGTACTGTTGAGATTTTATTTGAAAGCACCAAGATAATGATTGCCAAGCTATTATAGAAAAAAGAAATGCTTCAAAGGATTGGTATAAGGATGATTTACAGAATCAAAAACCTGAGAGTAGGGCAAAACTTTAATGTTGACCTAAAAATAACAATTGCTTTCATTAAGGCTATTTGACTTACAAAAACCACAAAGAATATATATATAGCAAGGTGTCTGAAAGAGCCAGTGCTTACAGTATAAGAAGACATGGCCCACTGAGGAATTACAGTTAAATATAATTGTTTATGATGAGGGGTTTTTAATAGTCATTCTACCTTCTCTGAGACTACAATACTAGATAGTAACCATGCTTGAACAAACGATAATATACATCCATTTTTTGTGGATTATTCCTGGTCTGACTACAGCATGCTTTTCAACAGACTTGAGCTTGCAGTGAAATTTGACTTTTAAAATATAATTAACTACCTCAAATTACCTCCAGCTTAAGTAGTTGGAATAAGTTAGTGACAAAAATTTTGATGAGATGGTTACTCAGGATAGGTACATATGATAAAGAAATAGATGAAGCACCTTAATTTAACACCAAAAGCATGGCCACAAATGATTTACTTTGAAGAAGGCAGCTGCAGGCAGGCCACAAATACATCATGATGAGGTAGCAGAACCAAAGCACAGCAAAGCCAGAAAAACTGGATGAAGCACTGCCTTAGAAAACTGGGGTATTGCTAAGAAACCCACAGGCCTAGCAAAATTGAAAATTGCAGATAAATTTTAATGTAGACGAATGTAAACACATGGAGAAAAACAACTCTAACTAGATATTATCTACTGAAAGGCTCTACTTAGATCAGTTCTTACATCTTTAGAAATGGATCATGGAAGCAATGTGGATTATTCCAGGAGGATGTCTGCTCAGTAGATAAAACAAAACATTATGCATTATTGGAAAAGGGAAAGAAAAAAAAAAAAAAGAAAACATAAAATAAAAAATGCGACGCTACTTTCTGTCCATATCTTAAGCATCACACACAGTCCTGTCTTCCCAGCCCATGGAAACATCTAATAGAATAAACAGTGGAAGATGGCAAAGATGAGTAGGAGCATGAAACAGCTGCTTTGTAAGTAGATAGATTAGCATGTTTTAGCACAGGAAAAAGACTCCTTAGGTGACTATTTTAATAGTGCATGAAATCATAAGCATCATGGAGGACATGAAGAGGGAGTGATTATTCACAACACAGGAATAAACAAATGAACTTAAGCAGCAACTTTAAAGCAAACAGATGCAGTCAAAAACGTGTGGTGGAATGATTGCTGCAGGATGTTATGGAATCCAGAAAGGTAAGTCGATTCAAATTGGCTGATAAATGCATGGGTAAAAAGACCATTAAAAACCATAAAGATTCAGGCAAAAACACTGGCAATTGCCAGGTAGCAGGAAGTTGGTGCAGCAAAGGTGCAGCAAGGGTAGCATGACCTTATGACACCCTTTTCCCACCATCTGTTACTGAGAACACAGATGGGACTAAGGACTCTGTATACACCTTACTTTAGACTGAGCATAACTCCACACAAGTCCTGAGTAGTGGTAGTGTTCAGGATCTATGCTTCAGAATACATGGAGAAACACCCACAAAATCCATGAAGAGTCAAAAGACCACAAATAAGAGAGTTCTGAGCATATTTTAAAACGGGCACAGAAAGAAAGAGCTGTAATGAAAGCAAGTACCACTCATTTTTTTTGTCTGTAGAGAGTTTATTAAAATTCCAGATTCAGAGATAAAAATCACAGAATAACAGAATCACTGATCATTTGAGGCTGGACAGCACCTCTGGAGAACATCTAGTCCCTGCTTACAGCACTCTCAGCTACAGCCCATTGCCTGGGATTTTGGTGTGAGGCCCGTGGTGACTCTACAGCCCTCAGAGGCAGAATTGAATCCATCCTTAAAAGTTAAATATGGTCCAAGGTCTCTGATCTGTTAGGGATACATGTTCCTGGGGTGCTGCAGTCCATGCCCTGCCACATGTCACCACTACTGCAGAGGATACGGATTTCTGTTCTGAGCAGAGATACTGGCCCCCTCTGTATGTTCTCCTTCAAAACCTACTGTGTCTGGGAGCAGATTAATCAAATCAGAAGACCATCACTTATTTTTAGTTTTGTATTGGACTTGTAAGCAGAGTGTCAACTTTTGGCAATTCTCCTTCCCAGCAGATGTAGGAGCTGCACTCTGTTCTCCTAAACAGCTGGAAATGTAATTAAGTCAAGATCCTTGTCCCTGTGAAGATCCTCACAGATTAACAGAGAAAACTCAAGTCCCTTTCTAGAATATCGTAGTCTTCTTAAGGTTCACAAGTGTTTACCTCTTTATTCAGAAGAGCACGAGGGCTCAGAACTCTCTGTTTAACAATGTTCTCAGGTGGCTAAGTGTAGAAATACAAAATATACAGTTGTCCTAAGAATTTCTTATCCTGTACTTCAATTTCCTGCTTTTAAAATAAGCATAACAAACTTTCAGCCCAACTGGTATTTGAAGTTATCAAATTGTGAAAACAAATAATGTAAACTAAGTATTATAGCTTTGTTCAGTTTGAGCTGCTCAGCGTAAATGGGTCAATTTCTAATTTGAAAATGTTTTGCAAGAACATTTTTTTTGTTTGTTTTCTAGATCAGACATTAAAAATACAGGACTATTCTATGAAATTTCGTGTAATGCAAATTCTGATTCTCAAGTCTTACAGTCAATAATACCAGAATTAATGATAATGAGAAAAACATTCTTAGGAGGCTAATTTTAAGAGTGTGCTGTAAAAAAAAGGATGAGGGTGCATGCTGAACAATGCAGGATAAAAATTTAGTAAGTTCCTACTCTTTAAGTAAGATACCATCCATCCTTTTTGGTAAATGAGGATGAAATCTTAAGAAAGAAGTGGCATTTGTTCAGGTAATTAGACGCTCTATGATAGCACATGCCAAATGCATATACAAGAGGAAACCAAGATAAAGTTGAGAAGGAAACTTTAATTAAGTTTCCTACAGTTAAATAAGAAAAATATTAAGGGGGTCCTACAAACAACCTTCTAGGATGTATGACAAGGTCATCAAGAAGACAGAGACAGGCAGAATGAGAAAGAATGAACCTAAATTGCAACAGGACAGTGTTCAAAGTGCATGGAAATAGAAACTTTAACAATATGAGGATGGCGCAGCAATGAAGCATGTTTCTGGGGGACTGCACATTTTCAGGACCCACCTGGATAAAACCCTGAGCAACTAGGTGTAACCTCCTAGCTGATCCTGCTTTGAACAAGAAGTTGGATTAGCATCCTCCTAGAGTTTCTTCTCACGTGCATTATCCTCTAACTCTGTGAATTTGCTTTTTTCTTCCATTAGACTGCTTGACTTTGTAATCTTATTATTCTTTATGCACAGGAGTTTTGCAAAGGTAGCTATTTGTGATTCCTCCTCTAGTGAAACTTCTTTCAGTGAAAAATCTTCACCCACCAAAGGCCATCTGAAATAAATTTATCACTCCGATTTCTAAGTGCTCTTTTCAGATCCTGCCTGGCATATAAAATAAACGTTCATAGTGATCCTTGCAACTATAGATTGCTGGAGAATGGCACTTTCCACTGAGGTTTTCAAAGATGCCATATACCCCTATCAAAATGGATTATTTTCTTTCCAGGTTCTGCCTCTAAATTTGAATGTGCAACAAACTGTGCTAAATGTGGAGGAAATTAGAACCAGGTCAATTATAGATTCAGCATTTTGTTTTATAAATCTATATAGATTTAGAATAGTCCAGTGATCTTAAAACATAGGATATCTTATCACAATCCTTCCCTTGGCCCTATGGTCCTCTAGCTTCACTAACAGTGAACGGGCTAAAAGGATCAGAAAGAATAAATTACTCCAGAGGATATTTTGCTTAGGGAAGAAGAAAGCCATCATCTCCCCTGTCCTATTTGTATTGTGAAAGAAACCTTGGGAATGAGGGAGATGTCAAGACCAGGGTGTTCCCACTGAAATTGAGCTTGGAGAGATTTGTAAAGATCATCTGGGTAGAATTTACTCCCTCTCAATACTAGCTCGGTAGATTTTTTTTCTCTAGTGAATATTAATTGGTGAAAGTAGGATTTCAATCTGCCTGAATTCAAATAACAAGTTCAGTACAGCTGTATTGAAAGGTTTTAATAATGTTTCCCAGTCACATAAGGGCTCAAGAACCAAAGCTTTTCAGGACTTTTCAGGAATGTTCAGGATACTAGACATGCAAATTAAATTGCATTTTCTGCTTGAGGGAATTGAAACCTGCGCTCTTACTTTCTTGGTGTAAACTAACCAAACAATTTGCCCTCATTCACAATGTGATATAAAGAATATATGTTTATTTTTTCTTCTAATGGAATGCAAGAATATCAATAGGGATTAGAGAGAAAGCTCAAACTAGAATTGTGCTACGAGGCTGGAGATTGGGGTGCTCTGGAAGGATATTGAGCATGTAGGAGAGGAAAGAATTCAGCCAGTTCCAACATGGGTGAGAAATCTGATCCCTGAACCTATGGAGCTAAAGCATGAATTTATCACATCATATTTTATGAAGCTAATGCTTTATTTCTTTGGCTTTTCTTTCAAATACCTTAATGGTTTTGTTTGTGCCAAATTGGAACATTCTGTGTCAGAACATGAGTTTTTTGCTCTTGCCAAAGTAAGAACTTAGAACCTGGTTGGTTTCAATGATATTTTTATTTCTCACTCCTTGTTCTATTTCAGAATTGAAACAAACAAAAACAAACATACAAACAAACAAACAGTAATTAATGTAGAGCTCTGCTGCAGGTTTGCAAGAGTTATTCAGCTTAGAGCCAGAGCTACAGAGTGCTTTTCAATCCTGGAATAAACAGGCACAGCTCCTGTTGGTTTTAAAGTTTATCCTGGTAACTATCCAAGGCTGCATTTAAGCCATGGAATAGAAAATCATAGAATAATAAAATCATAAATGTAACTGAAGACGAACTAACAAAAGGTTTAGACAACCATTAAGCAATGCACCTTTAATGATCCAGACACAATAAACCCAGTGTGGCTAAAAGTATCAAGGGTTCTTTTTGCCCTTGTCTGACTTTCAATGTATTTCTACCTCATATTACTGATAAACCCTGGAAATAAAGGGAATGTTCCTTCTACATGTATCCTTCACATCTCAGTTCAGATACATGCTGTACCTTAGGCTGTGTCAGGATCTACCGTGCTTCCCTCTGATCTATTCATTCCTTTCAGTCTTTAATGTGCAAGATCCTCTCTTATTGCCATGGGGATAGCCATTAAGTTAGAAAACTGTTTATTTCATTTCAGGCACTTACATGGTAACAGTAGACTCAGGTTCATTCCAGTTTTTTATTCCTGGTAAGGATAAAAACAAATCCTTCATTTTAAAATATGTTTTGAATTTCAAGTTGTACGTTTGATTTTGTTTGCTTCCACCAGCCTCTAGCAATGATTCTCAGAAAAAATAATTTTTCTTTTTCAGTACCATAAATTTGAAAAAGAAAGATATATTCTCCTTTTTCCACTTCAGTTGTTTTCAAATCTGTACAAGATTTAAAAAGTCTCTTCAGACCTCCATAGCTACCAGACATGATCCCTTGCCAGACCAATCAGATTTACTGTGAAATAAAGTTTCCTGTCATATTAAGGTACAGCTGTCATATTAAACCTCAGTGTTGTAAACAAGCATTTGCTGGCAGCAGATCATAAACAGAACTATAATCTATGTACCTCAATTTTCCACATGTCTGGCCAAGAAAGGTATCTCTCCATGACATCATTCCATCTCATCAATTTCCCTGTCTCCTCAGCCTTGCAATGCTTCCATCCTCTCTTTTATTTCTTCTGCATTCACTTCTCTTGCATCCCTGTGAACCATTTCTCTGTGCCATTTTGGTTACTGTGTGTAGCCCAGTGGTGATTCATGGAAATGTCTGTAGACTCCTTGTCTATTTATTCTACCAGCCATATCCTGTTATTTGTCTGTCTCTCAACTGTTCCTGTAACTAGACACCTTCTGCTTTACTTAAAAAATGCTTTTCTTGCTTAGGATTTTCACTCGTGAACAGGCAACCATAGTGCTGGTTTGGTGTTTTTCCTAGTTTTCTGTGCTCTACTAACCATAAGAATGCTACCTCTTTGGCAGGTTAGTGGAATGGAACCATCTACATTCTTACTTCTGCAGTGGAAACTGAATTGGCCTTTTCTTACTTTGGCTATGAGTTGTTGGCCCACTTCTCTTGCTTCAGGGACCCTAATACTGACAGAGGCCAAAGGAGTGTCCCTGTAAGCCCTGTCTCCTAATCACTGTATGGTGTCTTCAGTGCACCCTGCAAATGGGTTTCCTTTATCTGTACATCTTGTCTATCAAAGAAATTAAAGTATTCCCCACTCATGTATATTTAAAACTGAATGATTTTTTTCCTTTGTCTCTAAAGAAAGGACAGAAGTAAAGGAGCAAAGAATGAAAAGACAGAGGGAAAGCAAAGACAAAAGTTAATTTCTGAGTATTTTCCTTCTTCTCTCATAACATTTCCTATTTCTTTTTCGAGAGAATTGTTAACTAGAATACCAATTGCATAGATCTGAGGGAGAAAAGGCATGTATTCTGCACTCTACTCTCTCTGAGAATACTGAGGCTCTCATTAGAGATGACATTCATAGGATAAAAGACCTTAATGACATGTCTCAGTAACACCGTTCTTAGCATTTTTGCTACTAGTATTTTTAAATGATAAATCATATTAGGATCAAGTATATTTTTTTTCCTGTTCTATTGATGCCTGAAGTGGCCACCTAAAAACAGAGACTAGACAAGAATATGGGAGTAAAGGTAGGTATTTATTTGAAGAGCCTTCAAAGGTACACCCTGAGCAGGGCAAAATCTACACCCAAGATGGACCCTGAGTCACGAGTTCTTCACATTTTTATAAGTTTGGTTAATTTGCAAATAAGGGTTAATTCTCCAACTAAAGCTCCAGTTAATGATGTAATTTCCCCAAGTTTACCCTCTTCCCAAGATGCTGGTTTATACATTTTGGGCCTAGGACAATTCGGGTGTCCTTGGAGAGCAAGCTTGGAGAGGCTTTTTATGTCTAGCATGAGAAAGCAGCTAACAGGCTACAAGAATCTTCAGAGTTACACACTAGTCAGTACAGGATTTGAAAATATGAAAGTTAAAACGTAAGGCATCACTATTAGCCTTGGCAGATATTTTCTTCCTATGTTGTTATCTGTGCTTTCAAAGAACCACAGACATCTCATCCTTGTGATACAATTTTCTTCGGCCTTGAGGTTAACATTCTACTGCACAAAGACTTCTGAATTTAAAATAGCAAAGAAAGATTCTATGCCCTTCCTATACCAACTGCACCTGTCAGTCAGGGAGCACAGCTCCAAAGAAACAAGGAACCTGATACTTCCGTCCCTCACAATCCTGCTTCAAAAACTATGTGCTCTGGTAAGGACTTCAGCATCAGTTAGGGTCTAGAGTGCAGCCAGAACTCACAGTTCCTGTAGCCTTCCCTTCCAGGTCTCCTGCAAAGACAGTCCCACTAAAACACAGCACCTATTCTCACTTGCAGCTTTAGGCTCTGACAGCAAAAGGTGTCTGAAAGGAAAACATTTATTATGAGTGAAACCCATGTTACCAGGGGCAAAGCAGGAACTCTCAAAGAAATCTTAAGGTTTCAGTATTAGCACTGAGACTGTTTGGCAGTTAAAGAGTCTAAGATCTTCTCATCTTTATAGTTAGGCTGTCAGACACAATCATGTTCATGATCAAGAACTCCTATCCTACAAGTCCACTGTTTTTTAAATGCTCCAAAAGCTGTTAGTCTTATTCAAAAATATTCCACTGTTTGTTAAATGCTCCAAAAGCTGTTAGTCTTATTCAAAAATATTCAAGGCTGACAATTATCATAATTTTCCCCATGGAGATTATAATGATATCAAAATATATTAGTATATGTTTTGATATACAAAAATTCAGATAGTAAGAAGACATAAAAGACACATCCGTTTTGACTGAATTCACCATACACGAGAGAAAGTTTTCAGCATCAAGGCTGCAAATGTCTTGTTACAAAACGGAGAAGTCAAAGGTATTTCTGGCACAGAGCTCAGTGACATTGCAGTTGTAAGCCACTAGGCCTGGCATAAACTTTTGTGGAGCTTCTAAATGTCTTAAAATCAAAAATCTCATCTTCTAAAGTAATTTTTGACTTTTTGGGTAGGATTCACATAGTCTTATTTTTTGCCTAAGGTGCTATTAAAATAAAGTGTTGCACCCCAATATCAGTCTGTGAAATTTGAAAGGTGGTAAGGATGGATTTGACCCCACAAAAGCTAAGCAAGACCTAAAATTCAGGCCACCTACTACTATAATTTCTGTGTTTTCAATGATTTACACTACACTTCTACACCATAGGCAGGAAGCACTACTCTTCATCTTTCTAAAAGCTATGATCAGTTAGACACTATTAATTATGCTTGTAATCCCTCCTGAGCAGGTGGATATAGTGGGCTTTTTCTGAGCTTTTCTTCATAACTCTCTGTGGAAAAAGCAAAATAGAGGTATCTGTTGACACAAACTACACTTGCAGGAAGGAGAGAGTGAACCAAAGTCTTTCACAGAACATTTCTTGACATTTTGCTGTTTGAAGGATTAAGGTCTTATGACCTCCCCACTTAAAAGAATTTCCTATGCTCACATAAGATGTTATTTTCCTTTCATTGGGCTTTGCAGTAAAGATATGCAAGTCCTTGTCTAACCGTCATTCGGGAATACTTATTCTGTCTGGATGCAGCACCTGAGACACCAAAATAAATCAGTGCCAAATTTCTTACTGCTTCTTCATCAAAAGCCCAAACCAAGTAATAAACACAATGCAGGACGTACCTATTAAATGTCCATCATTCTCTCAAAAAAGAAGGGAGGAATATGTGCTTTTTCTATGCTCTTCCTCTTCTCTTTGCTTGTTGTAGTGTTAAGTCTGGAAGAACAAGTGCAGAAATGGATCCTGGTCATTCCTAGTGCCCTAAGATGGTGCTACAGAAAGACATCATATGCTGCAACTGTTAGGCTCTGAAAATTCCAGGATGCTAGACTTTTTTTTCTTTTTTTTTTCCCAGTAATATCAGTACAGTAGGATAATAAGAGTAAACTCCTCCTTTTCAAAGACACCCTCTGGCCAGTTAATAAATGATGCTCTCTAAGAAAATCTTGCTTGTTCAATTTACATTCACTTGGCTGCCTGAAGACAACTCCCTTCTGTAGCCTGCATTTAGCATAGGAAAGTCTCATACTGTTCTCCTACTGATCTTGCATCTCAGACACCAAAACACAGTATTGATGTCTGCCTGTTTGATAGCAGAATGTGTGCAGGGAATGGGGGAAACGGCCTGCAAACAAACAAAAACACTCATTAAACTGTCTTGTAAACTAAGAGAACTATCTGAGTCTCAATACTAAGCATGCAGCAAAAGAGAAGAATGAATAAATGGCATGTTTGCTGGGTTACAAAAAGAAAACTATTCACTGAAAGGGTGGAAACATGAGTACCAGGATGCATACTGCCCTTTTTTAATATCTACATTGGATTATGGACTCCAGCTCGAGGCTAAGCGGACTGAAGGAGGGATAACCATTCTTCATTTCAGGGCCAAGACTGAGTGTGAGCTGGTTCCCTTGCAGCAGCCTTTGCCTTGGTCTCCCTGTCCAGGCAGACATTTGCTCTCTGCACAGACCCAAATCCCAAATTAAGATATACAACAAGACTGAAGGTACAGGTCAAACTTAAAGCCTGAAGGCATTGTTCTAAATTATTGCAGGCATATGACAGGCACTGCTGAAAAACACCATTCCAGCAATACAAAACATCACCACTTTCTATCATTTGTATAAAACCAATTATTTTTTCATATGTCAACTAAAGGATGATGTACACATTCACTGCAAATGTCTCACAGATTTACTCAAGGACCAAAAATCCTGTGCTGTTTTCTGCACACCTAAGTTTAGAATAATGAATATAAGGTGAGGAGAAGTCAAACAGGAGTTTTCCACAAACACAAGTAAACCAGTGCAAGCAAAAAAAAAAAAAAACCAAAACCAAAAAGCACAAACAAAATAGCTGCTTAAAAAAAAAAAAGACCCACACACGGAAGAATAACTAAATGAACTGGCAGAACTGATGCTTTTTATATGATTTCATCATGAAAATCATCAGATTTAAATGTATGTCTTTGACATTACATTAGTAGATAATTGCAAATATGGCTGAGAAATCTGGAAAATTACTTACACAGCTAAGGAAAAAAACATTCAGTGATTCTGTGATCTTGCAAGCCAGCCCTTCATTGTAGTGAGTTCCAACTTCTCGCCCCGGCCTTCAGAGCCTGGCACTTCTGAAGGCTGGTCCTGCTAGTAAAGACTAAAGAAAAGAAGGTTTTCAATACCTTAGTCTTTTCCATGTCCCATGTCACCAGGACAATTTCCCCTTTCAACAGCTTCCCTACGCATTTTCCCTACTCTTCCTTTCGTCACCTGTGTACTAATAAGAAGCCCATCTTTTGCCTTGGATATCCCACACCAGATTCCACTCCATCTGGGCTTTGTCATTCTTAACCCCATCCCTGCATGTACAGTGTTTCTATATTCCTTCTGGGCCACCTCTCCATGTTTCCACTTCTGTAGGCTTCCCTTTGTGTTTGAGTTTTGCCAGAAACTCCTTGTTTAACCACAGACGTCTCCTCACGTTTGCCTTTCTGCTTTGGTATAGACTGCCCTTGAGCTTAGAGGTGGTGATCCTTGAATACCAACCAGCTTTCTTGAACTCCTCTTTCCTCCTTATCCCAGAGGATTCTTTCAAGCAGATCCCTGAAGAGGTCAAAGTCTGCTTTTTATTTTCTGTTGAAACCCTCAAATGTCCTTATATCCTCCCATTTGCCATTTAGATTTGCAAAGAAAATAGACAAAAAAAGCAGAAGAGAATCAAAGATATGTCCTAAGTTCATGTCCCTCTATTTAGGAACAAGATATCAAAATAAAGCCATGCCATTAACATGAAACCACATACATCAGATTTCACAGACTTTCACCTTATCTGTAATCAGATGTCTTAGTACACACAGTGAAATTAATTCTAAATTCTTGACATGAAATTACTAAGTCATTTAATGATTGTATCATATATGCACCTAGAAGCATCATATAAATACATCATGAGATATATAATATATAACATATAATACATAATACACACAACAATATTTGTACACGCACAATTATGAAAATGAAACCATTTTAAAAATTGTCAGTTGTTAAAAAAAAGGGTATGTACCATTTCTTTTTCTGTTTGAAGGTAGTATTTAGAACAAGATAAGTTTATGCCAGCTTACATTATTCTTCTAAAATTCCATATCTAGCACTGGAAGAACAGATTGACAAAAACAGTAACTCGTATTTTAAAACCAGAACCACCATACTGAAAAAAAACATAAAAAATATCTGGTGTATAAAGTCTAGGCAGGACTGGCATATTTAAGTCTATTGAGAAACACTACAGAATGCTTTAGAATGGTCATTATGTAAAAAGGAGTCTGATGAATAGAATAGAATAGAATAGAATAGATCCTTATGTAAATAAATGCATTTGGAAAACATTTTCTAAAATAATTTTTTTCAGTTCTTTACTGGAATTCATGCTGAAAACATTGTACTCATTCACTAGCTAAAACAGGAACTAGATGCAGAAAATTGAAATTGATGTGCCTGTAGAGTGTAACTCACTCTCCATGCTGAAAATTAACTATTTTCTGTATCACTGTTGCTATTACCTAACAGGTGCCAAGAAGAGATATCCAGGTATTTCTAAAGATAAAGCCTAAATGAAAACTGAATTTTAGGACAGAATTGAAGAATGGTCAAGGCTGGAAGGGACGTCTGGAAGTCATCTGGTCCAATCCAGTCCCTTGTTCAAGCAGGGCTACTTGTAGCAGGTTTCCCAGGACAATGTCCAGATGGCTTTTGAATATCTTCAAGGAAAGAGACTCCAAAATCTGGCTGGGCTACTTCATATTCTCTGTTTGTGATTATGAGATGAGTAGAAAAGGTATTTGCAATGATAGTCTAAAGTGATGCATTCTTAATCATGTTTTAATGTACCCAAAAAAAGTTAGTAAGCAAAACAAGGCCACACGACAAACTAAGATACTATAGCCAGTAGCAGATCTATTACTAGAGCTGTCAGAGTGTATTTCTCGTAAGACATTACTTCACACATATGGAATTATAGAGCAACTTAACAGAGCAGGTTGGCAGAATGAGTCACAATAGATGATAGACAATGAAAGCCCAACGTAACTGCAGGTATATGTCTGGCCCCATTTCTTGCAGTCACTGTATGCTGATACCAGAGTTTTTACACCCCTATTGCCTAATAAAGCTAAGTCTCATGACTCTCAAGAACAATCTATGCAGTGGCATACACTTGGATCTGAAGAGAGCTTGTATCAAGAATTAAATCCTCTAAATATTTTGACCAGTGATTTAGAGATAATTCAGGTGAGCTAAGTGGCAAGTTCCTGTTGCATTGCACCGTGGGTCCATCCTCAACAAGGACAGGGACTTGGCACCACCCAGAGCTCCTGCATTTGCCCCCAGCACAAAGATGTGAGAAGAGTGGGGACCAGTGCATGCATAAACCTAGCTCTGCCGAGAGGATGCAAATGCTGAGAGGAGAGCTAGGGATCACAAAAATCCTGCTGGATCTGCTAGTTTGAACCTCTACTCCAGGATATAGCATTATTTTCTTCTAAGGTTTCGCGCTGATCCTCACACTTCATGACTGCTGGGTTATTTGAGCAGCCCTCTGCATCCTGATTTCCAACCCTGTTCCTCTCTTGTACCTTATATGGGTGCTCTGGGCCTGAGGCCAATATTGGCTTTGTTTTGGTTTTGAAGATCAAAAACCATGCTTGGTGGAACAATTGGGACTTCTTCTGTCAATACATTGCCTGCCACTCCAAATAAAAATTAGAGAGAACAGGGTGCCCAAGAGCTGTTTCAGGCCCTGGGTCAAAATGCTTTGTGCTTCTCACACTTCTCAGCAGCTCTGACAGAATCTTATCAGAAGTCCCCCGGGCAGCAAATTGTTGTGATTACAGGTGGCTTTAATACAACCAAATTGAGAAAATGTTTTAATATGCAGTTGTTATGTGCCACCAACTTATGTGCTTAAGGTTTCTCCGCTACATAATCCCCTTCTCTTTAGCTCTGACTGGCATCTGTTGTAAATTTGCTTTTCTTAAGTAACATTCCATTAAAGGAAATTCTTGGCAGAAGTGTGCACCTGAATTATCCTGATGTAATTCTATATTTGATTGTCCAGAAACCAGAAGTAAGTTTGACTATATCTGCTTGGGATAGTCATCATTACTGTATTTCACCTCTTCTCTGCAAATATTTTTATGTGTGTTCCTGCAAGGATGAGAAAAAATTCTGTAGAATTCATTAGGTCATTGTACTTGGCTGTGCAAAGAGCAATGTAGAAATGTAAGAAGATTAGAGTTTGGAAGAGATGACTTTTCAACAGAAAAAGCAAATCCCACCTAAGAATCACAACTACACTTAACAGCTAAATACTTTCTTAAATGTGGTTCTTGGTAATTCTGGCAGAACATATGTTTCATTTCTCCAGAATCAACAGAGGCTTTTACCTATGTCTTAAAAAATGCTTATTATGCTCACAAAGGAACTAATATTAAAGGATCTGAGAAAACATTGCTTTATCCTGGTGGGAAAAATGTTCCTCTGTGGTAATTTAGGAAAAAGAATCAAGCTTTTATGAGTCCTAATTCTTCTTGACAATAGGACTTGATGTGCTGCAGTTTCTAACAATGGATTGCAACAGCCTGCTAATTTAGAGATAGGTTAATCAACTGCAGTAGCCTCTCCCAAGCTTTCCAAGGTAGGACAGGAAACACTAAACCAAGTTAGAAAGATAATATGACAGATGTAGGAAACAGAGATAAACAAAGGTCACTACGAGGCTGCCTCTCCTTGGGAAGTCTCTAGTATCTAGCTGAATATTACTTCAAAAAGCTGGTCCCAGCAAAGGTGTTTTGCTCTGCTCTTAACTGCTGTTTTTTAAAACTAGGATGCTGTGGCTGAAGCAGAGAGGTTCATTGAGCCCAAAAATAGTTCATTAATTCTTCCCTTATCTTTGATAGTCTCTTGTTCTGTTTATGGTAAATAAATAATACACATACTCATTTCAGGGTCCGCATTATGATTCTCATTACACACTGGTCTTGGTTTGTGGCTCAGTGGCTGATCAGCATTGATCTTTATTTCAGTCCCAGAATAAAGAAAATGGCATCCTCACCCTTCTACTCTCTCTCCCACAGCTGAGGAATAAAACAGCAGCAGCCACGTTAGCTACAGGCACAGCATGATGCTCTCTGCCACAATCTATTCACTCCAGATCTTTCAAAGCTTTATAGTGTTTTCTCTAGGTATTGATGTGCTTGGTGCCAGGGACCACCTCTTTGTTCTCTTTCTGTACAGCATCTGGCTGATGGGCCCCCCCATCCAGGACCAGATCTCACAGGTTTTATAGAGATGCTGTAATAACAACTACAGCAGTTAAGACTAAATGCCACCAAGTCTCTGGGTTTGCTGCAACCAAGAGCACAGAGATGTTTGATTTCTCTCCTGGAAACGGTCAAGAAAACAAGTTGCTTAGCAAGAATTATTAGGAAATATGTCAATTTTTCTTAAATTAACAATCAAGCCTAACTTTCACATTCCTTAGTTGCCCAAAGTTACCCGAAAGACACAGCAGGAACATTTCTTTCTCTCCTTAGAACTGGTGCCAGTCATTATCACTGGGATGTCCTGATTGATATCTTCCATCAGCAATCTAAACACAATCACCTTCCACCTTCAGTAGCTTCTCTCTTCTGTAGCCCTAAGACATTTTAGCATTTTCAAAATACTAAGGACCACAGAAATCTGAGGTATATCAAGCCTGTATATAATTTCCAGTCTCTTAAAAATAGAAGAATATCAGAATAAATTTCTTCGCTGAATTCTATAAAAAGAAACATCAAAACCAGAACCAAAGGAATATAAATAAATGTTAACATCCAAATTAAACAATTTAAAATTTGGAATAATGGAATGTGATGGGTCCTAGTCAGCATTTTCAAATGAATTTACTTATCACAGTAGTAACCTCCCAGAAAAATCAAAAGGCTTCTAAAATAAAAAGGGCAGGTCTTATTAAGATATAAATTAGAATTGTAGGATCATTTAGGTTGGAAAATTCCATTAAGATCATCAAGTTCAACCATTAATATAACACTGTCAAGTCCATCACTAAATTAATAAAGAGAAAACACTCGAATTGACTGGACAACATGAAACCAAAGTGAAAGGGTTTATAAACAAAACTCTCTTGCACTCATTGTACTGTCATTTTCTGGAGTGCTTTCATCCAGCTCTAAAGCTTTCTTCTTGGACTCATACTGTGCCTGTTCCTTTTGGCTTTCCAGGAGGACTTCCCTCTCACCTCCATGGATGATGGCTGTGTGCCAGCTGCCTGCTCTTTGTGCAGCCCCAGAGCAGAGGATGTCCTGCTCAACGTGATGCTTCTCCAGCTCCTCTGCTGGCTTTTCAGCAGCCACCCTCTGGGGCTGTGGGCAGGAACTGGCCCTGCTCCTCTTGCAGGTACCAGCCACCCTCACCCACTCCTCTGCAGTCAGCCGGATGGAGAGCAAACCAACCCGAAGTGTCGCCAGAACCCACATGAAGGCGTTAACATATACAAAGCACAGAGACTACAAATCTGCTTTGCATATCTCCCAGATTCCTGGTCTGATGCCAGCTGAGATCTGAAATTGCTTGTACTGCATGTATGGTCATTTAGGATACTGCTTCCAAAATTATTTTTGGCATAGGGGCGTGGAAGGTGGAGGAGCAGTATTTGAAAGAAGAAATAATCCTTTCCTTGAAGGGGTTAGTTTTGGCTATAAGGATTTATTACTATAAAGCATACCTCTGTCATACCCTCTCCAAGAAAACCCCACCTCAATCATTCCAGATAATTGTAGGAATAACTAACTAGCTAAATAAATAAATACCCTGTGAACAGAAATCTTGGCTGTGTTTTCACTTTTGCTCTGCACTTCCAGGATCTTGGTGTGAAATCCAGCACCTGAGAGCACAGCACAGCTCTGTGAGACCCCAGCAAGACCCTGTGTGAAGCACAAGCTCCTGCCCATCTGCAGGGGTAACACAGGCACTGTTGGTGGGTCTCTAACAAATCAGCTGAGAAAAATTCAATATAAAGTTCAGGTTAGAAGTATTCTCCAGCATAACCTGTTCCCCTTGTACCCAGCAGCTACATACATCTCCTGGTAGAGCCCAGAGACTGAGCTTCCCAAGCGTGTGGATTTGTTTGCTCTCAGGTTGCTAGGAGACCTACTATTTCCCAGCTATACCCTCTCAGATAAAAGGAGATTACTACTTCCACATTTCAAAAATAAAAGAATATTTTTTGTCTTTTTTCCAGGGATCATGATCGTTCCTACAGCATCAGACCCTCTGGGTGACAAAGTTACAGACTACCGCTAGCCTGGTTTTGCACTCAGCTAGTGTTTGGGTGGGAACTACCCACATAGGCATCACCTGACCTGGACATACCCACACCTGAAAATCCCAGGGCAGGAATAGGAAAAATCATGGAGGTTAGCTACTCCCCAGAAGGAACTGCTGTTGCACTTGCATTTCTTGCACTACAAGTTTGAATTTGTGGGCCAAAAGGCTACCTAAATCTTGTTTCAAGTTTCTAGGGAAAAAAAAAAAGGAAAAGACATGGCCTTAGATTTCCAGTGACTCTGATGAGCAGGTCAGCAAGCCCAGAAGAACCGGATCAGTAAGAAACTTAGTTTCTGCTTAAACCTCCTGGGAGAATAGTCCCTCTGAAATAGAAACTACTCAAGTGTTCGAAAAAGGGCATGTGCTTATTTAACTCACCAAATCAATGAGATTAGAGCCACAGATTAGCTGGAAGGGAAAGCAGAGGTTCTTTACACCGTATCTTGTTATTTCAAAATGAAAGAAAACATTTTCTGCATACCAAATTTGATCTGCACATTTCATTTAGTATTTATCTTGAGGATAAGTTTATATTAAACTGTTCACATAAATCCTTTTGCTCTGGATTTTTCAAATTTTGTCACATTTGGGACTGTATTTTGTCACTGCTTATTTAATAACCAGTACTTAATCAAATTCTGCTGATCTTATTACCCAGGTTTTTTAACAGACAGTACACAGTAATCTGGCACATTGCTAAATAAAGTTAATGGTTAATCTGAATGCCTAATACTGATCAAGTATCTTTTCCCTTAGAAATAAAGATGTTACAGAATGGACATATTCCAATTTAATTGTAGACATTAATTGGAGAACAAGCTAAATCGCAATTTTAAGCAGGAGTAACTAAAATTTTTTTTCTTTGTTATATTTTTCTTTCAAGAAAGGCCTATAATATTCATTAGGTTGGGTGTTTTCGAGCAGCAGAAATTTCAAAGTCATCATTTTAAAAATAAAATATTTTCCATTCTCACATAAGGCAAAATTACCTGACAATGAACCACAAATATCTTGTTTGGACTCATATATTTTGAGATCCTAAATCTGACTTCTAAGCTTTGTCGTTTGTATATATTTCCATTCCTACTTTACTGTAATTTGTATTGAATACTTCAAAAGAGATTTTTGTAATAGTGATCCACTTTTTCTCTGCAAGTTCACACCTCCAAAAAAGGACAATTAGTGTGAGTTGGTTAACTGTTCTCCTTTCTCTTCATTACTTGTTCTTTCTTTTCTTCATACATTCAGTTATGGAGAATTGGCTTAGATGTTTCCTTTCTGTAACTTTCTTTTATGAGTAAAAAACAGATTTCTCTCCTTGGGACTATATGGTATGGCTTTGTTCTGTTTGCTACTTCATGCCAGCTTCAACAATGCATATTGATAACTAGCAATTCGAAGAGTCACTCCAAGAGAAACAGACTGGAATTTGAGTAGTATCAGTGAAAGCCACAATTAAAAAAAAAAAAAAAAAAAAAAAAAAAAAAAACCCAAAAAAAAAAAAAAAAAAATAAAAAAAAAACCAAAAAAACCCAAAAAAAAAAAAAAAAAAAACCAAACAAACAAACAAAAAAAAAACCACAAAAAAACCCAAAAAACCCCCCAAAAAACACTTGAGCTCTTTAGCTTGTGCTTAGGTACCAGAATACTAGTTTTGCTGTGATTTTCAAAGGGCTGAGATATCCTTATTGAAAAAGGTTTTCTTAATACTTTTGAGAGGGAAAGGGACAGAGCAGCTCACACCACTGATTACACTATTATCTTGCATGTCATTACGCTGTCATTTTCTTGCATGTCCATATTTTCAGTAAAACTAAAAACTGCTATTAAGGAAATCAATTCCTTAAACCAAAGTGAAAGGTATGAAAAATCTGAACTTTATCTGATCATTTCAGCTTACTCACACTAAAGCCTGAAAGAAAAAACTCCCACATACTAACATTATGATTAGAAAAAGCATAGGATGAAGATGACTTAGTTAAACTCCTGGCTGATTAGACTGTGCCATATTTAAAATCTTTCAGTGTTAATGGTCTGAAACATAAGGTCATAAAGGGCATTTACCATGGAGAGAGGGAAAGAGGAATATAAAGTCTCTATTGTACTTATTCTTGAATAAATTTGTTCTCTCTGCCTACTTTTCTGATGCGTAGAGAAAACCTTAAAGAAGCATGTAACCAAAAATATCTTACTGATCGGGGCTGACAGTAGCAGCAAGCTTTCTATCATTAAACTTTAGAAGAAGAGGTTTAGGCCATTCCTCTGGCAGTGGAAAAACCTTCAAAACTGTTTTGGTGCTGTCAGTACCAATGTACTTAACAGAGATCTCATTTGCTTGCTTTTCCTCCTCACAGAACGAGTTAGCTTGAGTGCTGTAAACATGGTTCATTGCCTCTGTCACAGACAGACACACTTGGGAAATACATGCTTCAAACTCCCCAAAACCAACACATCCATGTTCCTTACCCACTTGCTTTGTTATAAGCACATCATCCATTGAAGAGTACTGTAAGTCAAAGACTTTGGTAGTAAATTAACATAAGACCTTTCAATCAGAACGGTTATTTAAGCCTGAGATATGGGTGTGAACTGTGTCTCATCCTCTTCTTCAAGGCAGCTTTTCTACAACAAGCTGAATTTGGATTGTATAGAAATCTTTCTGGCACCACTAGGTTTTTTCAGAGATTAAAGATTTGTTAGAATGCATTCTTTCCATCCCTATGTGATCATGTGTATATTGGCCAATATTTTTAAACGTGGAGTCTTTGAGCTGAACACTTTTGAATATCTGTAAGTACTAAATACATGCTCTGACTTTCAGATATGCTCAGCAACCAAATTCACAGATCCCATAAAATTGCAGTTTCTTTTTTTGCCATAAGTAACTAAATACCAGAAAATAGCTGTAAGAGAGCAGAATTCAGTACAGGCACATTTTTTTTAAATTTCCAACTTGGCAGTAAATGGTTACTTTGTGTGTCATCCTGTTACTCTTAAACAGTTCTTCCAGACCTGACTGTATTGAAAAGGGTAAGATAAATTTTGTTGAACAGAGCTGTACAAAACCAATCAACAAAAGAACCTTGATTTTAAATACTTGGCAAAACAACCAAACAAAAAAGAAATCCATTTAATTAGGTTTCTCTAAATTTCTCATTGTATTTTAGCTCAACATCTGTGTTTTCAATCATGAGCTCCTAAGAGCACAGACCTCTAGCACTTCAGGGAATGATGTTAAAAATCAGACAAATCTAAGCCAGCTGAACCTATGCGAAATATTCCTATTATTGAAAAAACCTTTGGTCTAACTATTCAATCCTCCAAAAGCAATATATTTTTGGAAGTTCCAACTGGTTTTTGTAGCCATTAATTATACAAAATTAACATTTTTCACCAATCCCCCACCATACATATACACCAAGTAATAAGCAGAAGTTTAGAAGCTGACTCAGAGTTATGGTTTCTCTGTAGAGCCCCATTGCACTCCTTGTCTCTGTCCTTTGACCCAGCTCCATCCCCTTATACCTCCAAGTTTCTCTCACATATGCTACCTTCTTATATTTATTATCATATTGCCTAGTGTATTTTCTGTTTTCTTTGCAAGTCACATAATCTCTAAAGGGGCAAGGGGCAGAATGAAGAGGGACTGGCTTGAAAGCACATGCTTTGACAGCCAGCCAGGAGGCCAAAGGCAGAGAGTAAGTGTTGAGCTCAGTCATCAGCCTTACCTTAAACCGAACAACAATGGGGGCCATTCTTCACTCTCCACTGATCAGGTTTCTATAAAAACTGTAGGAGTTTAATATCCTCTAGACATCTAGCTTTCTGTGAGAGTTTACTGGAGAGTGAATTAAGCAGGTCATCTCTAATCCTCTGGCATAAAAGTCTCCTCACTGTGGGTTACAGTTCACTGTACACTGGAGAGAAAACACCCTTCTGTCTCTCCTGAGGTTCGTTATTCTGTTCCATTCCTTGCTTCCCTACTTTGCTGTCCTGCTCTTTACTCTTCTCTGCTGTACTCTTGAGCAGTGATGGGATTGTTTCTGGAGTTCACTTTGTGGATTAACTCATAAATACTGCCTCTTTCTTTCCCTATGCCATGAGAGAAAATGGGATGTGGTTTAAAGCCAAAGGAGTATAAACCACATGCAATTAAAAACAGTGAACTAATTTGATGAGGGGCAGGGGGAGCAAAAGTGAGTGTGGAGATAGGAACCTAGGACCTGAAGTAGTTTATGGTAAGTTTCAGTCCCATTCTTAAGACAGTCTTTAAAGTGTTTCATAATTGATGTATATATGCCAAATGACACCATAGAAAATGATTATCTGGAACTTCAAAATCATTCCTGTGCACGTACTTCAGTGTAAGTCAAAGGTACTACTCACGGACATGAGTTTGCTAGCATACAGGGTATTAGAAGTATCAAAAGCATTATAGTGGAGAATTAATGCCCAGTTGAGTAGACATCTATTGCAATCCAGACCCTAAATCTAAAGACCCTAATCCAGACCCTAAGAATCTAAAATATTCAGTTTTCATTTCCCCACTAAGACTTTGTCAACTGCACCACCTTAGTCTTTTAAGATAAAGACTTCTTAAATTGACATCTTTAAAGGATGTTGTAAAGATATGCAGGATTGTTCATAAAAGAATGTTAATGCCTGCACATTATGAAGAGATGAAGGTATTTTTGAAGGACATTTAAAACATAACAAAGCAAGAAACAGATAAAACAAGAATTGGAGATGTTCTAATTAAGCCTAAACGAAGAGAAATCTGCATATTCCATTGCTTGCTCATCTTTAAGTGTTAGAGGTGAAAAAAATTCTTATTAGACTTCACAGGCCTGGAGAGCATGGTGCTGACTCTGGTTTCAGTAAACCTATCCATCTTCTCCAGTGTTGTTCTGGGGCTAGCAATTTCCAATGATTTTAATTAGTTCTTGTTAGTTTTTCTTTTTTAGTTTTGGAGGATTTTTTTGAAGTTGTATAGAAAAGTTCTAAACATCTATTTTTTTTTTTTATCGAAGTGGCAAGATTCCTCTAGAGACCAATAGCTAACATTCCAGCAGGAGAACAGAACAGTGGAGTTTCTGAGGTGGAAAAGGAGCAGCGCTGCAGGCTCTGCTAAGCCTGGGACAGCACACGCTGGAGCCCAAGGGCAGGTGGAAACCATGGCTCCATGCGGCCCTGCCCCATCAAAACCGGGTCCTGCAGTCAGGTGCACTTGTAGATGTGGGCAGTGGAGGTGTCCCCATGTCACCATGTCCGCCCCCAGGACAGGGCGGGCGTAGCACTGCGTCCCTGACATCCCTGCACCGGGGGTTCCTCAAGAGAGGCCCCTCAGGACAGGGCGCCACATGCCAAGTCCCTCGACAGTGAGCACCTGCACATGGCTGATAGGCACAGGCACCTCGCACACCTGAGGCACATCTCTGCCCCTTCCAGGTGTTTGGAGCCAAACGAGTAAGAACACCATAAATTAGCTTTCCTGAGGTAAGCGGCTTCATGTTGCCATAGCAACCAGAGACTTCTGCAGGCATTCCCCAGGGCATCTGCTGACCCTCAGCCCCCAGCAGTGGCCGTAACAGCCTCACCCAGCATCTACGCTTTTATGGAAATTCATAACAGATGCTGCAAAAATGTAAACCCACAGCACTGCCACCACACATGCTGCCTGGGGAGCACTGGATGACACAATGTCCTGCCAAAAGAAGGATGGTGGTGAGATCTAATTGCTGCAAAACTGAATAAAGCTCACCAGCCTGTGCAGGAGTCAGCAAGTGCCACAGCTTTTATTGGAAAAAATTAATAAAGTGAGGAGATGGGACTGTGATTAATGGGATAACATTTCAGATGCCTCTAAAGCTGGATTTTGGGACCTGGTGTTGTGACTGAAGCAATGCATGGACTCTGCATCAAAGCTCTGGATGAAGGAAGCAGAAAGGAGCTGTGCCTCTCCCAGCTGCCCCACTCCTTGTGTGCCCTCAGGCAAATGCAGACAGTTCAGCTGTGCAATGAGGACAGGACACAGGCAACAACTTATGTGATAAGTTCAGAAAAGGGCAGCCATACAGATTAGCTCATACAATGACCCTGTTTGTCCTACCGTCAGCACTAATATCTCAGGAACTCTATTATTTTAGGTAGCACCATAATATTAATACAAAAATGGCCAACAAGGACTTTTGACATAGAGCATATTTTACATATATGTATAGTTTACTTCCTTGGTTCTTTCTTAACAACCCACCTATTAAAATGAATAAACCAGTGCCTTCCTTCAAGAATGTTCACATTCATCTCAAGTATCCTTCCCATATGCATGATATCCCATCCATCTGCTGGCTAAGTGGCATGGGTGTGGTATATTTTGTAGCCAATGCTTAGCAATATAAATGAGGACATAAGCTAACTACTATGACACTTAGCTAGCAAAATATTTGCCTTATTTTGGCCTGAAAAGACAAAGATCCAAAGCCACATGACACATGCCTGCAGGCACCAGCTCCTGGCTCAGCCACCTCCTCCTTTCCTGACACTGGAGCTCTGCACAGCCCACAGGGATGTGGCTATCTCTTCAGATCTGGCAAGCTGGGATAGTGCTCTCTAGATGCTGGAAGGATGCTTCTAGAAGTATGACTACCATATTAGTTTTTAAACTTACGAAGAAAATTATTTTCTGCATCTTTTCTCTCCTTCTTTTCACATCTGTCTCGATCTTTCATTTCTGGACATTATCACCTCTTCTCAGCCATTTCCCTCTACAATTATGGATTTCTGTCCCTTTGACATGAACTCATACTTCATATTAATTTCATATCCAACATTATTTACTCCTTTGCCCTGGGTATTTGCCTTATTTTTGCACTGACCTTCTTCTCATACTCATCCAATCATTCATTTCTGTGCAATTAAATTATTGGATCATCTCCTGGCCACTAACACTCACTTTTTACATTATCAGACAGGAACTACTCTGTTGTCTTCCACATTGGTCTCTTTACTCCATGTTCAGGAAGTGTTTTCTAAATTCCCAAAATGCCAACAAAAATTTGATAATGGTTAGATTCCTAATGCTGCTAACTATGCCTACCTGTGTTATCCTGCATTTCTCCTCTATCTCTCTGATTTATGCTTGAGCTGCATTTTTTGAGGGATAAGCTGTCCTTTTGGTTTTGTGTTTGAACACTGTCTGTCATGACTGGGTCCTGATAATGATACACTGAGAACCTCAGAAAACAACCTGTAAATTAAATTTCTGTTAAAATTAATACCATGAAACTTTACCAGGGATTAAAACCCAATATTTAATTTTAACATGTCTCTTGGGACATTCTTTTTTATACAGTGTTTAGAAGACAGCAAGGCCTTAAATGAGACTACTACCCTGCTGAGTGGAGGGACCACTAGATGCTCTTGGAGCTACTGGAGGAATAGCTGCTACTCAGGACTATTAGTACTTCACAGAAACACAGAACAGCTGAGACCTCTTTGGAGTGTCTAGTCTACCCACTATGGTCAGAGCAGGGCCAGCTACAGGAGGTTGCTCGGAGTCTTGTCCAGTCAGGTTTTGAATTATTTCCAAGGATGAAGAGTCTACAACTTCCCTGGGCAATCTGCTTAAGTACTCAGTCACCCTCACCACAAGAACAGTTCCCAAATTAATTATCACAGAGATCTAGGCAAATGTACCACTCAGCTCCTGAACCCAGCTGCATTTTTAGCTCATAACCAGATCCACTGGGGGAGACTTCTCCCACTTTGTCCAGAGAGGGTACAAAATTTAAACCTTTTAATGCTGCTCAACTGGTCCAGTACAACTTCCCCAACAGTCCCATATGTGCACCAATTTCCCCCTCGTAAGCTCCAGCAGCACCAGTGATGTGAGTGAGCGATCTGCTACTTATGAAGAACCTGAAACAGGGCACTACCACAGATAACAAAGCACGGCATTGCTGGTGCCAGACACCTGATGTTCCAGCAAAAGAATCAAGACATGCACAAACCAAGTACAAAAATCTCTTCACAAAAGAGCCGGACAGGAGTGCAAGCTTCCTTGGATATTCAAGAGAGGTGATTTTCTTTAAACTGTTTGGTGATATTTGTCCTCATTAAGGAGTATATTTCTTTGAAAAATATCACAAAACATTTGTCAAAATTTTGGTTGTTTTTTTTTTTTTTTTAATCAGGAAAAGAAAAATAGAAATAGAGATCTTTTGTCTCCTTGATACTTACCTGCACAGATACATTCCCTAGCTAAAATATTTTTATGTTTGAGGTATTCCATTTAGACAATGATTAATCATGGAATATTTTGTCCCAACACAGGAAAGGACTTCTGAGCTCTGTATTTGTTTGAAATTTTTTTCATTGTGTGTTAAGTTGCAGTTTTAAACTCCAGAAGTCCAAACAGCATGAGACACAGCCTAGAACAGGAGCTCCTCTGTTTAAAAATCTTTTCTAAAATGCTGATCTTAAATTGTTATTGTTTCTATCCTGGTATTGACAATGTATAACATTAGACTTTAATAAGATGCATTTGGCACTACCTAACTGAACACTGCTAATGACAAATTTTAAAGACAAAGGGTGATAGTTCTCAAATAGAGGTTTAGTCTTCCCTTTTGAAAAAGGAGGGAAAAAAAAGAAAATGTATTGATTACACAGTCATTGTCTTCTTGTTTTCAGTTCCTATTGGGATTTCATATTGTATAGAAACCAAGAATTATGAGTTGTGTTAGCTGGTGTCAGTGTGATCATTTCACTCAAGCATAGATACTTTCATCTCATAGAAAAAAATACAATGAAATGAAGCACGTGTAAACTTCTAGTAGTAGACGAGCTCTCTGTGGATATACTTTTCCGGTTTAGTTCACTCAGGGGAGTGTTTATGTGATAAAAGAGAAGGTTTCTTGCTAGCCTGGGCAATCATGTGAAGCTGTTTTCCTGAGATCTCTGAAGTTTCATAAAGAAAACAGATTGTGGATTTTCAATTCTAAATCATGTCTGTCAGTTGTAGGCTTGCACTTTCACCACTAACTACTCTGCTGACTCATTGGCTGACTCATTCAATGAGTTTTATGCTGTTCAGTATTAATTTAACTAAGGGAGAAGCATGTCATCAAGCATTTGCCATCTTAACGCACGCTCTCTCTCGACTTTGACTTGTAGTTAAATGACAGAAACCAGAATTGGACCAGAAGAGGTAAATCCAGCATTTGCTGCCCCGTAAACTCTGATCCTGTCAAGGAAGGTCACGCACTGGAGCAGCACAGTACTCTTGGCCAGTCCCAAGAGTACTAGATGTGAAATGAAATTGGTCTCAGTTCAAGTTACCACTAGTTACACACTTACCAAGAAGTGAGACGTATAAAAATGGTGTTGAAACCCTTCCAGCGGCTACGCTTCAGACACTTTAACATAAAGTGATGTTTTGAATATTTATGGATAGAATTATAATTGGATGTTTTCCTGAATGGAACTTATTTTTGCATTCTTTTTAAAGATAATGTATAAACAAATAAAATCTGGGAATATACCAAAGACAATAGCTAGATCCCTTGCTGCTTCTGTGTTTCATATTAAATATTTCTGAAATTTTAACTTCATAAAGCACACCCAGTGAAAAACAGACAAAAATTATTTCAACAAATAGTACTGTTTGAACAGATTCTTATCATATAAGGATGGTCATTTAATAATATTTTTTTTAAGATTCCAAATCAAGATGAAATACTGTTACATTATTTACACTACGGCAGCTTTAACCTTCCTTCACCCCAACCTCAGCTATAAAAGGCATCCAAAGAAAACAGGAGCAGCATCCTCCCTCTAATTAAATTAGAGCTGGCCAACACAGAGCTCAAACATTTTTCACAAAACACAGTCAGGGTTTCAGGCTGATTATCTTTCTGCTCCTGCTTTTTGTCAGTTTCATGCCCATAGTCTTTTGGGAGTGGGGGAATACATAAGTATTTGGAGACTTGCTGTCATCTGGCCTCATTTGCTGATATGCTCAAGGGAGCAAAAAACAGCAGCTCACAATGGAGGTGACTGCTCAGATGACACAAGAGTTTGGAAATGGTTAAAGTTAATCCCTAACCTCAGACTCATTCTTAACACATCCAGTGTCCCAGGGACACCAAGTCCACTGTTCTGTATACAGTAGGTCTGAAAAATGGTAACATTTAAGTTCCTACCACTTGGATGGACAAGGAATTCTGGGCTCCACTTTCTCAGACAGTTTACATAGTTTTGAGGTTACACCTCACACATGCTGTTGACAAGGAGGATCTACCAATTACGAATTACTGAGACAAATTAGTTAATTGCCACAAACCCATTTCTCAATTCAAAGTCAGCTCAGGAATAAACCAGGTAATAATCTGCTCCTCATCATAGCTGAGGCATGTATGGAAGTAAAACCCTCAGTTACCCTCAGCCTCTAGTGTGATAAACTCCCTAAGACATTAGGGCACTGAAAGGTTGGAGGGAAACCAACCTAGGAGGTTTCAGGACAGTAGTATGGGATTCAAACAGCAACGCTCTGCCTAAATCCCTTGTTGCAAAACCACATCTTTCAGAATAAGTCAAATGTCCTTTATACAATGTAGACTAAAACTTTTACTTGCAATCATGGATCATATTCCTCGTATACTGCTTGCTTGCTCGAGACCACAAATGTATCACATGGAAGTAGAAGGAAGGAGTTGTAGCCTGTAAGATATCAACCACAAGTTACTCATGATCAGGCACTCAAACCTGGGAGTCTGGATTGATCTTCTTAATTGATGGTGGAGCACTGTAGCAATGAAAAGTCCACAAAGAATTTAATAGTTTGTGCTTAGTGGAAAAATTGGAAGAGGAGTTATAAAACTTGGTTAGGTGTAAACAGAAACACAGCACATTCCAGTATAGCAATCACAATCTATCATTATTGCTTGAATAATACTAGGTCTGGAGAAGATGAATTTGCATTTATGTAATTAGATTTCCACAATGAGCCCAGAGAAGTCAAAATATGATTTTACATACTTGATTCTTCTATTTTCTCCTCTTTGATTGTTTTTACAGAAGAATCTTGTATTTTAGGTAAATTTAGTTACACATGTGAAAAAAGACAACTTCCCTGAGGATGCTTAAAATTATGCATGGAGCTGCACATACAAGAAGCCAAAACAGAACTGAGGGAAGGTCCACAGCTAAATTAACAGAAACTGAGCAGCTGGGGTCAGCCCTCTACAATGCCACAGATGTTGTTTATACCCTGCACCTAATTTTCCCTTAAAAATGGGTAAAATATCACTTCCTTACATCCTGAGAGTCCTCAGGAAGAACAATATACCAAGATACTACTGTAATGAGGCCATCTAAATGATATATAGATAAGAAAAACATCTGCTGCCTTCTGTAACAGTCTTTCCTCTTTTCCCTATCTCCTAGGCAGCAAACTAGGTTGTGTCACAGGCAGAGATATTTAGCTCTATTCTAGCATGTGCAGAACTTTCATCACATTCTGTCTAATCAAAGATTTTATCACTGTATCATAAGCCACACCTGGTTCTTGTATAAGAAAAGCAAAGTTTCTGGCAAAGTGTGTTGTCAAGCTTTGAGAGCATTTGGTTCAAAATAAGTACTCCTTTCCCATCTGGTCTGCAGACATTCACAGTCTCCCTGGCTTCTGCATGGCTGTAAGGTAACTCAAGAGGGAGAGAAAATCAGGTCAACAGTTGTTTTTCCCTCTGCTCGCACTATCAGAGGCACAGTTCAGTCTGACTTCTAGTTCACTTGCAAGGCTTTTACATAAAGCTTTACAGAGTTGTGCTGGTAGATGCTCTCACTTCAATTAATACAGTAGATTGCCTTTATTCATTTAACAAACTTTCTTCCACTTTATAATAAAAATCCCTTGTATGATAAAAGGTGCTATGACAACAGATTTGAGAAAAGGTTTACCAGTCCAAAACCAGAGGTCAGTAGGAGACTTTGGGTGCCTGACAGCTTTGCATGCCTTTACCAAAATTTTCTTGGGAATTTAGATCTTCTGATACTGGGACTCATGTGAAACAGCTTTCAAGTTCCACTACTGCCATACATTTGTAATGTGGTGTAAGCTGTTACATGGTGCCACTGTGTTTCTAAATTTCTCAACATTTCTTAACTTTTAAGTAGTGGACTTTGCCAGCTTAATACCATTTAACATTTTTAACACTGCTTTTTGGTAGTGATTGTATATTACTGTATCAGTACAATGACATGAACTGAAGAAACAGCAAGTTCAAAACAGAAACTCTCTCAAGTGGAATTGTATTGACACTGAGGAAGGTCACCACCAGGACTGGAAATTCACCACACAGTGGTCTGCCACTTGAGATGCACAGGAAGGGAACAGAATAACAGAGCAGCAATAACTTGTTCTTAGAAAACTAGCTCTAGTAAGGATGGGGGTACACTAGCATAGAAATCTGTTAACTGGGGATAGGAAGACTTAGAATCACAGATTATAGTCATCTGGAAGTCAGCATGACCTAGCAGACATGATTTTCCTGACTCTTTTTCATCAGCTATGTTTTTTCTCACCTTTGGCTTCATCCCATGCTCATTCTCTTTTGCCAGCCAGTGTATACCTTTTCATGTCCATCTCAGTATTTTTCTCTGCGAATATAAAGGGGCATGATCAGCTTTGTGGAATAATACATTTAATTATCAAAATGCTAATAGCATCTTTAAACAAAGCAGCTGATGAATGTTTTACCTTTAATAGCATGCATCCAAATAATGCAGACATAGTTTTCTTTTTATGTAGGCTACATAGGGCACGTGTCAACTTCACCTTAAAGATTGTAATAGACTTTGATTTCTGTCTTTTCTGACATTTCAGCCATGATTTCTGCACTTTCAGGCCTAAAAACTGCTAGAATTTGCTCTCCTTTCTGTGTTGTTCTGTTGGACAGCACAGACCAGACTAAACAGAGGTCTTTTCTTACAACAGACAAACTAAATGCTATTTTCTAGTTGCATGAACCTTGATACTTTCTCCTGATCTTCTGTAAAGCCCCAAATCACTTTTTAAACATGAAAAACATGCCATTAGAAAAACTTCTCTTGCTGATATTTTTATCTCCTATATTCTGTCATGCTTTGAAGTCTAAAGAGGCAAGCCACTCTGTACTCCTTAGGTAGCAGTGTGGAAAAAAGGATTTGTGAAGCATTCAGGTGCTTCCCTTGGTTAGGAATTAGCTTCTTTTTTGCTAGGAAGTTGTTAGTTTTAGACTTTTGAAGACTGTTGAGTGACATTCCATTATGTTCATGCTTAAGAATTCTATGGAAAAGCACATTCTATGGAAAAGGGATAGTAAATGTTGCTACAACTAATAGCAAAAGTAAAGAAAATTAAGCTCTAAAAATCTTAGGCAGGCTTCAATGTAAATAATTCTAAATTCGTATCTCGAGATTTTCTTTTCCAATAATTAATCACATTCAGATTACATTATTATTCACTATGAGAAGCCAGAGTGGAAATCTTGGAAATATACCTTGATTTACACAAGCACTAGCTATAATTCTTATAAAAGCATAAGGCAGTCTATGCCACACAAGAACCATGGGATTTCAGAGGGGAAGAGAAAGAAACTGCCAGACATGTTTGGGCAAAGCAGATGTCTTGCTGGGTCTGCTATTCATTTTATTATTAAATGTGCTATATGTATTTTTTAAAAGAAACTGGAGATATGGGTGTCACTGAACAAAGTATAACTTGCTGATATTGTGTATCACAGAAGAATATTTTTGTAGCCCCAAAAGAAATCCAAGGAATTTAACATGAGCAGACTGAGAAGGGACAATTAGTTAGTGGGCTGTCTATGTAGCTCTGATGTACTGAAGGCACTTGGCTCCATCTAAAGCCATCTGGAATATTTCCATTTGTACTCAAATCTTAACAAGAAAGAAATGTCAGAGGGGGTAGGTAGAGTCATATAAAACTTAAGGATCCATCTGGAAGCCCTACGAAATATCTGGAGTCCCAGTTTCAGCAGCTAGGACATGCCAGAAGAATGCAGGTGGCAGGTATAGAAAACAGATCAAAAGAGAAATCATTACATTCAAATAAAAGTTACATTCTACATTTATCTTATTTGCAACTCTTGTCCAAAAATGCCCCTAAAAACCTGATCTTAAGTCTTGCTTGTTATGTCCTTACTTTTTGTCCAACAAAGCCATTTTTGTGCCAGGAACAAGATGAATCTGGATGGAATCAACAGACACAGGACATGATAACAGTAGCAACAGCCAGGAAAAGATGGTGTGTGCAGGGCTCAGTTGCCCTGTGTGTGGCAGTGGACATCCTACCCATCCTGTGTTTGGACAGCCAGCAAAGAGCTCTGGGAAAGGCAGCATTCTTCCTTAGAGGAATAAAGGTAAGGTGCAGCCCACAGCTCCCATGCTGTAGCGCTGCCACAGCCCCTTAGAGCATGGCCCTGATGTAAAGATGGGAAGGTCCAGTTCACAGCAGAAAGACACACTTGATGCTGCCAGGAGTAGGCTGTACAAAATGCTGTGGGCCTCCCTGACCTGCAGACCTTAAACTGCAGTGGAAATGCTGTGAAAAAATGTCTGCGTTGTGAGATTTGTGCTGAGTGGTGACTTCACATTATCAGGTTGGGAAAGTAGTTCCAAATTTTGAATCAAAGTAGAGGCAGAAGGCTTCTTCTGCTAGCCCCTCTTCTCATTCCTCCCCCCCCCCCCCCCCACACACTGCTGCATTGTCACATACAGAGGAGCTTTATCAGCTCCAGGAGAGCTGACCAGGATCAAGCTCTCTTCACTTAGATTGCCTTGAGAACTTAATGTCTGAAGAAAGCAAACAACAGAAAGCAATTGCTTATCTACTATAGGAAATTGACACAACATTTCCCTAAACTGGATCTACCTTGACCAGCGTCTGGAGGGACACCATTATATGTGATTTCCAAAGCTTTTCAGTGGAATATGGGCATTCTGCCAACTGCACACAAATGAATAAAGCATACTCCAAAACTCTGCAAATACAAACTCCACGTGGACTGGCCCTATTTTGTGTCTTTTCCAGCCATGGAGAGCAGCCCAGGCTCTTTTCAACCTAGGAAGCACAAAACCCAGAAAGCACCTCTCTCATCAATACTTTGTTCATATTGAAGGATGCCGAGCACATTGGTAACACTGCTTAGGTACAGTCACCATCCAGCACTCTGGGAACAGAATGTGTGACTGTTCTAGGACCAAGTGATGAAAACCCTCTTTGTTGCAGCAAAATTTCTTTAAATTAGCACAGCAATGGCCCTGTGCTCCAAATGTCCTGAAAAAGGTGTGGACTTCCCTCCACGCAATGAATTCAAGCTTGCAAAAATATGGCATCCTGCCATGGGAAGCTGAGTCTCAAAGTGACCCAGTTTCACCTCTGGCTGGTGGGCTACCTCCCAGCCAAAGCTGATCAGGGATTGTAACAGCAGGGGAGGAGAGAAAATAAGTACGAGTATGTATAAAATCTCTTTCTGCCTCCCTTGCTCAAAAAGTGTCATCCTCTCAATCCTTGAGAGAACATTTTTATTGTTCAGACAGAAAGCTCACAAACAAATGCCAAAGCAAAGCCATTTCCTGGGCCAAAATAATCTAGGGCGAGTGCCCACAACCTAAGCCAATCTAGCTACACTGACAGGAAGGAGATCTGATTTTCTTCAATCAACCTACCTGTACATCAATTTCATGGCCATTTGGGTTCACGTTCCAGCTGAACTGCCATAAATCATTGCTCTTGAACAAATTTGCAAGATGAAGACAAAAACAGGCCTTATTCACCTCCAGTCTTAGCATCACAGGCTTTGAGAGCCTGGTACATCAGCCAGTGTTCAGCTTGGGACTTGCTCAGAAAACAATTGAACTTTTGTCCTTCCTCAGGGAATGTACATAGCAGTGTGGGTGTGCTTAGCAGCACCTTGAAGGACTGGGCTGATCTCTGGATGTGGCGTTATACAAAGAACTATTAAGTACAATGATAGAAACACTGTGCTTGAAGTAGGATAGCTTGCCACACCCCAGTAGAAAAACACAGAAATGTGAGTTCAGAATACCTGTGGGAAAGCAATGGGACCAATTGTATTTTGCTGATTGTACAGGTGTGCCAAATCTAACAAGCTGCCTGTGGAACCACTGCCATTGGCAGCTACAGATGTTGCCAGCCATCTCAACAGCAGTGATGAGAGAAGCTGCTAGAGCGAATTATCACTGCTGAACTCTGAGCTTGCTGAGGGCTATCAGGCACTTAGGAAGGAGAGACACCCCAGCAGAACTTCCCCACTCCCTCGAAGTCAGAAGCAAAGAATTGGATTTACACCCCTTGTTTCCTTCCTCTTTTGTTCCTGTCCCATACACACTATCCCATACACACAACAGATAACTCCAGTTTGGGTTCAAACAATTTTTCCCAATGCAGGAAAGACAGAAAAAAGATAACATTTTAAAATATCCCCCCCAAAAAGAAAAAAAAAAGCCACTTCAGTAATCAAAGTAAAGTTCTAACTCTGAGAAGGAATATTTTCAGGAGCTCTGTGAAAGCAGGTAACAGCTATTCTAGGCTCTCCCTCCCTCCACAACTTTACACAGGAAGTGCTCAGAAAGCAGGAATGGGATGCAGGAGGCAGAAAGAAAAGACGCAAAAGTGATCAAACAAGTAGTAAGAGCAGAAACCTCACTCTTTCAAGTAAATTAATACAGATATCGACCATTTAAATTGCTGCATCAATATTACTGATAGACAAATAATTTACTTAGAGGTTCTGATCATCTTTCAAAAGCAAGTGATTTTAAGTACTGCACAAAAGACATCCTAGCCTGAGAAATTTTCAGTTTTGCTTGCCAAGATGTCTAGATAAAAAGTGTCATTTGCCACTTGTAGCAGTGCAGCACACAGCCACATATCTCCTCTAGCCATGAACTGAAATCCCACTGTGTTAAGGACTCTACATATAGTTGGAAATGGGCTCTACTCAGAGAAGTGAAGCAGATGAAAAACAGCCAGATACAGGGAAAAGCAACACTTTATGAGTAAATACTCCTGGCTGAGGAGCCATGATCATCATTTACAGTTCACAGAGTTTTTGTAGGCCTTCCTATAAAGATGGGTTGCCTCAGGAGCCTGACTTAGCATTGCCTCACTGCAGGTCAGAGAGCTCCTCCAAATATGAGGACCAAGAGGGAGAAGATCATACAAGCTTGTATTCAAAAATTTTAGCGGGGGGCACTTGAGGAAATCAATTACTGGTGGCAACTGGCTTTCAATTTTGAAAGACAGGGAAGACACAGATGATAGGATATGAGGCATATGAATCTGAAGACAAGTCCAAAAGATCACGTGCAGCAGAAAGAGAGATTGTGGGGTGCAACAGTAAAGATGTTGACAAAAGAACCAGAGAGTAAGAAAGGTGAAGTAATTTAATCTAAAATGACATTCTTTTAAAAACCCAAGATTGTAAAGCATAACATAAACATCCTTATAGTATGAATATAAAATCTCCTTTTCTGATTTTTCTAATGTGAATGTTCCTATGTAAGGAAAATACTTCAAATCGCTAGCAATTCCCATAGCAACCTATAGCCCAAGGTTCTACCACAACACTGCTTCCAGTCTGAATAAGAGCCCCTTTATGGCAATGTCCTTTTAGTGGCAATAGTTATTTCCCCAAAATAGTTTCCAGGTACCAAAAGAAAACCTGATTCCCTGTAAAATCCGACTTCAAATGTCCCATTTTGAATTCAAGGACTGACATTCATAGGCAGAACGAAAAAGACATAAAATATGTTTTAAGGCCACAAAATATATTTACTTAAGTAGACCAGGGAAAAACAAAACTGTGCAGCATGGTCAGTAACTGCTGATGCAACTACTGCTACACAATCATCTGACTGTGAGGGAAGAACTACATATGGCCTTGATGTGGAAGCCAAGGTAGTAATTTCATTTCTGACTGCTAAGCAGTATTCAGAAAAGCAAATATATATATATATAAAAAGAGTGTCCCACTCTGTATTTTCGTCCCCTATTAGAAGCTGTTGCTTGGCATTTAAAGATTTTCACAATATGGGTTGTGGGCTGTGAAAATGGAAGTATAAGATAGGTTTGGGATATCCAGCTACAGCTCCATAATGGTTAGAGGTGTCCTAAAAGTTGGGACAAGAAGGAGCTGCTGAGCTGGCACATTGCTCCTGCCACCCACAAAGAAGTGTTAGCGTAAGTGCTGAGAGAAGGCATTAAGCAGTCTTGTCTGGTCAAGGAGAGCTACCAAGGGATATATATTTTGGGGCCTTGACAGTGACTCTCATGGTGTGCCACTTGTGGATGATATGCAGGGCAGTACTCAGTTCATCTATTTGCTGCAAGCAACGACTTACCTGTTTGATCCAGTCCTCTTGTGATGCACGAGGTGGAGCGATGCGAGGCTGCCTGGCAGTGTGATGCAGCCAGGCCCTGCAAGTAAGGCTGGGAATCAGCTGAAGAGCAGAAGTCAAGGCTTTCACAGGCTCAGTACATGCTCAGGTCTGTGTCACCACTCTGACGTCTTCACCTACCTCAACAGTTGTCCACCTCCTATGAAAGAAGCTGCTGACAGGAAGGATTGCAAATTTCCAAGAACATCTGCAAAATGGGAACAATTCCATGGTGAGGAGGTTGATGTGGCAGCTTAAAGTTTCTAACCTCAGCCATTGCAGCAGCTTTTGTAAAAAAAAGGCTTAAAAGCTTAATCTGTCTACAAAACAAGGATAACAGCACTTATTACTCAAGAGTATTTTACCAAATACAAGTCTGGACAGGGATGGAAAATGAAGACTAAGTATTGCATTAATAATGATTAAGCCTGATGCTAATCCTGCTTATATTTCCACATCAATGTAGCTTCTGGGTTGAAGCTCCACTACTTCCTTGCTTTTAACCATCTGTTTTTCTTACCTCTTGCCTTGACTTTTATTATGTCCGTCATTATAGAGCCTAGACTTGATGTATCTTTTATTGATGTATTTTTAATTTCTCAATTTATTCAGCAAAATTTTTAGAGCTTATAATGGTATTCTGTAGTGAAAAACATCATTAGGGTCCAAGGGAGATCTTCAGTCAGTGGTTGAATCTGAAGTTATTGGGCAGCTTTAAGTAAGTGGCTTTTGGTATGAGGCTGAGCCTGATACAGAAACAAAATTAGACCTTGATATCAAACTTTCCATAAAATAGAAACCTCAGTAGGAGAAAGAACTTAGCCCTTTAAGATGGAAAGTTTTAATAGGAATGATACAAATAGATATTCATTGAATGGCTTGCATTGTAGGAGGGCAGGGGAATGACAGACAAGTGTTGAGGTATTGTTTTCCCTCCCGCCTCACTTGGCAAGGCTTGTTTCACTACAAAGCTGCTTATCTCCTTGCAAATACAACGTCTTCATCATAGATTAGTCATAAGGGGATAAGTTAAATTCAAGTAGAGCATGCCAGCACACCTGAAATAGCAATGCAATATAGGCATAAAAACCCTAATAAATATCAACTGAGTTTTTGCCTTATGATCTAGGAATACTTTGAGAATCTATGGGTAAAATAATGAGTTCAATTCACATATAACAACTGCAGCATGCAATTTATCAATATTTTTTATCAGGGATCTTCAGTTGTGAGGCAGTTGGAGTACACACATTTTAAAGGAGAGAAGAGCCTGATCCCAAAGGCCCTCTCTGGGACTGAGCTCTCAGAGGGACTCCCCAGCTCTCCTGCAGAAAGTAGAGGGGGATTCTTCAAAAGCTTTTCCTCTCTAGTTGAGTGGCTAAGTGAGGGTGTTCAACGACTAACTGTGCTCATTGTTATGAAAACAGAGATGGAAGGACTGCGTGCACCACAGCTCAGAACCCCACAAAGGAAAGCTGTTCCATGCATTGATTGACCCACATTTTAAAAACAATTTGTCTTCTCTGCTACAGTCATGAACTTTTGTCAAGTTTCAGGCAACACTCTCCTCATAGTTAAAACCAGAATTTCCCATATATAGGAGTTAACAAAAGTAGGGCATGAGCCGAAGTCCTTTCAATGGCCTGGCTGCATTGCTCCCTCTGAAGGAAACCTTTCAGCCCCTAGAGAAGTTACCTCCACCCCTAATATGCCAACACCATGTTAATATACAAAATCCTCTGAATTTGCTTATGTTTGAGATGTGGTGTATTACAGAATGTTACCTTCTTGATGAAGAGCATCTTTCCAGAGCACCTTGTCTGCATGGGGCCTTTCTGGAAAAAGCAGAAACCTCTGTGTTACAGCAGAAAAGAGGGGAAATGCTCATCGAGCCAGAAAAAAAAAAAAAAAAAAAAAAGGGTTAAAAAAAAAAAAAGTTACTGGGGGAAGAGAACTTACATTGGCCTGCATTGGGCTCCTCCAGAGTGACCTAGAAAATATAAATGGACCAGTATTTTTTGATTATTTTGCATCTTCCCTCAAGGAAGAAGGTAAAATCACAATACTGCCCAATAGGGCCATTAAATCCTGTCGATGTTATCGATGGCATTTCCGGTGCACGTATGTGAAAGACATGAAATTTAGAAGAGCATCTTTTATCTGGATGAATAGCATTTGGAACAAGCCAAAGAACTTCATCAGAGAGTTTTTTGTATGAAGTAATGTATGAGGATTTGCATGTTTTTACCCCGGAGCATGGGCAATTCCATTTTCTGCCCCTCTCATTTTTCATGCCAAAATAATGATTTCAGGACTCAGCAGAGACAGATAGTTCCTGCCTAGTGGCCTGTTTATTTGTTTCAGCTGCTGAGGATTTATGTAACCGATGATTAACTCTTGCATTACCACAGCAATGTGTCTAGTCTTTGAAGTGAACTGAACTTTGATAATAATAGTTCTTCAGAGGTTATGCCTAAATCAAAAAAATCAAAACCTGAGATTCAGCAGGAAACTGAGTCTCAAGAAACTTACTTCAAGCATCCTGCAGCCAGTGTGCCCCATGCCTTCCCTCCTCTTTGTTCTCTTTCTTCTTCCAAGGAGCCCCTTGCTGATAACCTTCTCTCACAGCCTGTCTCCTGCTCCTACTTGCCTTTCCCTCTACCTTCATTCATTGTATCTTGTGGATTTACAGGAGGAGACACATAATCTGAAAACTTATTTTCACATAAAGGGATGAGGACCAGAATTATGAAAATCCAATATATTGTTCTGAAACACTAATCGTGAAAGACCAGCTATCATTGGCAAAACCCCAAAACTAATCTAGCGGCCTACTGAAGCATGAACAAATGCAGTCCAAATGTCTCCAAAATAACTAAGAACTATTTCTTCACCCCACATAAGGTTCAGTGCACGTCTTCTGAGTGGGACAAAGGAAGGCAACTCTATCTTCCAGGGCTGCAAACCAGCCCCACCTTATTGCATCCTAACCAGGAGCTAGACTCTAGAACTATCTAAGCCAGCAGAAATTCTGTCATTCACATCCTCAGCAAAGTCCTGGACTGGATTCAATCCCATTTTCCTGGAAACAGATTTTTGAAAGAAATATTCAAATCCGACTGTATTTTAGAGATTCAGGACAGAAAAATCAGTGCTTCATGTATTTGATTAACACCTAAAAACAATTTCTCTCATCTTTTGTGGCTTCTTGAAACACATCTACGCTGCTGCACTAGATTTCAAAGATATATTGTTTTGATGTTAGACTGCAGTAACACTCCCTTTTGCTTCATTACTTTTTCCATAATGCCATATGACACAGGCTACAGATGTGATGCTGGACAGTGAGTTATGCAAGATGGGTTAGTCTGTTGCTGGCAGCAAGGAATGATAGATGTTGCACAAGCAACATGTGGAGGAGTAGAACACAAACGGGAGAGTAAAGACAGCCTTGCCCATTCCTGCCTTTTGTCATTCATTTTATATCAGTTTTAGGCTTAAGCATTTTTATTTTTAGCACTGCTCTTGCTTTCTTCATGGATGACAACTGGTTTGCATCGGCACTTAGCTCAGTGAGACTGCAACTAATTGCCTGAATTTCTCTTGAGATACAAAGGCCAAAGAGGCTTTTAGGATAACTGGAGTCCAGTAGGATAATTCAAAGGGAAGGAAAAGTCAGTGAGGAGAGGGAACAAATACAAGAAACCCTCCTGAGCCTCGGTAACCTGAATGGTGATGAAGGAGACGAATCCCTGCAGGGTCACAGATTGAACTGCAACTTTTGAGGGCTTTACTGTCCCTTCATAGGACATTTTAGAGTTTGGGGGGTGGGGTGTGGAATGAATTACTTAAGGTACACTTTTACTGCACCTTCAGAACAAAAGCATATGTAATCTTCGTGTTGGAAAGGCATACAACCACAATGGTGTGCCTGGTAGATTCTCTAAGAAATAGTTTTAGAACAAGAAATATCCTGCTGGAGAAAGGGTTTGTCATCCACACAACCCAAGGCATAACACAGACTCAAAGTACGTTCTTCTTATTTCACATAAGAAAATAGGTAAGAGATATTGCATGAGGGTCTCCAGGGTGGAGCCAGGAAGAGCAGCAGGGAGTCTGGCACCCAAATCTGGCTTCCTACTGACCTCTGGCAGATGGACTCTCACCAAGAAATCCCAGCAGTGGCAACTTCATGTGCTGTCCAGGCTAAATGAGCCACCCTGGCCCTGACGATATACATTTCATCTTGATGAAATCAAGCAGTTGTGAATCTAAATGTATCTAGAAAACACCCCAACCTATATAAATATATCCCTATTTTCCTTCTGTATGAATGACAGTAGGCATGACACAGACTCAAAGAATCATAGAATGCTTTGGTTTGGAAGTGTCCTTAAAGATCATGAAATACCATGGGCAGGGACACCTCCAGCTAGATCAGGTGGCCCAAAATCCTTTATAGACCATCCCTGAACATCACCAGGGATGGAGCACCCACAACCCCTCCAGACAACCTGTCTCAATGCCTTGCCAGCCCCACAGCAAAGAATCTCCTCCCAGTATCTAATCCACACCTACCCTTTTAAAGTTTGAAGCTATTCCCTCTTGCCCTATCACTAAATGCCCTTGTAAAAGTCCCTTTCCAGTTCTCTTGTGTGCCCCCTTTAGGAACTGAAAGGCTGCTCTGAGGTCTCCCCAGAGCCTTCTCTTCTCTGATCTAAGCAACACCAATTCTCTCAGTCTGCCTTCACAGGAGTGGTGCTCCAGACCCCTGATATCTCCATGGCTGTATATGTATGTATGTATGTATGTATGTATGTGTGTATATATATGCTTATGAATTCACACATTCTTTGAACTTTTGTCCTGCTAGTTGTGCTGCCACTTAGAATGACCTAGGTCTTTCTTTAAAATTTTGGTCATTTTGGCAACTTGACTGTTATACTAACTGTCTTGCCATAAATAGTTTAATTTAATTAATATTTAACAACAGAAATGCAGTTTCTCTCTCTCACTGAAGAAGAACCCCCTGCCCCTCCAATGCAACACAGACTTCATTCACCTCTTAGAGGATTTGTTTTTTTCTGAAATTGCTTACACACTTTATTTCCCTCATATCACTAAAATTCCTTAGTGCAGATTTTTTTTCAGCCAGATTTACACTACTTGTCTCATAACCTAGAAATATTATTTGTATTTTATTTTCTGCATTTGCATTGTAGATGGGATTTTTTTGGAGGTGGGTGGATGAGTATTGAATTAACTGGGAAACATAACCATTTGTTTGGTTCCTTGTTAGCTTGGCTTGTACTACAAACATATCCTCTTATTCCTTCCTTTAAAAAAAAAAAAAATCAAAAAACAACAAAAAAGGAGATATAACTAGGTTCTCTTCTTGTACTGCTGTCTCTCTAAAACAATTTAAAACCACACTGGCTCAGTTCTATTACAAATATAGCTCAGAGCACTCTGCTTCAGGAAAGCCAGTAAGCAAGGACAGAGATTGCAGAGGGAAGTGGTAAGAATGATCAGAGGACCAGAAAACATGATTTCTGATAAAGTCTGAAGAGAAGATGTTCAGTGTACGGAGAAAGAGTCTGAGGGGACAAGATGGTATTCATGCATGCTGAAAAAAGATGTTTCAGAGAAAGAGGAAAAAGCATTTTCTCTGTATGATACAGCAGACAAGGCAAGAATAAGTGGGCTTGATTGTAGAAAGGGAATTCAGGTTGGATATAAGAATAAAACTCTAAGAAGAAACTCTGAAATATAGTGAAGCACTGCTTTTATTACCAGACAAGCCCTGGGAGCTCCACTACTAGACACTTTCAAAACAGATATTTTGGCAAGTATCTGTGAATCATGTCAAAAATGCTTCCTCAAAGTAGGGGTAAGTGATCTTCTGAGATCCTTCTGAGTGCCTTTTCCTATGACTCAGTCTTCTGTCACATCACTTAAAACACAATGTGGAACATCACCCTTTGTGGCAAAAACTGAGAAGGGAAATTAAGTCTAAAATTTGACCCTTGCTACCAAGAGACATGAAAGCAAGAAAATAGTAGCATCAACATACTAACCGTAAGTCTTAATTACTTTAATCAGGAGTGAATGATTCTATGAAATGAAAACATTTAGTACTGTCTATTACTCAGTTGTTTAAAGGAATTTCAAAACTAAAACACAGAGCTAAAACACACTTTACATTATATTTAGCAAGTTAAAATGGAACATTTTATGGTATTGACTGCATGATAATGTGACATGTACCCTACATTAAAAAAAAAGCCAGCATGGGTCAAGATAACAGTATCAGGAAAACTTCTAAAACCCACTTAGAGAGTCAGTTGTATAAGGGGAAGACAGTGCCCAGCTTTATCCCTTTGCATTCTCATTTCTATGAGGTTTGTTGTTACCTCAGCGGGGCTTCCTTTCCAGAGGGCAGCAGGTGAGAGACACGTGGTGCACACAGGAGCTCTATGACTCCACCACCCTGCAGCACCCCTGCCTTCAGTAATGCCAAATGAGGCTTCAGGGCTCTTTTTCTGCATCATATTGGAAAAGTGAAGGCCTGACTTAAGTTAATATAAAGCTATGGAATTTAACTTCCAAGATTTTAAAAAATGTTGTTGTCTTAATGGAAAATTATTACCAAAAGACACCAGAAATTGCAATACTTTGGAACTCAACCTGCCCAGCACACAAATAAGCAGCTTGCTCTTTCACACCTCCAGTCATTAAATTGATCCCCGATTCAATCTGTGATCTGAAAAATGGTTTTATTCTGTAAGCTCATAAGCACCAAGATGACAAAATTTTGCCCATTCAGATCTGTTGACAGCTTTCAGAGCTGTAGACAACAGAAAACTAGGACCTATGTTGTTTCTTACTTACAAGAACAGGCTCTGAAATCGCATAAGTCAGAACAAAATGGAAAGATTTTACATAAATAGGTATCTTTTCAAGATAACAATGAAGAAATAGACTACTTTGGTTTTTTTCTTAGCCATGTTAATTTGGCAGCTCTAGCATGGGGGGCTTGTTTTTGTCACTAAAATAAAGTTCAACTCAACTCTTACAGGGAGCACATTACAGATAGAAGCAATTTCCCAGTCACTTTTCAGATTAAAATGGCAGTTAAGATAGAAAGATACACATTATGTTAATGGTAAGAGAAAACTGGAAGAGAAGTGAGAGAGGTTTCAAAATAATTTTAGTTATGGAAAGAAAGAAAAGCTTCAGGCTTCCCTGATGGAAAAAGGAAAAACATGATCATTTCTTTAGAAGTTTTGTAAAATAAAGGAACAATAAAAGGGAAGGAAGGCTTATTTTAAGGGTAAAATGTATTTTAAGGTTATTATTTAAAGGTGATCATGTAAGGATATTTTAAGGTTTATTTTTTTGGGTAATTTTAAGGCATTATTCTAAGTTGCAATCAAGTGGTAAAATGGAGGACAGAGGACAGCAGCAGGGCAGCTACTGGCTCACAAGCCCATGGCCACAATCAGTCAAAACAGCCCAGGATCCAGAACAAATCCATAGCCACAGGGCTATGGCAGCAGGAGACCAGGTGCATTTTCCTTTTTAGGTTCTATGTGAGCCTGCAGTATTACAACAAAACCTTTCTGATTTCTTAAGACCGTTTCTAATATTGCAGGTACTTTCATAAAAATAATTTTTGCCGTCTTCAAGGTTTTGGGTACACTAGGAGCTGGGAATGGAATATGGCTTCTCTCACAAAATTACACTTACAGGGGAATGAAAGGTGCCTTTCAAGGCTTGCCACCCAACCCTGAACAGCCCTCTGCAAGGCAGCCAAACAGGCACCAGTTTTCTTACACCTGCAAAACTGAAACAAAATTTAGGCAGAAATAGGCACAGTACTACCACAGACCCTGAATGTCCAGTGCCACTATGGATCACCAGTTCTCCCCACTACAGTCAGACCTTGAGCTGCCAACTGAAAAAGATAAGCAGGTCACATGTTGTTTTGACAAAAGGGTCAGCATATCACAGAATCTTATTCTGCTTTATATAAACCACCAAAATGCCATGAGGATTACAGCACAAAGGTTTCTGTCTAACTCTCCTTTCACAGGGGCACATGGCAAACAGAATGTAATAGTGCAATGACCACGATGGGCCAAGGGGACCATGCTGTGCTTCTCAGTGGACCCTCATGGTGGGCAGTCCGATCTCAGTAGACTGGGAATTCTTGCTGTGCCCAGTGTCTGGTAAATTACTCAAGTGAGACCTGTGGTTCATGTTTATCTCACAAGACCTTGAAAAACATCAGAAAAGCTAATTTGTTAGTACTTTATTAGACATCTTGTATGTCCTTTCATTAGTTCTTGGAGATTAGAAATGCAGGAGAAATTTAGTAAAGAAAGAAGAGAAAATGCCACTATTGAGTGCTTCTCTGTAGGTTTGTTAGAGGAGAAACCCATTAAAGGTGATACCTGTATCAAAATCAAACATTTTCATTGTGCAGCAGCTATACAAGGATTTATCATTCTTTCCTCCAGATTCAGAAAACAATACTCTGTGGGAGTGCAAATCAAATTAACTCAGTTGGGAAATGCCTGACTTCCGAGGCAGGTAGAGGCCTGGGAATGGAGCAGAGCAGCACAATTCTGGTGTACAGTGCCAAAAACCTGGAGACTGTGTGTGGATTCTCTAAATCCCAGATGTAGGTTGTTGGTCATTCTTCTGTGAAAAGAAGGATCTGCTGCATGAAGGATAGAGAACAAACATGGATGAAGATACAATTCATAAATACTCTGGATTTCTGGTCTGCTTTAAATTATTTTATCTAGCTTTCTCTCTTCTTTGCATGAAATCTCTTCATAATATTTATAAAATACCTTGCTGCCTGAAAATTTGGGTAAATTAGAATCGGTCCAATTCCCAAATCTGAGCTGAGTATGTTTGGTCAAAATGATGAAGGAAGTACAAAGAATAGAAAAAAAATACTCTTACCATCTGGTAAGACTTCCATTTGGACTTGAGAAGCACATTTCAAATCCCTCCTATCACCTTCTCCAGAACAGAGTGCATGTAGGATAACCTAAAGGAAGTTCATTTCAGTATCCACAGGTCAACCCGCTTCCAATTTGTATAAAACATTTACTGCTGACCAGAGCAGGGACTGATGGTTGGGCATTCCAGGGTCACGACCTGCTGATTAGCTCCCTGGACAGCCAGAGGCACAAGTGTTTCCACTTCCTCTAAAGTGGGACCTTTTTGGCAGAAGAAAGGCTCCATAGCACACCAGCTACTGGGATGACAAAGATCCACTTTGGATATCTGTCTCTAATCAGGAAGAATAAGGGTGAACTTATCTCACGTTATCATCCTGGTCTTATCTGTATCACTCATAACACCACCTTCTGAAGCTCCTTCGGAATTATTTGCTAAATTTCTGCTGTTCCCAAACTGTCAGTTGTTTTAGGTTTCGGGGTGGTTTTTTTGTTGTTTTTGGGGTGTTTGTTTGTTTTTTGTTTTTCCAGAGCTTCTAACTTAGAAAGAATCAGCCCCACAGGCTGACTTTGCTGCATGGGAGCTCATATACATTGTTTCTCCGGTGACTAAAAACCATCTATTGCAGTACAGTGTGAAAGTATAGCTTTCAGGTCCTGGGTTAATGCTAACTTCTAT